>NW_020897730.1:4806408-5262535 GCF_003984885.1 Neopelma chrysocephalum
TCTCTGGCTTAGAAAGCTCTGTTCAGGGGAGGGGGAAAAATCAATGGCACTTAAAACTGAGAACCTATTATCATTATCCACGTCCTTAAGTGCAGCACATGTCACTTTGCTTATTCACAACACAGTGAAGTAGGTTCCAGTAAGTGAATTTAAGGCATTTTTCCCCCTCTATTTTTAACAACTCTCAGACATTTCACATCTTACTGTACATTAAACCTAAAGAGAAAATGTCTATTTCAGTTCTTTACCTGAAATCAACTTTTACTTGAAATACAACAATGAGAGAATAGCTTTATCTCTATTAATTTTTCTTTTTTTACCTCTTACAATTTTATTTCTTCTTCAGAAAAAGAATATATACTACAGTCAAGTAGTATAAACAGAAGGAATAAATAAATCTGTATACATCAATCAGAAAGAGCAGCTGTTTCCAGAAAAACCTGAGCAATTATTTATGAAATTATGTCTTCTTCAATGCTTCTGTATATCGTCACAATCCCGGGAGGACCTGATTTCCTGATAAGCCTAAATTGCTGAATTAGAAGAGGAGACGATGTCACGGTACCAATTAGCAAAAGTATTGTGTATAATCTCAAAAAGCTTGTTTTCTATTTTAATAACTGCATCTAACAAAGATATTCCTTCATCTTAAAAATGGAGGGAACATCCCACCATCAGTGACTTGAACGGCTAAAAGCCCTTAAAATACACATGTTGGCTTTTCTGTGAAAGCAGCAAGACAACCATCAACATAGCATGCATTTCAGTCAAGGAACAGGTGCCTATTGATTTATCCATTGAAAACAAGTTCTCAAACCTGGAATTATCCTTGGTGCCGAGAAAGAATAGAATTACTGGTGTGCAATGAAAATGGGGCAGCAATGGTGTAGCTACAGCACAGAATTAGCACCTAGGGATGTGCAAGCTGCCACAGAGCTGCTGTGAATGCATTCCCACATTTCCTCCTGGTATTTTTGCTGTGTAGCTCACTCCTTCTCACTTAGAGTAAACCTGGGTGAAATGTTGATTTCATAATCAACATTTTGTGGGCTTAGCTGAAAGACCTTACTGACAAATTATGATTTTTCTTTCCAATTATTTCCTGTGGTTGTTAATTGGGGAACACACCTCAGATTCAAGAAGAGCCTCCAGCTGGCCAGGCTAGAGGATCCAAACCAAAATATTTAGTCCAGAGCGCACCTCCTCTCGATAGGGATCTAAGGACTACTGGTTAAGGACAATAGCAGGCATGGCTGAAGCAGCAGTCAAAACCATTCAATGGCAAAATGAATGTCGTTTTCTACCCAAAAATGTGGCTCCTGAAGGATGCTGACATTTGGTCATCCCCATGTGTACATTTAAATCATGTTCAGTGCTGTCTCACCAAATCGCACGGTCCCTGACAGACGCGACCCTTAGTGAAGGACAGAGCTGTAGAGACCTAACTCATATCAGCAGACCAGGCAGCTCACCATCTTTGCAAGTGCAGGTGTACACAGCTCTTGCCCTCAATATGCACTCACTGGTGAGCACCTGAACAAAGTACTTCTGATGCTGCAACTCCTTACTTGCTTATATCTTGATAGATAGTAATTGATGGGCAATGACAGAGCCTTTTTTAGGTTTAGCTAAATGAAATTAACAGTGGTAAGATCACATCCTTGCAGGGGTGAAAGTGTGTAATTCTCTTCGATGCTGGTGTTCTCTTACCTCTTCCTATGGCACTTTCCCCTACTCCCACTAAGTGTTTGCTTTCAGGCCTACTTTCAGGACTGTCAAATGAGATGTGACTGCTGTGATCATCTCATTTAACCCCACACATATCATGGCTCATCAGATTACTAAAGCTAACTTCTAGGGAAATGGCTGCTTCTCCTGTGTGGAGAAGTCAGTTCACCTCTGGCTCAAAGGTTCAGGAGCAACTTCAATTATGCAGTATTATTTCTGAAAAGCTGGATTGGACTGAACATAGCATTCATACCGCATGCAATCAATTGCTACAATGCCTAAAAGGGATGGAGAATGGAGCTGACATCCCTTTAGATAAAAGCATGGAAAAAATATTAACCTAGAGGTTAGAAATTATGTAGGCATTCAAATTTTAGTCTCTAGTACTGACTCAGCTGTGCAGTAGTTGGGCAATGGTATGCAGTGAAGTATCTGCAATAGTTTTTATGGCCAGCCTAGTCTTGCAGGCAAGCTCTTCCTCTTCAGAATACCAGAGGCTGAGCAGAAAAGCAAATGAGAAGGTAGGCATACAATGAAATCCAAAATTCATCCTCTTTAGACCAGCATTTCTCGTCTGAACTCTGTTAAAAACGCATAAACTGAAATCCTGCCCTGTCTGTGTCCCTCATCCTGGGCTTAATGCACAAAGATAGAGGTTATATGGGTCCACATGGAGTGTATTTTCACTTGATGCACTTCCCAAACTCTCTTTTCCAACATACTGTTCTATCTAACAAGAAATCAGAAGTTTCTTTAGGATCACAGAATGGCCTGAGTTGGAAGGTACCTTAAAGATCATCTAACTGCAACCTCCCTGCCATGGGCAGGGATGTCATTCACTAGATCAGGTTGCTCAGGGCCCCATCCAACCTGGCCTTGAACATTTTCAGGGGCGGGACATCCACAACTTCTATGGGCTTCCTGGAAAGCAACAGCATTAAATCAAACCAAACCAAACAAAAAAAAAAAAAAAAAAGTAGAATATCCCACCCTAAGTCTCAGCCTCCTGAAATCAACCTGAGCTCCTTTGTAGCAAGTGAGCCACTTCAGCACCCCTCCCCTTCTCCCATTATTTGACAGGTTTAGATTCCTAATTGTGTGCAGCAGCCAGGAACAGGAAATGTTAATAATTATGCCAATTTTCAATCACTTTAACTGCTTTTTAAAGTAGCACGTTTACAAACTTCCTCCCTATATGTGACTAGAAGCTGAAGAGTGAAACTCTGCAAACAAAAGCCAAAGCAGCTCCAAAGTCTTGCAGAGCAGCTTAGGAAAGAACCCCCAGCAGCTGCTGTGTGTCGTGTGTCCTGATCTCGCACCTCAAGCACAGACACAGTCAGGGCACACAGCCGAGGTACCTATTCTGTTGTGCAGTTACGATGAATATTTGCAATACTTGCTCAAAACTGGCATGAAGTTACCAGGAAATTATGAGGAAACTGAAGCCTTAAAAAAAGGAAACAATCAATACACAAAAAGAAAGGCTGGTCCTAACAAGGGTTTACAGGAGCATCTCACACAGAGAGCCTTGAAGCCACACACAGTCTTAAAGCCACTGCAGTGGAGATGCACAGCAGCTTCTCTGTTCTGCTCTCTTCAGGATGTGGGTATGCCTTAGGCACATGACTCCAGTGCTGTATTACCACGGAGTACAGTGTGTTTCTATGGTGCAGAAAAGACAGAAGCAGCAAATACAGCTGCAGAAAACCTCAAGACCATTCCCTCCCTCTCCCTCCATAGTTCCCTCTTTACTGAAGGACACAGGTAACACAGGCACTCAGTGCTCACAGTAACAACAAAGGGAATGTGTCATTCAACACAGTTGGACTGAGTGGTCATACTAAACACCTTCCAGCCACGTCACAAAAGGACACACTGCAGCAGCCCAAGGACACCTGGCAGTGTTGGTACCCTTTAAATTCTTTCCTTCTAACCTTTGAGGACTGAAGTTATATTTCACAGGGGTCAGCTAAGTGTTAGGGCATACTACCGATGTTATCCCACACACAGGCAAGAATGGTTAAGGAACAGTCAGTGACAATTAATAGTATCTATCTTTTCCACTCTTTCACATTTTTCATGCACCTTTCTTCAGTTTTCTGTAAGGTTCTCTCCATCTTTCTGCCTTTTTTTTCTATCATCTTCCACCAATTTTTTTTCACTTCTGATTTGGCCTTACAATTTACTTTTCTTTGTTCTTTTCTCTCCACTTTCATAATTGTGCTGTTATGCATATTTAAGATGCTAAGAGTACACAAGAGGATTTTTAGGAGAACACAGCACAATAAGTGAGCTGCTTATAAAATCCAGATACACACATCACAGCAGCAGCAGCCAGTGGATGCTGAGTGTGTTCAGCAACATGTCTGGAGCTTCAATGGAAGCTCATATACTCAGAAAATGTGGCCCTTAGGTCACAGACTCCTTAGTATTAATGACTGATCCCAATTTCTCACTAATGCAAAAGAACTCTAAAGAAATAAAATGGAGGAGGATAAAAAGGGAAAAATGGCAGAAGAGCGAATAAAATAATACAGAAAGACTAAAAGGACAGCTTTGCTTGTATATTAGAGCTGTTGACTGGAAATAATTTTCGTACAGTCCCTCCTCCTAAAAAAAAACAACCACTCAAAAATGCTACAAAATTAAAAGCCAGTAAATACATTTGGAGTTTGGACTCAGATGCCAAACTTCCACAAAGTCAGTTGTACTAACAATAAAGAGGAGAGAATTATATCTGTAATTGCTGCAATATTTTCCAAATGCACTCAGCTGAATACAAAATTTATTTTTGTGCTTTTTTTTAGTACTATCATATGGTAGTGGGAGCTTCAGACGAGTCACAGAGGGTTGAGTTTTGGAGGATTCAATGAGAAAATTGCTTGAGATGTGGTCAGAATAATTTTATATTTTAGAGGCAAATATTCTTAATTTCCTAGAATGACTTTGTAAGAGCGATATACCTTCTTTTTTTTGTGTGTGTTCATTATCCTCTAGATTCTGGAAATCTCTCTGTATGCTGAGAGCAAATTACACTGACGTGACAATTATAAAACCATGGCAGTCCCAGTTAGTCCTACTCTATGTATTTGCTCTCCCACTGCTTTAAAAACCTAACCCAGAATGGTATGAATGCCTTAGGCTTCCAGTGTGATTTGCAGGAGCAAGGTTTCATTAACATATTGTATGAGTAGTCTGGCCTCCCCTGCTATCACTATGTATAATCATGACATGTAAATGTGACAGTCTGGTCAAATTCTACGTTCAAATCCCCCAATTTAGATTCTTTATGGTGGATCATTTCAAGACATAAAATGTTAGACCTATATGTCTTTTCTATAAATCTTGGAGTGTCTTCTACCTCTGTAATATCTGAAGACAAACCTGGTTCTTGCTCAGGGCAGTAATCCCACAGGATTAAGTTATTCTGTAAATACCAGACAAATTACAATCGGATTAGGTGGGCAGTCTGTTCATTTACTCAACACAGCTGCACTCCAGAGTCTTTTCACCACTCGTGTCTATTTATAGCACAAATGTGTTTTTCTTAAAGTAAATGAACACAGTTTCCATTTTATATCTCTGTTGTCTTACTATTTGTAACCAATAAGGAGCACATTTCTACTTCCTAAGGAGCAAACACAATGTTCCTTCAGAGGCCAAGAAAGCTGCTCTTGGTGCAGATCTGCAGGGCAAGGTTTAGTCTAAATTTATTAGTGAAAAGTCCCTTGAAAGGTTTGCATTCAATTTCAGTCAAATGAAATATAGAAAATATCTTTCTGGAGGTAGATATAAGACAGTAGCACAGATATGCTGAAATTTCCCAGGACTTCTTCATTGCAGGAATTTCTACAGGTTCCAAATCTGCTTACATTGGTGAGCATAAAACCTTATAAAGCCCACCTGGTAGATCTGGTGTAGCACGGGGTTTACAGGGGATTTCTGCTCACTTCTGAATAAGAAACATGTTTAATAATGTTCAATATTACATGCACTTTGCCAAAATTTCACTAACGCTTCACTGAAATTATTTAAAAATGTCACATCACATCCCTCACAATTACAAGAATCATCTTGCCTTTTAGATACAAACTTGCTCCTATCCAGCACACAAATCTGGCATTACTGAATTTTTACTACTGCAATCAATTAACGAAACCCATGGAGCTGAGATATTCATAAAACAAGATTAATGATTGCAGGCATGAAAATGCTAAAGCCAAATTAAGCAAACTGCTGTGCCAAGTAGTAATCTCAGTATCTTGCTAAGTCCATTCTCACCTCCACCTTCTGATCTCAGAGTCATTACTCCTGGTGTCCACAGAGATAAATAAGAATAATACTGCTGAGGCTGGGACAGCAGAGTCCACGAGTCAGGAAGAATGTGTTGTAGGCCAACCCACCCCATTGCCACCAAGATCCCTGATATTTACACATTGGCACATACTCACTAAGCTGCAGAGGTGTGAGGTAGACAACCTCTGCCATGGAAACCCAGAGGGGGTGTTCTTTTGAGCCCCCTGAGCCTGTCCCAAAGTGATGTGACCACATCGCAATGAGTAATGTAAGAGAGGGGCACAAACACAACTTGAAAGGCAGTGTGGAATTCACTTCTCTTCAGCAGTGATACAGTAGCCTGGAAACCAGAGTACCTTCCTTTATCAGGTATAAACTAGAGTAGCTTATCATATCCTATTTAATATGTTACAGCTGCCAAATAGGCATAATATAGTACCTACACAAATATGAGATCAGTTGTTCTCCTAAGAGAGCTTTTCCTTTAGGCAGGTGACAACATTTCAAAGTCATAAACTGATTTTACTGAAGCTGGAGGAGAAAGTGTCCTGAGCCAGCTTTGCACTCTAAGAGGTGCTAGGGTGACCTTCCACTGTGGGACACTGTCTTTGGCACCACTAAATAGGAACCTTTTTGCAACAGAAACATGGGTGCAAGGTTCTGTGTTCACGCACATGTGGGACTCCTGTTGATATCATTAGGAGTTTCCACATTTCACTAGCTCAGAAGTGAACACGTTGTAAACCTGAATGTATGTGGGGCAGTGATTTTATGATACAGCATGACAAGTCAATATTGGCTTAAGGTTTTCCTGCACAATTTCCTCCTGTGCTTTTCTCTGTGTGTGGGTTTATAGGCTATGTGTGTTATAGATCATGTTAGTTTTCAGATCAATTCCCAGCACAACCTCCCAACCAGTCCCACTAGCCCAGCTGAAAGAGATATTCCGTGTCACAGCACAGGAGGAGGCAGTGGGAAGGAGAGGAATGGTTTACAAAGAATCACAGAATCATTTAGTTCGGAAGAGACCTCCAAGATCACCGACTCCAGCCTTTGACCAAGGCTTAACCAAAGTTAAGCTGGTACCTCTGGTTGGTATCATACTTGCCAGGATCACTGGATCTTTGCAAAAAAAAAAACCCAAACGAGTACTGTTTGCTTATTTTGCTACAAACTGCTGGGACAATGACTATGTCTTAGCATCCATCAAGAAAGGAAGGATGTGCCATGGTAGGAAAATCCCAACTCACATGAAAACATTACATTTGTGGAAAATTAACGAAAATTGATTTCTTTTGCAGGACCAAGTCATGAACTGTACTTCTGTAGTGCAGTATGCATACTTAAAAACCTTAAAAAATAACAATATGAAGACTGAAGTGATTTTGACAATAATCATTTTTCTTTTTACTACAAGAAATTTATATAAGGAATTCAGACTTCTGAGATATCTAATATATCTAATATATTTAATATATCTAATGAAAGATATATTGTAAAAAGAAAAATGAGGAAAAATTACATCAAGGACTTACTTTCTGCAGGTTCCTTAGATCTTCTGCCACTGGAGGACTTCCTCAGGAGACTTCGTCCTGAGGTGAAGAGGCTGGTTAGTTCCTCCAGAGGACTGGTGGGTGTCCGAGAACGGGAACCACTCTGACAGGATGACCCGTAGGTACTGACAGAGGCATTTACCATCTTTCCTCCTTCTTGCAATGTGTTTCTGGCTGTAGAATGAGGCACTGATGGAGAGCTTCTTGAGAGACTTCCTGAATGCACAGAGTCATAAGGTGGAGGTCTTTTGAGGCTTAAGGGGGTAAGAGACCTACCCATACTGACAGGAGAAGGTGAGGCAGAGTGACTTTTAGGATAACCATGTGGAGACTGTGTTCTGTATAAGGTAGAAGGATGAGGAGGTGAGGAGGTGTGCCCAGGGGTGCTAGTTCCATGAGATACTGTCTGATCTTTCTCCAGTTTTTGATGGCCTGGTGTATGAGGTGGCAGTGAAGACGGAGAAGCTCCAGCTTGTTGTTTGATGTAAGACACATTTTCTAAAACGGGAAGCTTTGTGACCTCTAGTGGAGTTAGAGGAGACTCATCAGAATTTGGGGAACACTGCACTGGTGCTGGTGGGAACACCAGCAGTGGAGGTCTGTGAGAAAGCAGATTTGGAAATGGTGGGGGTATATCACAAAGCAAGCCCTTGGGAGTAGATGGCACTGAAGACTTGGTGAAATCTAGGTCAGGCACTGTGGGAGTAGCACACTGAGAAGAACAAGTGTGATGGTCATATTCACATTGACATTTTGAATCTTGGCCTACATCATCAAATATAGGGTATTTCATCTCCTCATAGACGGCTTCGCTTTGGTCATCCTCATCTTTTTTGAAGTCTCTGAGAATATTCCCAACCATTTCAATATAAACAGGCTCTTCTTCCTCTGTGTCTGGAGCAGGACTGCTGACCTGCGATAAAGAGGCATCCCTAGTGAGTGTTGTCTTCATAGGGCCATGCTTTTTGATATATGTTTCATCAAAAGATGTGCTTAGCTGAGTGTTTGGATTTCGTTTCGGCTTAGGAGGTGGAATCTTCTTTGTGTATTCATCACTGTGAGGTCTTGGTTTGGCTGACACTGAAAACAGAACAAAATATAAACTAATCAGAAGCATGTAACACACTTTGTCAACCATAAGATTTCCATTACAGTGTCATAATTCTGGAATTAATTTCCTGGGACCAGCTTGTTGTTGGTTTTCTCCGGTATTACATCAGTAGAACATTATAAAAATAACCCTCTATTCAAACCACTCCTAGAGTTCCCCCAGAATGCTCTGACACTCCAGTAGTTAGTGAGCACTTCCCTTCCTCCGAGACATCTGTTCTTTTCCAAACTCTTTGGGACAGGGGACTTTCCATTTTTAAACATTATGCTTTTCAAATATCACTGTGGGATTTTAAAGATCCAAAGAGTTGCTTAAGACATAACACTAAGTTTCAAAATTAACTCCTTTTGGCTCCAAGAGAACAAATAAGATCCTGGACATTCATACTGGAATGACAGTGATGTAACTCTGAAGTGACACAGTGATGAAGCAAGACCTTTTTATTTATAGTAACTTCTTGCATAAAGCACAACAATTCTCTCAGCACTGACCGAGAAAGGAAATATTCATACACAAACTGTAAAATCTACTGTTGAGATAATCCTAATAATTTATCTGGAATCTATCCTATTATTAACAAGATTTCAGCAAAGGCAAGGAGGAACAAAGTATCTCACAGACTCAGATCCTTTCCACACAGGTTATTTACAGGAACCTTGTCTTTGAAACTATAAATCAAAACATTGTGATGAAACTGATTTGAAATAAGAGGTGAAGAGTTTCTTAGAAATTATCCTTTATTAATTAAACAATAAAGAAATTAATGGAAATTGCATTTTGTTCACTTTGCATAAAGAGCTAATAAAACATCTCATTAAATCTTAGGTTTGATAAAATGTCTCATTAAATGTTTAGGTGAAGCTAGTTTTTATCCAAAGCAGATTCAACAAACTTATTCAGAAACAAAAGTTACCACATATATTAAACTTCATTTATATTCATATAAGGTGATTGACACCTCATTAGTAAGTTTCCCAATTAAAAAACAAAATAAATAAACCAACCCCAAAAAACTCCTATACTACAGGCCAGTTCTGAATGGCAGCTTTCCCACCTTTCCAAACTTTGTTGCTCCTTGCAATTCACTGCTCCAAATCTGCCACTGTGAACTCAACGCTCAGAGAAATTTCCAGACACCTTCTGCTGAACCATCAGCAAACAGCCAGCAAATGTCTGATGTTAAACCAAACAGGCAGTACTCATGGAGTCGAAAATCCTCTCTTAGAAACAGCCTTAAACATATTATGAAAGCCAGCAGTGAGGCACTGCTCTGCCAGCTCAAAGACAGTATTTTGAGGACAGTACCTGCGAGGACTCTGGCCCAGGGCTGGCAGACGCCTGCATTAAAGCACCTTACTAAGGTGACTTGGTCAGTATCAAAGGAGAACTCAAACACAGTGTTAACACTTTGTCACAATTCTGCTTTGATCTGCTAAATAACCTCTGTTCAATTCCCACAAGGCACAGCAGTACAGGCGGATGATAAACAAGTTTTGTTTAGGAATATGGAGCTGCGAATTTATGCATGTGAAGTAATGAGACCACTCTTCATCAGCAGCATTTGTTTAAGCTTAACATACAACTAAGGTACAACAAAGCAAAAAGAAAAAGAAATCTTTCCAGAATTAAAAGAAACAAAATAACACTCAAAAAATTATATTATGCTTTCATGATGATTCTAATTAATGTGTTCCACTTTGCAGCAGGCTAGGGACATGCAAAAGCTACCACAGATAAGAGTGTTTGGTAGCTTGATAATTTTTCACTGTGTGGATATATCCTAATGCATTTTAAATTTGTCTTTTTAATTAACCCAAATTAATTTTCTTGAATGTATTAGGCTAGACTTTTGGGAATGAGATGTAGGCTACCAGAATCATTTGGGCTTTACAGAAAATATTACTCCTGATGTATTTGACAATACTAGCATATCTTTCTTGCCATGCTTCCAGCTAAATTACTATTTCCTTTCCATTTAGTCTGTTATTTGTAAATTATATTTGTATATATTCTATTGACATAAACTTGATCTCAATCCTCTCTCCACACCTCTATTAATCTGATTTACAGCCCTGTCAAAAGCAATCTTATTCAGATTGCTGTCATTAAAATGAAGAGACAGTCAATGACTGGCACAAACTGTCTGATCATTTGTGAACATGTTGCACATGACCTGAACTCTATTTTAGCTACATCTGAAATGTACACAGAGGCTTCTCCCAGCCTTCTGTTCCTGTGCTTCATGCTCCTTAATGAATACCTGAGATAGAAACATTTCCTGATCCTCTGCTGTCCTCAAACCCCTGTTCCGTGTGCTGGTTTCTACATCTTCTGTGCCACAGGTGTCCCACTGAGAACATGCTCTGTCTCACAGCCACATCCCCACTCTTTCATCTCTTTATCTGCAGAGATGTTAAGGACGGACAAATAATCAAATATGGGATGCTCTTCTGTCACAACAAATTGCTAGAAAAAGCATATTTTCCTCTTCCCTCCTTCCATTTTCACAGTTTTTTTATCCAATTAAGTTCTGCCACATGGTCTAAACCTGTCCTTAGGTCCTTAAGTTTTCATATAAAACATTTACAGGTTATTACATTACAAATGAGGAAATGAGAAATGTCAAGGCAAAATGACTGACATTCTGCCATCTAGTCTTGTATTTTTGCATGGGTTGAAACTAAGTACCAAGTGACACACAGAGCCTCATCTGCTGTTGCATGATATGTAGCATTAGCCTAAGATATCTTTGTGACATTATCAACAAAAAGGTCAAATGACCCAATCTTGCTGTATGAGACAGAGTAAAACATGACAAAGTTATTTACTTTCTATTTTCTTTCTAAAGCATTTTTCCTCTGCCATAGTTAATTTTATTAAACCATCTATTTCCAGGAGGTGGGGTGTTACTGAGATCTTTTTCCTTCCTTGACAAATTCGACTTATCAAATTACAATTTTGTACTAAATGCTTTAAGTATTTTACATATTTACCTTAAAATGTAAAAAGGTATCTACCTCCCATATATTGCACAAAGTATGAACTATAAGACTTCCTAGAGAAAATACACAGGTAAATGGATAAAAACCAAAGGAATCATTTAATCATTACTGGGAACAGAGGAACTGTTCAACATCTATCATGAACTCCCCTTGGATGCAGGGGGACATTCAGGAGGCAAACTGAATTAGCTTTAAGAAGCTAATGATGTAAAACATTTCAGTTTATTTAACAAAGGTTTCTACTCTGAAACAGAGCTCCATGGCAAGGGCTGAATTCTACAGGACACCTTATAATGGAATATGGATCATGAACTACCGCTCCAGCCTGGAACAACAGAGAAAACAACAGGAATCCTGCAGCTAAAGAGAGCTGTGCAAAGCTAATGAAAGGAGCAGGGAGTATTTGTGCAGTTCCTGTGTTACCAACATTTGCCAGAGATAGATGTGCATGAATGCAGAAGCCCTGGCAAGATCCCATATCCCATGAAAGGAGATTATTTGGCAATATCCAGAGAGGAACAGGCAAGATTGCTTCAAGTACTTGACATTTATCAGGCAGAAAAAGCATTCGGTGCCTGCTGAGAACATAAACTCCTATGAAAAGCAAACCACGCTGACATATTGGTGGTACACATACTGCTGTGTTGTCTGCCTTAAACATGGAGTAATTAAATGCTTTTCAACATGGATTACTATGTCCTTGGTGCAACTGTTGCCACTAACCTGTGTTGAAACTCTGCCACTCATACATCAGCAGACGTGGGTCCTGATCCAAAGCTAAATGGAAGAAATAAAAGTGAGAATGATTTCTTTCCCTGCCAGGTGCAACTTCTCTTAAACATCCACCTCAAAGTGCTTCTATCACAGACACACACAAACACAAGTGACCACCAGGCCTGTGAGGAGTTTGAGAGATGGGAGGCACTCAGAGGAAGAAAACTCAGCATCTGCTCCGTGGTCCTCTGCCCTCACAGGAGCTGCCGCGGCTGTGGGAGCTCAGAATGCTGTGCCAGCAGACCCTTGTTTGCATCAGAACCATCCAAATTACCGTAACCGATAAACTGGAGATACAATAATCCTTACAAACAACAGTGAACTTCACAAAATTTACGTTGCTTGGGCAGGAACTCTCCATGTTTAATAGTGTCCTACTACCAAGCAATTAATTACCCAGCTCTAACAAACCTCAAGCAAAACAAGAGATGTAGGCTCTAGTAACTTCGGTTCTTGTCTCGAAGCAAGTAGCAGAATGCTTAAAATAGCCTCACAGAAGCCCTACCGAGAATATGACATTTTTGAAATGAGATATATGTAGCACAAAGGTTATGCATAGCTTTCAGACATGCCCAGATAATCTGCCTTTCAAAGTTAAATTTGGAAATACAAAATGCTTCTGGTATTATCCTTCTGAAGCATTTTTTTACTCTTTAAGGAGAGATTGAAATATGAAAATGTGTTGTCATACCGTTGTTTTTTGTTTGCTCGCTGTATAAGGAATGAGTGAAAACATCTAAAAATTAAAATTAATTTTCTAATTGTCCTTTGGGTGTTTTCCAGCTTCTAAATTTCACAGACCAATCTGATGAATTGTGCTGTTCACTGTAAAAAACAGAATAAAGAGATGTAACAGGAAAATTCCTCCCTTTCAATTTCTACAAGAGGCTATAAGATTCAAATTATTTCTTAATGAAGGAATGAATTGGGCCCTAAAAATTTTAAATTTCTTAAAAATGTGACTTTAAATGCAGAAGGAATTAATCTGATTGTACTTTGAGGGGTACCTCTATCAAAAAGAGCCTCCAGGAGTGAAAGGAAATAGAATTTCTTTAATTAAACCCTGAACATGCTGGATACTGAATCACAGATACACAGATTCTGATTCACATCACATAATTCAACAGAGAAAATCCAGCTCTAGGGTAGTACAGAGCCTATATGTATATACATGTGTATGCAAGTTCAAGACTGAGTAACCCCACTGGCTCTAATGAAATGAACTGCTTGTTCAAAGTTGCACATCATTTTAAGTGCATTTGTGCACCAGTGTTATATTGGGTTGGATTTCATTATCTCTGTAGGTGAAGTTTGAATATTCTTAGTGAAACTGAATTTAAAAAGGCACAGTCCTCTGAACTGTGGAAAAGACTGGAACTCAGGAGACCTGAGTTTAATTCATCTCTTTGTCACAGGCCACAGGGCCTTGCCTGTCATTTTACCCTTTAATACTGCCTTTCACTATCTATCTTTTGCAGTTAAGGTTCAAAGGTTTTTTAACACAAGGTTTTCATTTTAATTTATTTGGTTACATCAAAACTTGCACGGAGCTTCCTATCATTGGACAGCAACAGTAGAAAACTAAAGCAAATTTAAATGTAGTTATTGGAGACAAGCAGTGTTGAACATGCATCTTTTCTTCTCCAAGGAATATTTGAAGACAAACGTTCACCTACTGTGAACAGTCAGAAAATATACAAAGATGCATCTTAACAAGTGATTATAGAAACATCATCACTAGATTGAAGTAACATCAGAGGCTGTATCTCTGTCACGAAAAAAACCCTGGCTTTCAAAATAGCACTGTCCTCATGGACACAAGGCCTATCCCTGCAGGTTACCTCTTCCTTTCCCAAAAGATGCTCTAAAAGAGGGGAAGCACATGGAAGGAAAAAAAGAGCCATCTGATTAATTCAAATAGGCAATAGGTGGTTTCAGCACAATGATTTCATGCAGTACATATTTCTCCTCTGTTCCTGAATCTATTAGCTCTTACTGCAAATTATTTGGGCATTTAAAGAAGACAAAATTATACTGAAAATGAAAGGACTAGAAGTCAGTGTCATAAAATAATACTGACGTGCTACTTGTATGTCTCAAGGCTATGATTAAGGAGACTTCCTCAAAAGTATTCAGGTCCCTTTATTTTGGCTACAACTTCTTTTGGCTTTTAAAATGATTGATTTCTGCTCTAATTCAAAGTGGTGGAAAGCTAGCGGCTTTGGGAGTGATATTCCAGAATTAAACATCAGTACAACGGAGAGCAGAATTGGGCCCTGCAGTTAAATTCAGTTCTGCATTACTCCAATCAGCAACTACTGAAGCTGATAGGTGCTGTGCTTGAAGACATTGTACTGCCAGAGTCAGTTTAGGGCTGTGTATCTGGGCCACAAAGCTGAACTCTCAGCCCCAACACCCCGGCTCCTAACACGCTCTATGTGCCAAGGTTGCCATACCTGCCTGAGATTCCCAAAAGCCAGCCTAGGGCACTGACTGCCCTGCTGCCAGTGCCTCCTCCCAGCACAGCAGGGGCTGCCAGTCCTTTGTTCTGCAGCATCAAGACAAGGGAAGACCCAGAGGTGCCAGAATACACCAAAACCTTTGGATTATCAGCATGCTGGAGAAAGTCCCTCCCCAAACGGCCACGTTCCAGAACAGACTGGCTTCCAGGTTTTCTCCTCCATAGACCTCCACTTCTCTGTGTATCCACCTGGCACACTGAACCCTGCTTATTAGTCTTTCCCACAGTGAAAAGATCTTCAAAAACTTTAAAAAATTACAAAGTAATAAGTCTCTGTCTGAATGCCCAGCCTCGTGCTCTCACATATTTTGAACTTCACATCCTAGTTCTTCTGAAGAATGAGTAATTCATGCCCCTGATTTTTCCAGATAATATGGAATAGGCAAAGAAAAAAAGAAAAGAGTATTTGAGGAATAATTACAAATTATTTGCAATCAAGCTGTTCTGTACTATTCATTGAGGCTAAAAGTTATTGTCAGTCGGCACAGCTCTGGAAAGGCAGAAAAAGCAAGACTTTAGATAAGTAAGAAAAGAATAGTCAATTTGAATCATCCTCCTTTTACAGGAAAACTGATGAGCTGAGTGCAAAAGAAGACAAACGAAAATCTCACAGTAACTTCTTTTAGGTTACTCTCTGAGTATCCATCCAGAAAAATATCCTTGAACTAATATGCCCAGACACAAAGGGCCAGGATCTATGGAATTATATGGGTATAAGTTATGGTAGTTCCAGTGGAAGAGGCTCTGAGGAGGGAGCAGTGGGAGGATGACTGGGGAAGGATCCTCAAGGATCCTCACACTGCCCACACATGCAACGAGTACTTTCAAAGTGCTGGTTCATTCTGTTTCAGACAGCCTGAAGTCTGCAATATGCAAATCAGATTTTGCAAATGGTGTAACAGTGGCAATAAAAATTTTTGTAGCTCTATATATGCTGAAGGAATTCTAGATATAGAAAGGCAATTGTCATGGGAACTTATCTGCCACAAGCATCATTAATGAAGAGTGTGCAAACAGAATTACTGAATCATGCTTGCAGAGAAATTAATTTACAAAGTGTAAATTGTTTTTTGGTGGCTTTACTGCAGAAACACGTACAGAGCTGGAGCAGTGAAGAGTTACCCATGGTCACAACAGAGTACAGTGAAAGAGCCACAGATCAGCAACATGAGTAAAGCCCTTCCAGTTTATAGCAGCATTTATGGAATCTTAACTGTCATCTTGGAAGACAGTTTGCTGTTTTACTGTAAACTGACTGCTATTGCTCTACTTTTGCAGCTCCCCACAAACTGACTGGGTTTCAGATGGAGAACAATGGGTGACCCTAACCCTTAACCCTAACCCCCACCACCCGCCAGATCAGCATTTCTGATGTGGTGCAGTTCTCATAGAGCTGTCACCCTGCACTCAGCTGCCCCTTCTCCCTCTCTGCAGCTTCCCTGTAGCTATTCCCTGAACATCACACAGAAGATGGTGAGGCTCTGCATTTTCTATGAGTTTCTACAGGCTGTGCCATGGGATGACTGCAAGCACAACAGCATTTCTGTTGACCTGTAAAAATAAAATATCTCCCTTCTGTTCAGAAAGGGATGCTTCTGAGTATGTGTAAAGAGCTAAGTCCCATCAACACATGCCTAAGACACCTACGTCACATGAGCTTGGT
The DNA here is from genome assembly GCF_003984885.1 of Neopelma chrysocephalum. Lineage (NCBI taxonomy): Eukaryota > Metazoa > Chordata > Aves > Passeriformes > Pipridae > Neopelma > Neopelma chrysocephalum. The sequence goes on from NW_020897730.1 coordinate 4,823,057, forward strand.
ACGTAGAGGACACCACTATCATACCAGTAAGCCTTTGAGGGCTGAGCTGCTTATTCCTATGTTACCTGCTGCCCAAAGGGCACTGAAGGTCTCAGTGGTATCATCTGGCAATGCTCATGTAAACAAAGGTAGACTCCAGTCAATGCAACTCCTGGCTTCACAGGAGCAACACTGCTATCGATTACCAGCTACCGTAGCTGAGGGCGATCATGTGGGAAATCGTTTGCTGAACTTCCGTGAACTTCTTGGAGAAGGCACAGTACCCAGGCTTTCTGACCCAGTGCTCATAGAGACACTGAACAAAACTGATCTCTGAAAGAGTTCCTCGCTCTGGGAGATTTCTAAAACCAGGAGATGCACCCAAATAGTGAACTCCAAAATTACTTACTGGGGAAATGGTAAAGAAGGAAATAAAGCTAGAGAAAGAGCAAATGCTTAATGAAACAGTAAGTTTAACTCGACTCCTTTATTTATCTAGAAAAATAGTCTGTATTTGTTTCCTTGATTTAATTGTTGTTTTGGTTCACAAGCAACTAGACCAGAACACTAGCAGTTACTATATGCAAAGACTTGAATAATTTATCCAGAGATATGGGACACTTCATTTTTCAGATCCACAGCAATGCTTATCTTCTACTTACAGCTACAATAAGTAGGTCAAATGCATTATTTGCTTATATAAGTAACAATCTGTTTGCTGAGCTTCTAAAATAATTGCAGCCCATTAAATGAAGCTGGTAGACCTACCAAGGTGGTGTTGTGCAGAATACTGAGCTCTTGGGGACTTCAACAGGAGGTTTACTGCATCCAACTATTTCACAGGTACGGCGGCTCCACACTGGCTCCGATGTGTCCTTGGCATCTCCCACCAGCAACAAGGAACCAACAGATTTCACAAACCCCCTCTCTCCCTGGAAGTTCTCTGGGATTTTTACAATTCTTTCTTTTTGGCTGTTGTATAAAGAGCCTCTTGCTGCCGCTGACTGACACATCCGGCAGGCCCTTCGTTCCGCCACCGAGCTCACATTTCAAAACACAGCACAAGGTTGATGGCCGGGGTCAGATGAGTCACCACAGCAGGAGCATCAAGAAAGCAAACGAGCCACAAGGAACAAGAGTTCATCTAAAGGGGCACTCTTTCCTCTGCCAAAAGGACACAAGGTGACCCTGCAGAGGCAGCTACTGCAGGTTGTCACTGAGCATCTTTTGGGTAAATATGATGATAGCTGAGGTGGACAGAGCACTGTCAGAGCAGCTCACAGGCAGGCAGCAGTGCCTGGAGATGTAACACTAGCAGCACTATGGTCAGAGGCTGAATGGTATGAAATACTCACAGTAATCAGCTTTAGCAAAAATGCCTCACAGCTATTAATTTTACTTCCATCTCCATAGGGTTGACTTCTCTCTCCTCCTCAACTCTAAATAAAGTGTTGACAAAATTACAGACAAGCCACATTATCAGCTGCCTCCACTTGGAGTTTCTCTGTGTGCCTGGCATCCATCATTTCTTCCTGCATTTATTTGCAGAGTGGTGTAGTGAAACTAGTAGAGCCTGTAATAGTGTTGATCTACAAGGGTCATGCAGCCGAGTCTCATCACCATAAATTCACCTGGTATGGTTGCAGTGCACAGCACCATTTTGACAGTGTTGTGCACGGTTCCAGACAAGCTTTAGGAAGGCCATCTCCTGTTTCAAATGCCAGACTTGACCTCATTGTTCCACCTGAGAAGTGAGATGGAGATGAAGTGAAAAGGCAAAGATGGAGCACACAAAGGAACAGCCTGTTTACAGCCTGTTTCATTTTGTTGCTGATCAGAAGAAAAGCTCTTTGCAGGAATTCAACCACACCACCGAGGCACAGTCTGTGGTAGAGCACAGCTCAGAACAGCCTGAGCTCTCAGGCAGGTTGTTGCCTCCCATCTCATGGGACTATCTGTTCTGTAAACCTATGGCATCCAGCATTTCACAGATCTGGATCATAATGGCAGCTCAGATTTTGCCATCCTTATTCACGCTCTGCAGCATCAATGACACCATCAGGAGGCTGGGAAAGGGAACTTGAGCAGTTCCTATGCTGAGTAGCTGTTTGAAGTCTTGGTTTCCACAGTGACTGCCCCACGTTCACAAATGAAACCCTGCCAGATGTGCGGAATTTCACATTAGCAAGGACAGTATTTTTCACATATTCCCTTCTCTACTTTCTACAGTGCTGCTCACAAAAGCACTGACACATGTCCCATCAGCTCAAGTTTTGAATGTGAACAGAAACACTCTGATCATAAGCCGATTGCAAACTACTTCACTAAACAAAGCCTTTGTCGCTATTCCTATGTTACAAAGGAGGAATCTGTAACACTGAGAGCCAAGTGAAATGCTCAAGGTCATCTGTGCCAGTAGTGGTAGAGATGTGAAGGGCCTGTTCCTCCACTTACACCCTTGGGAGATGATGGTTAGTATTACTTACAGAAGTCTTCATTTGCCATAACACTTTCTGACAAGCAAGCATGCATTTTCAGAACTGGGATCATATAGCAATTAGTCGCTGCAGATATTTAGCCACAAAACCAGTAAAAGTTATTTGCCTTAACAAAAAATAACAAATTCAGAACTACAGAACACTGAGTTTTCATGTTTTTGCTTGCAAACCCTCATAATTAATAAAATAAGCAGGCTAAACATATGATCAAGTGTTTGCATCCTCACTAGTGGTATGTCTTCAAGTTTGTGCTTGGTACACATTTGTATGTTCGCTTTTTTGGTCACTGATTTTTCTTTTAATCAAAAGTTTACTTACCATCTTATTCATCGAAATCCAAATATTAAGAGATGTCCATTGTCACAATCAAAAACCTAACCCCACTGAAACTTTCCCAATTGAGGACACTTCTGGCATGCTCTGCTGATTCTAAGGCAAGGTTTATAGCCAAGCCACCCTTCAATATTCCACCAAGAGGAAATAGAAACAGCTCCATTTGCAGCCATGCATGGAGGGGAGAATTACAAGAATCTCCTTTACCCCACAAAGCACTGTTAGGACTAACAATCCAAAGATTATACTGCTCCCAACACAGCTGAGGTTTTTCAAGCATGTTTATGCTCAGAGAGTCCTGTACTTGCAGTTCTGGTTTTGTTTTACCATTAAGCATAAGAAGAGCTAGAATCCTCCAATTGTTATTACAAGATGGTTGAATTTGAAAGCAGAGTATTATTTATGATTAGTTATGATAATCTCAGAGAAATTATGGAAGACATGGCAAATATTATACCACTGCACTGGAAATGGATATTAAGCTATGCCTCTCGTTGATGTCAAGGACACCATGCTCTGGCTCATTTAGATGCCCATATCTAAGCCTCCCCTCACCCTGAACTAGCAGTCAGTTGCAAATCCCATGAACTTTGGGGTATGTGTTTCTTGTTTGACATGCCAGAAATTAGGCCACTAAAATTAGCCCCAAAATTATGTGCTTAGTTTTATTTTTTTCCCCTCATACATCCATAAAAAGCCCAGGCTGATACACTGTGACCTCCAGGCAAGTTGATGGCACTGCAAAAAGAAAGCTGTGCTTGCTGAGCTGTCACTGCTGTGCACGTTATCCCAACACAACACCGTTTGCACACGGATGGACGGAAAAGCATGAAGTGCCAAACACAGTTGTAGCATGTCAGGCATATGTTGCCTGATGTCACCCAACATTAAGCCAAGTGGAAGAGATGAAAGCAGCAAACCAGTGCACCAACCAAGACTACTATATTCAAACAGCCATTAGAAAGAAATTACCAATGAAACAGAGGCTAGCCATGACAGGGTCTCACCTGGAGCTACACTTGAATCTCTTGGGATGTGATTCTGTAAGCACTGTGCATTCCCAGTAAAGCCAATGTGAGTGTAACTTGTACAAACCTCTTGGCACAAAATACTTTGAGAGCTCAGTCATGCTTCACTCCATAAGGATTTGTCTCATTTGATTGTTTAAGTGAGAACAAAATTAGGGCACCAGTTAAAAATAAGGTAAGACAGAGAGGTGGAAATCCAACATATTTGCTGTAGAACAAAGAGTGTTGCTGTTTTGTGTTTTTTCCTTTAATTCCAAATGAGTTTTGCATGCATCTCTATTATCATAGACCAGCTCTGAGAGTAAACAGAGGCTCTAGGATTTCAGTCTGATCTCTCAAACCCTTACTCATTTGTCCACAATGCCTTTAACAGACAATGCCAAAGACAGTATGCAAAACAGAAGCATAGTAGGAGTATTCTCAAATTGTTATTTTTGTAGTTTCACAGGCATTTCATTTTACTTAACAAATTGTGATGGGCTGTCAAAACAAGGCAAGAGAATTAACCTGGATTTCTACTCCCCACCTCTCCTGGCCTTGACTTCAGAGCCATTCAGTGAAGCAAATAATGCAAGAATCTAGTGTTACGTAGTATTTCAGCTCACAGGTGGAAATGCTGAGAAGTTTCAGTATTATGGTTCCCTGAGGTATAAACAAAATAAAAAATGAAATAGAGTCACAAATAAGATGACTTACAGTGACCTGCTGATAATGAATGGATTTATTGACACTATAACCTTACAGTTACAGAGGGGCTGTCTGTTGAGGCTGCAAATTAACCATGCAGTGAACAAGACCACCCATATGATAGCTTCCTTCAGAGACTCTCTCTTCATTGTGGTCTTTCTGGCAAAGATTATTGATTCAGACACCTCAAAGAGCACAACTAAAGTACTTTCTTGGCCAGGTTGGCTCTAAAAGCAGCATAGTGACTTTCATATGATGTGAAACCTGTGCTAATACTCTCTCCTAGATCCCAGCTGACTACATGAATAAGTGGCTCATACTTCCTTGCCTTGTTGGTGTGTTCAGGGACTACAGTGACCCTATACAGTCAGCAGACTTCAGGCTAGCAGCAGCCTGAGAAAATCTCTTATACAGCATGTCTGCATTACACCCAAGACTGCTTTTAGGTTTGAGATAGTTTTGCTAATTCCAGGGCAGATGATGTGCATTCACCAGTACAGTTTGGGCCTGGGGTTGTGACCAGGCTTATAAACTTTCCTGAGCCCTGATACACTGGGGTAAAGAGTGCAGAAAAGCCCACATGCTCACAGCAGGAGTCACAAGTGTTTAGCAGGGCTTGCTGGCCTTGGCTTAGGGCAGGCAGCTCCTCCTGGACAGACTGCATTTGCAGTCAACCTGGTAAATCAGCCCAACGCTCCCTGAACTTGCATTATTAAGGCTTTTCTGTTATCAAGAACATCACAGCTTCCATCCCCTTGAGAGTAGAGCAATAGCTGTACCACAGGGGAGCTGCACATTGAATTTTGTGCTTTTTCACACAGGTGCAGTGTCTCTCAGCAAATGAGCAACATCCTATCATGAAAAGACAGAAGAGAAGTACATAAAGCAACTTTGTTAAATTAAGAAGAATAAAAAAAAATACCCTAAGTACACAGGATAGACTGGCAGAACACAGCTAAAGTACCAACTGCCAAGTGCTGGGCACTATGTGATTCCCGAGTGGGTAACTAGAGCTTCGTGTCTTTTACCACTGCATGGTCTATTTACTGTTCAGTGCTTGCAGCTTCCATTAACGTTAATGAGTATGCATATGTGCCTTGAGGGTAAGAACATATTCCCTCTGCGGCTTCAAAACTTGTTTGTAAATCCCTCCAAAATCACATTGTGTTCATTGCTCTGCACAGAAAGCTATTATAAACACTATAGGAACTGCTGCTTTAATTCCTTCCTTTCCCCTTGCCCTCCCTCATTTGAGAGACCAGAAAACAGACCTGAAAAGATGAACGGCTGAAGGAGGTGGTACCTGCAGGAAAGTAACCCAGCTCTGGGAGCTGCAGTCTGAAAACCAGCTCGCTGCAGGGAGGGCCAAACTGAAATCTTGGCAAAAGCAGAGAAAACCAAATCCCAAGCACTGAAAAGCTAGCACCACCATCATCCCCAAAAGCAAAGCCTTTGAAAATCTCTAAGCTATCAAATGATAGAAAACATACCAAAATCTTTGCCATGTCCTACCTGCTGGAATGCAGGTCAGTGGGAACAAGCTGCTTTAGCAACCAAAGCGGCCAAAGACAGATCAGAAGCACTGCTGGCCAGAGTCCCAAGGCACAGTCAGGTCAGCGATGCCCCCCACTCTCCCAATCCCTGCAGCCGCATGGAGGCTGAGAGGCAGGGCTGAGCGAAGGGTTCTATTAGAGACTGCATGGCTCTAACACTGCTGAAGGCATGCTCGTGCCATCTGGACGCACAGGGTACCTTTCTGGAGTCACGTATGATAACAGAGCCAGCTCTACCTCACTCTGTTGACAATAGGGCCTGTGATTTCTGACACTGTTGGCTTTTCCCTCCATCATTGCCAGATGCCTTCTCCCAACGTGCACAGTTTCAAGTTAAGCTCTCTCAAGCCTCACAGGCTGCAAGAGATACATTGCAGTGTACAAAAAATTATTGGCAAGGCAGCACTGAGATCAAGAATCAGATTAAGGTGTGTGAGGGAAAGCAGACATTGCTTTACAGGTGGTTCAATACTGGCTTGCATTATACCTATATAGCTAACATGAAGACTAGCTGCAGCTTCCCATGGGGCAAAACACTGTGCTCAAAACACAGTGCAGGCTGTAGGAAAGAGGAAAATGAGCTAAAAAGCATACAGTGCACAACATGCAAGCACTCCGGCCTCTCGGGCACAATGCAGCTCCAGCTGAGCACCTCAGGGCAGGATGGCTCCGAGGCCAGACCTCAGGAGGCAGCACACCCTGTCCTGCCACAGCCACACAGCCTGCCCTTCCCCTGTGCCCAGATCCACATCCTGGCACTGCACCAGCACTGCAGACCCCAGTGGCAACTGGTCCTCACTGAGAGGCAGCACAGCGCAAGAGCCATCGCAGAAGTCTCACACTCACTGCTCAGGGCTCTGACAGAATTCACTGCAGGATGCTGCTCACCAGACCTGCTTGCCCCACTGCTGGCACAGCTCCTGCCTTGCAGCAGCACCTGTGTCTCAAAGACGTGTCCCTAAAATACTGCATTCTGCTGTGTCAGCCCTGGGTTGTCACGCAGGCAGGAGACCAAGCAGATAGCCCAGAGCAGTAGCATCTTAAACTGCCCGCACACAGGTCAACCCACCAGAACTCTTCAGTCCCTTTAGACTTGTTAGGTCTGAATAGGGCTCATTAATGGTATTTCTTACTTTCGAAGACACGGATAAAAAGATCCGGGAATAAGGTCTGGCTATAAGGAAAGACATGACACGGTTACTGCAGAGGACACTATTTCAAAGTTCAGGTTAAATACATTATTCGCCAAGGAAGAAATAAAAGGAAACCAGCATTATGCAAAACGAGCAAAAGTGTTAAATCCCTTTACTCCAAGCACTGTTCAACGGGAGCAGCAAAAGTTCAAGTTTACAATTAAGAGCCACCAGTCTAGCTGACAGAAAACTAGATTTATGGGAGAGACCAGCTGGACTGCAACCCCAGTTACAGTTACCTTAATTGCTTTTCTCCAGAGGAAAGTTTTCTTTACAAGTTGCCCACCTTTAGGAATTGCTGAGCCCACTGTATGGGCTTAGAAGGCAGCAGCAAGAGGGATATCTTCTTCCACATGACACTTGGAAGGAAAATACTAAACAAATTGAATGGGTTCGAGAGGTGGGTCCCCTGCAAGTATTTTCCCATATCGGAAGTATGTTTCCCTTTGGCTCTGCCAGGACTAAAATTACAACCATGAATATAATTTTAAAAATGCTACTCTGAGTTTTAATTGGCATTTGTGTGCAAATTTGTATGTACAATGCAAGCATATACAACTTGCATTTTCATTATACTTGTGTAAATCACGTATATATAAATTAAATTATATTACATATATTCTATGTGCATTTATTTATATAAAGGAGTCCTCCATATTACTAAACAGAATTTTAACAAAACATTAACTTTCAAAATGCAATTCAGTTATACTTCCTAATTTATGTTTGTACTGCAGCAGATCTGTAAGCCTTTCCTGTGGACATGCAGTGATCATATCAAAAACACTGCTTGAGGCTGGTTACATTGGCCAATTATACTGTTTTATTACTTCCTTTTTCTGTAAGATTGGGCACCGAAAACACATCAATTAATTATGCTCCTGCTTTTTCTCAATAAAGAGCCTTTCAGGAACAAGATTAGATAAGCCTTCCACGCTGAAATGTAATTTTAAATTACCCTTTTCAGTTCACTTCTCACTTCCAATGTGTGATGTATGGGGCACAGCTCCATTTGTTTGCTGTTCCTACCAGAGTTTGAAAACTCTGAAGAAAAGACAACCCACATTTTTAAAAACAACTTTCTAGAAATCTGTCATAGAGGAGAAATGCATTGGGTGGAAGGCGTTCAGTGGGTGCATATGAGAGGGAGACAGAGGAGTAAAAAATGGAATATTAAAGCACAAGAAGGGACACAAAGCATGGAAACACAGCAGCAAAGTCAAATTAAGGAGAATGAGGCCTTGGGGCTGGAGAGTGCTCTTTCAGGCAGAGCCAAGGTAGGCTGGGATGAAACACAGAAACCAAGGTGTTATCCTGCTGCTGCACGATGAGACAGGGTTAATATGTGTCACTGCAACCTAAAAGATTCTCACACTCCCACAAATACGGAAGCAAGAGCATTTACAGGAAAAGTGTACAGGACTGGTGTGGGTGTCACTGATGCTATCTGTGCTTCAGGAGGAAAAGAGGTCTTTCAAGCTCATGACCAAATTTTTTCTGCCCCTTCTGCAGTAAAGTCAGACTTATAATCAAACCAATCTAATATTATGGCAGTTATTATGATGGGATGAATTAAATGAATTAAATATTAATACCATGATGAGAAAAAGAATCAAATTTACTATCAGTAACTGTTTGGTTTTTTTTTTCTATAAACGTTATCAAAAAGCAAAAAGTAAACATGTTTAATAAAAATGAGTGGTAAGACTGTCCCTGGTTGTCTAGAAAATGCAGCAAACTACTTTTCAAAGTAGCCACGGGGTCAGACAATAGACATTATAGTCTGAATTACTCTGCATTGTCATAAAAAAATGGAGCTGGGAACAATTTTGTGACAACTCCTTTGTAGAGATTCCACAGTAGCTGATGGAGAAACAACAGGGGTTTCATGGTTATTTTCCATAGTTCCTGGAAAAGCTGTAGTCATTCAGCCTGCAAATACCACAAGTACATGCAAATGTATGAGACACATGCATATACAAATATTTGGGTGCAAGATGGACAGCACTGACTGATAGTTAAACCTGTGTGTTCTTGGACTTGAGCTTTCAAAGACCTCCCAAGGAGAACATGAATATTTTATCCTATGGACTATCTCACCTGAAATTGGAAAGATACTGCTACATAGAGAAAAACATAACCTTTGCTTACAAAAAAAAGACGAGCAGAATCCAAGTTTCATGAGATTCTCTAAGCTAGCCACAATTTTAGATACTAAATTTGCTAGGAATTCATTTTAGAGCAACAGTAACAATTTTGTATTTGGAGTCAAAGCTTGTTTAATATTTTATCAATCGATATTGCAGATACGAACTTTGACTTTCATCTAGTTCTGCTCATCTTTAGATGTTCTCATCAATGTATGACCATAGTCTTTATATAAACATTCCTATGCTAGCCAGATGAATGCAAAAATTCTTTCATCAAAACAACATGTTACATTGGAGTGCACAGGTGATAACAAAGCCTCTCCTAGTGACAGAAAAACATTTCAGAAATCCAGCCTGTTCATCCAGTCATATTGTACCACCCCTGAGTATATCTCAGTCTTAAAAATTTGACTGCTTACTTCAAAAATAACCCTACAATCTGATCTTTCTGTGTATTAAACTCTTCGGTGAAGCCCCTGTAACCAAAGACACAGAAACAGGGCAGACATTCTAAACACATGAAAACAACAGTGTGCCAATTCAAAATCTCCAGGAACATCATCATTTTAGCCTAAAAGTACCCATTGTTGCTCCACATACAAAGCAGCAGAATGAATACAATGCAAGTCATATATTAAGCATCATAGAGATTCTCAATGTTCCATGAAGGCATTTAGTCACACTGAAACGTAACATTCAGGTATTATCTTCTATGCTAATGATGCAATATTACTCATTCATCAGTTCTTTCCAGAGATCTTGCTATGAATATTCACCTCGTGATTACAATAACAAATTCAAGGCACTCTGCAATACTTAGCACTGTGATACAGTAGTACCACTGTCATACAGATTAACCAAAGTGAACATGGCTACAATACCACGCATGTCACTCATAACCACCAAGTGATGGGATAGATCAAGCTCAACCTGCACGGTGTGGAGGATGTAAAGTGGCTTTAGAAACAGAAATGTCAACCAATTTCAAAATTTGAAATCTGTCAGAAGGGACATAACTACATATTCTTTCCTTGGACTCAAAAATCATGAAGCTTTGAGCTGTATATTCTCCTTGTGTATTAAGTTAAAGAATTGAAAGACTTCCTGATATGAAAATGTAAATCTGTGTGCGGCTCAAATCTGAATACTTTCTGTGAATGTTTTGGTCCCGTGAAATTCTGATAAACTGTTTTTATTAAGGACAGCTACTTAATGTTTGCATTTGCCGTGTTAGTCTGCAGTGGAGCTGATGTAGTGGTCACTGCAGAGGACAAGCTATGGAAGTAATGGTAAATATCATATGCAAAACAACTACCAACAGCATAAATAAAGCCACAGTTCTGTTCAGCATTTGTGTTCAACCTCACAATCATAGACTTACGTGTCACCAGTTGAATTACACATTCATTTGCAACTTTGTTATAACTGACAACTTTTTAAAATCAAATTTGCTTAAAAGGGGTCATAACATGGATATAGCTAAGAAGTATTTCTGGTCACACCACCAAGCAAAAGGGATATGTGCTAAGAGCACAACGTACTGCATGGGATGTCAAAACTGATATGTAACACAGCAGTGGGAAAGACCAGCACTGATCAAAACCATTCACACTGTGAGAAAGAGTATCCTGATAGCTCCTAGGAGGGAGTACAGCTGGTCCTACCGCTGCACAGAATGCATTTCCAGCATGGAAGAAAGGAAGGAGAGGATGCCTACAGCGTTAGCTCATCTTTAGTAGTTCAGAGTAAGGAAGCAATATCTTTATTCCATCCATTTGTTAATTTTCTTCTGAATGCTGCACTGGCTGAAAAGTAACTGGGAGGAATGGGAAGAGAAAATGTAGACTCAGACACAAACAGAAGCTTTGGGCAATACATTATATCATCCCGGGTACAATTTTTACTGTTGGATGATATTTCCTTGCTGTGGAGTTTCAGGGCCATGCAGTATCCTTTTCAGTAATTTCTGTTCTTCACTCTTTTGTTAAGGAGGATCCTTTCCAAGCTGTGGTTTGCACAGTGCTAGTGATATGGTCAGTGTACCCTGGTTGGTGGGCAGATAACATTGTCCTACCTGCCAACTGATAGCAATCTCTCTTCCTCTTCATTTTGAATAAATTCAACTCATTCCCCACTATACAATCAGACCATGTAAGTGGTACAGTTCTATGACAAATGTCAGAGGCAAAACTATCCACTGGTCCAAAATTTAGACAACAGTGATCTAGGATACCTCTGCTGGCACTGATACACAATTCTTAAATGCAAAATTATCAACTGGATGATCTTAACAGTGGTTCACCAAAACCCTTTTTTTCCAAAGAATTACACTGTTTACCTTCAGTCCGGTCCGGTAGTTTCCCACTTTTACTTGTTGTTCCTGTGTTGACTGTTTCAGATGAGGTGCTGAGTTTGGTGTTGGGGTCTCGCTTCGGTTTTGGAGGTGGCTGCTTACGAGAGCTGCTACTTTCATCATCAGTTCCTCCAACAGAATGAAGAGACTGGGATCTCACGGTAAAGCCACTGGAGCAAGGATGAGGCAGTCTGTCCTGAGGAGCCGGCATTGTCATAAATCCCATGCGGAAATGTTTCCCCACGTAGCTGCCTTCATTTCCTCTTGCTACTTCTCCACCTATGCTGTAAGAGAAAGCACAAATATAAGTAAATGATCCACCTTTGCCTGAACCGTACCTGGAACCAGGGTCTCACTTCTGCCTCTGATGAGCAGATCCTACTTTTGAATTTGAGAATGAGCAATGCTCTTTTCTTAAGATGACTACGAGAGGTCTATTTTTCAACATAGGCCAACAACTGAGATGCAGATACACTGCTATGCACTCAAAACTTTACAAGAAGAAATTGAGAAAAGTTTTTGTCAGATTTCATAGCATTGTGACTAGAAATTGTCTATAGAACAAACTTCAAACATCTGAAATCAGAAGTGAATTTTCAGGAAGACAAGAAACTGTGAGTTGGGCAAAGAATAATGTTTTAGAAATACAACACTGTGTATTGATTCACACTCCCTGACACTCATCTTAGAGTACAGATACTCATGCAGCTTGGGAAACAAGGCTTTTGGGGTCCAATCAATCATTTCCCTTGATATTAGAGAATGGTAAAAATTACTTGGATATAGGAAACTGAACATTAACATCTCATGAAATCCATATAAAGCTGCAACACAAGTGGCTTCAGACTATTAAGTTATAAATGTAGGAGATGAAAAAGGCCATAGGCTGTGGGACGCCAGAAAGAAAATAACCTTCAACCACGCAGAAATGTAGGTATAGAAGAAAGAAATTTCAGTTGAAACAAGTGCCATCATACCAAATTTACTGTGGGTGGCAGAACTGAGAACCTGGTATTGTTCCTGCCCTACTCGTGTGGGCTTATCAGTTCTGAAAAACAGCTCTTACTGGTGCTTATACTGTGAACATATAGCACATTTCAATTAAGGCAATTCAGTGACTATACAAAGAAACTCAGCAACACACACAGGTCAGCATGGGCCTGTTTGCAACAAGGTTTGAAATGATACCACTGCGGGCACATAGAAGTGTTAGTACAAGAACTGGTAAGTCCCAGAAAGCCCTACTTAGCTTGTTTCCCCTTCACACAGAGTGAAGCTCTAAGCAGGGTCAGTGTGCTTCTGTGAAAGTTTCTTATTCCATGTTGCCTTGGGCTGGTGCCATTTATTTGGTGCTGGAATGCATTTCCTTTTTTAAAAACAAGAACGTTTCTTAATAGTGTGAAGAATACAAGCTGTATGTAATTGTCCTAAAAGCATCAGACTGGCAACAAGCAGTGCACAACTTTGTGCATGATAAAGCAGAACGTTTGTTTGCTTACTACTGTCCTTGCATTTTTATTCCATTTCCTCTCTGAGTGGAGATGTCCACCTGAACAGGTCTAATTGATCATGTGCCACTCTCCAGGGGCACTGACACCTACCAACATGTGTAAACATGTGCACACAGGCATGCCACATATATGCACACACTGGCCCATGTTCATAACCAAGTTATTACCAAAGCCTAATTGGCATCAATTCCAGAGGGATTTGCAGGCAGAAAGATCAAAAGGTAGAACTCATTAATTTGAATATTTATAAAAAAGCTATAGCTAGTTGAAATGATTAACTATGCCTCTACTAATCTTTCATAAATTGTTCTGAAAATAATATAATCCTCTGACACTGGACTACAAAAAGGGCCTGTCAAATTATTTAAAGAAGATTACTATCCAAAAATGCTGAAGGATGCAGGTGGGGAGTCTCTTTCCTTCCTTAAGTCCATTGGATAAATCACTTTTAGCAAACAAAATTTCATTTTGCCAAGTTTCCAGTATTACAATTCTTAACAGGTTACACTATTTAATTAGTGCATTTACTTCACTGCTGTTTGAAGGTGTTTAAACCACATGCTATAAGACAGATTCTGTTCCAGAGTGACTCGTACAAATTCCACGAAGGTGACAGGTTTCATCCTTTTCCTGAGAATACACAGAACTGCATTTATATGAAGCACAAGGTTTTTCTGCCAAACTGCTTCATCTTGCAATTCCAGAAATAAAAACTTTCAAAATATATCTGGTGTCTAAATGCACTGTTTTATTAAACAATTAAATCATGTCCTTTCTTTCCCTTCCCTTAATTTTTTTTCTTCCTTACTGAGTTTCTTTCAGTATCATGGATGCAAACCTCCTACCTGCTTCCCATGCTTCCTCCACAATAAACAGCTCTATAGCCAGGTCAGAGAGAGGTTGCAGTTACAGACAGAGACAGAACTTTCTGTTCTGCTTCACAGTTGAAGTAGATCTGGTCTTGCTTTTTTACATCCTCTGCTCAGCTACTAGAAGAAACAGCCGGACACCATTTTCCCCTTCTCAGCCACATTCAGAATAGAGTCCATTCTTCTTTGAGTGTAGGAGCCAACCTGCAGCTGATGGTTAAGCACTGTAAACCCCAAGCTGAAGAGGACTAGTCTCTAATTCTTGATTCAGGACCCTGGTCATTGACCAGGATCACAAAAGGCTTAGGTTTATTACTTACTCTGGTAGCAATCCCTGAGTGTTGGCAGCAGGTGTTTCTGAGCAAAGCCTGAGTGGTATGTGCCAGCCTCACACAAGGTGGAGTGCCAAGTTCACATCCCAGTATCACAGAATCAACTAGGTTAGAAAAGACCTCTGAGATCATCGAGCCCAACCTATGACCCAACACCACCTTGCCAACCAGACCATGGCACTGAGTGCCACATCCAGTCTTTCCTTGAACACCTCCACCAACTCCCTGGGGAGCCCATTCCAGCATCTAATCATTCTTTCTGTGTAGAACTTCTTCCTAATGTCCAAACTAAACCTCCCTTGGCACAGCTTAAGGTTGTGTCCTCCAATACAGACCAAAATCCTCTGTGGCACAAAGAGAAAGGAATCACTTCAAACTCTTACCCAGAGCAAAATTCCAAAATCAGGATGACAGATTTCAAACATGGCATCCCCTACCCTCACGTAGCAGCAAGTTGAAGCTCCATTTAGACTTGTGCAATGCACGATGCTGCTGATGTTACATCATGAAACCAGATAGAATTAAAGGATTTATTTATATACTCCTCCTGCTTGCAACCATAAGAATTGGCTGGGACCAGTATATGTCCCACTACAGCACAAGCCAAGAAACATTTACACACACCTTGTTACATAAATGACTAAAGAGACAGTGAGAGAAAGTAATTGTGTAATCTCACTCCATTATTTCTGACAAGAAAGAGTCTGTGCTCCTCATTGTACTGATAATGAGTTCTATCTCATTTCAAAATGGTATTAGGTGAGTTGCTGCAAGTATTACATAGTTTATTAATATATATGGAAATACAGATTTGGATTATTCCTCTGGGAAGTTTCAATTCAAACTTGGCCAGGATCAACTGCTTCTCTGACAAAGAATTATGCACAGCATTCAAATAACTGTTAAAAATGCAAGATATTTGTCTCCAAAGACAGACATGAATTATATAACAACAAAATTAATCATATGATCACTCACGTTACACACTTACATCAAAGCTGACTTTGTGCTGAAAAAGCACTTTGGTGTTTGCCAAGGTCTAGTGACTGGTGCTGCAGTGAGTGGAGAAAAGGGTGCAATGAAGTTGGTTTGAGACACCCTTAAGAAGACTATTCTGAAGCATCTCTCCTTTCAAAACCACATTACAGGACTTTTCCAAAGCCTTCCTAACAAGGCCAATGCAGACCATTGAGTGCTGCCAGATTACATGCTCTCTTCCTGGGTGCACTGCAAGGTAAGCAAGCTTCCCACCCTTCTCCCTCTTCCCCACAATAACGGAATTAAATCATTACAAAAAATACCAATATTATTGGATCTGCCTTAAAACAGTAACAGTGGATTTCAGCCTTCATTTCTAAAATATGAACAAGAGATCCAACTGATGGATCTGATGAGTCCTGTTATATCTCCAATATGGGTTTTGTCTGTCAGCTGAGATTAGCTGAGGTCAGAACCGGGCTGGCATTAAATCACACTGACCTTGCTGTTCCTACCTGTGGTATCAGCCTGCTGGCACATAGGCTGTAATCATGGCAGTCCTGGACACATCACAGCTCAGCTTCTGGTGCTCTGCCTGCTCTGTCCTGCTCTGTTCTACCATGTAGATATTGGAGCATTGACCTAACTACAGCAGAGAATAATGGAATTGTTTACATCTTTGAAGAACTACAAAGGAGAAATATTTTATATTATTCATTTTATTACAAGTCACAAGAGGGCAAGCTATAGAGGAAGACTAAACATTAAAAATGAACACAGTAAGTACTCTAAATGGACACAGCGTGGGCAAGGTCATGTCCACCTTGCTTTGTCATAAGTCATAGTGTTCCTACTGACTATGAATATATTTTTAAGTTAGAAAACAAACACAAATAAGTTTTCATCACATTGTTGAAAAATACATAGCAAAGGAAAAGTATCCAGAGACTGACTGCCTCAGTCAGTGAGGTCTTTTTAGTTTGCATTGTTCCTACTCAGCATTGAAAAACAAATTTAATTTGCTGTGCAGTTTCATTAATTGGTCCAGGAAGAAATCGAATTAATTCCTGGAAAAGAAATTAATAGTTGTATGAAAACTTTTGTTTTACTTGGTGTTACTCATTTAACTGTAAACAATGTGGAATATTAAATCCCTCAGTGCAGTTGTAAGGAGCAGAAATCTTGGGACTACGTAAATCCTATAAAGTCAGAATACCCTAGAAATACATTTTCTTCCCAGCCATCTACCTACTCTTGTTCTTGGAATTCATGCAAAAATCCCCTTATCGGTTCAGATTTACAATGGATTAGTTTCATGCCTCGGGCACCAAGAACCATTTGGTAGTTCCCCTCATCTTTGTACAGTTTCTATTTTTCTTCCTGTGCTTCTTTACATGAGATTTTCTGACTTTTTAGCTACAAGTTCAAAACAGGAGCTACACCTGACTATGAGACTTGACCTCTTAAGCAGGAGGAGGGAGAATGTACTCTGCTGGGGACATGGCATTTCTGAAGGTATTTTGCCATTCTTTGCTGTGATACACACCAATCAGGGACCACAAAAGTTCACCGTCCTTCTAAATGTTAAAATTCCAGAGAACCAAGAGAAATTATTTCAACAGCAGCTCCTCGTGTGCTTGAAGAAGACTCAGTCACAGATACTGGTTTGTTAGCTGGCAGAAACTGAGCTGGGAGTCTCTGCAGGTTCCTGTGTAGAAATGGGGAGAACTATGAATTACAGGGCAAATGATGCGCATGGACGGCCAGGCTTCTTCCCTCTGGGGAGCTGCAAGCCCACACAGTCCTAACCCCCCATGACATGCTTCTAATCCATCACAGAAACTATCTGAGTCAGAGACTGAAGAATAGTCACAAAAAAAATAACTGTCATAATATAGGAAGAATTTCCCATAGAAATTACTATACAACATCAAAACCACAAAAGGAATACAAATACATAACTCAAGCATTTTATATGAGCTGGTTTGGCTGTGCAAACAGCAATTCATCCCATGATGCATCTATGTTTTCTGGGTTAAGAGAGTAGCTATTGTTATTTTAACCATTTCCTTACTCTTAGAGCAATGAACACCCTGCTCCTCTGCTCATATCAAATGTTCTGCATATGAAGGCCTGAAATGGCTTTGAAATGTCTATTCCCCATCAGAATAAATTATACACACATATACTAGGGATGACACATTTTACTTTGTATCTGAGAAGCACTTTCAAGATTAGCATAAATTATATTTGTAAATTAGAGGTTGGATGCCAAAAAACAGAAGATATACTATTTTTATCCCCTAAACATGATTTCAGCAGACCATGAAATGTAATACTGAAGAAATAAGGGCAGGTTCACAATCATGGATTCAGGAACTGTGCTGTAGGTATGCTTTTACACAAACCTATATGATTTTTATTATAAAAATTAAAAATACAAATTACATACATTTCTATTTTTTTTAAATCCCACTTCAGAGGTCTCCCTCCTTATTCCCAAAGAATGCACCCACTTTTTTTCTCTGTATTACTTTTCTGAAATACTTCAAATGGCTCACCATGATCTTACATCAAGATCCAGAGGATAATACTACCATCCTTTTAGATACAAGATAAAATGTAAATAAGTCATGACAAAGGTCAAATTTAGAGCCATTTTGTGCACCTGGGAGGACTATTGAAAGTGAGCAACAGACATGTCTATGCACATCAAACATCTTACCTCTGCCATATGCCTCTGCATTTGAGGTAGGAGATCAGGTGCTGCTTAAGAAGTCAGGCCTCTCAGGATACAGAATACATTACTGCTATAAAATAAAATTTATTCTTTTATCACACTTGTCAAACCCACAGGCTCAGGGTTTGATCCTGCAAATATGCAATGAGCTGACACCCCCTCTTTGAGTGCCTGCATTAGTGCCCTGAAATACCCAGGAAGTTTTGTGGAAATCACCTGTCACTCATGAGTCTGTAATAAGCAACAGCACTTGCAGATGTGTGTCCGCGTATTCTGAGACTGGATTATTTCTTCAAACACTCTGGGGTACTGTTGAGACTCTGGCTCTACCATCCCCAACAGGACTGAATCTTGTTCACAGAATATTGCCCAGATGAAACCGAACCACAACTTGTAGCTGTACCAAAAGATTAACTGAGTCCCTGGTGAGCAACCAAAAGACAGTTGTAATCCCTATGCAGTACACAATGGACAATAAAAGCAAAACTAACCAAGATTGTCCACAGCAGGTTTTCCATATAATGTCAGAAAACCTGATTTCAAATGATCTGCTACGCTCTGAAGTGAACTGTTTTTATCATGCAAAACGTTGAAAATGCTACCAGTAGCAATAGTTCTGGGGAAAAAAAATCAAAACAAACCCAAAACAGTTTATAAGGAACATTGATAAATAAAAGCTCTGTATGCTGTTTTTACAACAAATTTAACATAAGCTAAGCAGCTTGGAAAGGAGCAACTGAGGAGTAAGGATCCACAGAGAGCTTAACAAAACTGTATTCCAACAGTTTGAACAGAAGTGCAGGTACTACTTCTGATTTCCACTGGAATTCTTTCTCCCTATAGTAGGCTGCATCTTAAAACTGGGTCTAAGGATGAGTACATGGGGCTGAACAACCACAAAGGCCTGACAGTGCTTGCCTCAGAGACCAACACTCACTGCTGTATCTGGGGCAGAGGGTCTCCAGTGCTCCAGCCCCACGTGTGGTTGTGACCCAGCTGATGCACATGGGAAGGTCTGTGAGTTGTGAACAGACAACACTTAACAGGCAGGAGTGAAACGCGCTCTGCTTTTATATGGCTATGGTTATTTTTAATTTTGCACTGGGAGATGCAGAGCTAAAAGCCAGCAAATGAAAGCTCACATTTTCAGAGTCACCTAGAATTAGACATCAACCATATGCAATGGTTTAAACTGAGTGCAAATGCATGTTCGTGTTAATGGAGTGGGATTTTGCATCCTGTCAAAAATGGGTGGAGCTAGAAGAAGGCTGTGTTTTTATCACATTTGGTGAAAAACCACATGGTCCAGACTCCACTCTGCCTGAGCAACTGCAGCTAAATAAATATTTCAATGAGATATGGGAACAAATTAACATGCAAAATCATTTTTGAGCATTTTCGTAATAAAATGCTTCTTCAGTTTTGACGCAAGGAGTTGTAATGGAAATAAAATTTGCACAAAGTAAAAAATGCCTTTTCATGGATCAGATGCCGTGAAAAGTTTAAACCTGGAGAACTAAATGAAATGTGCTGACTCCAAGAATGGTGACCCGTAAACCAAGTTCTCTGTGCAGGCTGAGATGTTATACTGGGTCTACCCTTTCCAAATTTGGGTTTATTTCAAACACTGATTGTACAGATGCCCTTCTGAGTCCCTTGAGCAAAAATGCCTCTACTTTCCTTTTAAAATCCAAGCTCAAATACAAAGAAAATATGGTTTTAAATAACTGCTTCCTATGGTATCCAGTTCCAAAGAGAAAGGATTCTGAAAGGACCCTTCGATCCTGACTTTCAGTGAACAGGAAGAGCAACATTTCATTTTGAAGGAAAACCCTTTACAAATTTCACTTCAGTGTGATCTGTAGCAAAACATAGATTTTTCTTATTTGACTAGTGACCTGAAACTCCAGTTATTCACATAATTCTTCTGATAATATTGTCATTCATAACTTGCAGTTCAAAATACACTCCCTGAGCTGACCTACCTCTTCATATAAATAACCTACCTCTTTTATATTATCCCATGTGAGTAGGTAAGAAAGGGAGAGGCACTTCCTGGCACAGTGGGAGAAGGTCTCAGTAGCACAGTCACAGTAGGGATATAACAGAGAGGCAGGTTCCACTGAAGGGACAGTTCTATGCAATGGCTTGTCTTCTGGCACCTCGCCACTCTAGACCTGTTATATTCATATATGGTAATTTTGTTTCCAAAAATCTCAGCATATGACAAAATTCAAGAATTTACATTCTTTTGACCAGACATATATCTGAATATTCTGGGTAATATTTTAGGTACTGCTTTCACTGACATTTGGGTCAGTTTTTAGTTGCTAAAAAAGCATATGCAAACTCAGAGGAGCTGTACTCCCTCAAAGGCAGGGAGGCCCTGCAGAGAGACCTCAACAAATTAGAGGGCTGGGCAATCACCAACCATGAGGTTCAACAAGAGAATGTGCCAGATTCTGAACCTGGGATGGGGCAACCCTGGATGTACGGACAGACTGGGGAATGAGATGCTGGAAAGCAGTGCCAGGAAAGGGACCTGGGAGTGCTGGTCGATGGCAAGTTGAATGTGAGTGAGCAGTGCCCTGGTAGCCAGGAGGGTCAACCATGTCCTGGGGGCTCTGCCCTGCTCTGGGGCAGCTTCACCTTGAATATTGTGGCAGTTTCAGAGAGTGTCCAAAGGAGGGCAATGAGAAGGGCCTTGAGGGGAGGCCGTGTGAGGAGTGGCTGAGGGCACTTGGTCTGTTCAGCTGGAGAAGAGGAGACTAAAGGGAGACCTCGTTGCAGTTACAACTTCCTCCTGAGAGGAAGAAGAGGGTCACCACTCTTCTCTGTGGTGACAGTGACAGGACCCGAAGGAATGGCCTGAAGTTGTTTCAGGGGTGGTTTAGGTTGGAATTAGAAAGAGGTTCTTCACCCAGAGGGTAGTTGGGCACTGAACAGGCTCCCCAGGGCAGCTGTCACAGGACCAAGGCTGACAGAGTTCAAGAGGCATTTGGATGATACTCTCAGGCACATGCTGTGACTGTTGGGGATGGTCCTGTGCAGGGTCAGGAATTGGACTTGAAGATCCTCGTGGGTCCCTTCCAACTTGGCATATTCTGTAATTCTGTGATTAGCTATTTAAATAGAACTAAATCAATTTTAATATACAAATTGTATTTTTAAATTTTTATTTAAGGGGAATGCCCAGTGCAAGTTCCTACTAACAGTGCAAGGCTTACTTGGGTATTTTCCCCATTTACAGTGACTCTGTATGCTGGACTGGTCTTTGCACAAGAAACAAAAAATTTAACTCACTGCAGCTCACTCCAACCTAACTACATTAATGTTCTGCTGGATACATCACTTGGCTGTCATAGGTTCTCGAACCCATAGAAATCCTCACCAGAAAATCCTTTTTTTTCACTGGAAGAGCCATGCCCGAGTCCATTGCCTTGACTTTACAGCTAGCATTACTAACCTGTCCCTTCTGATGTGTGGAGGAAAGGTTTCAGCTCTTTTGTCAATCACTACTTTGTGATTTAAGTGGACAGCAGTGAGTGCCTGTGCTTTGCAAAACAAAACAGACTCAAAAAAGTAAGTGAAATATTTTTGACAGGTGTGATAAACCCAGAAAACAGGAAGGGGAATCGCTCCACACAGACGTGTACACTGGTGTTTCTCTCTTCTCCTCCTTCTTCCTTGGACAGTCTCAATCTGCTAAAAAAGCTACATGAAATCCTGCACACCAGTATTGGTAGTCCTTATGGTCAAAGCCTGGAGAGTTTGTTTATTAAGGTACAAAGTCCTTTTGAAAATCTCTCTGCTTATATCACTTTTCCATGCATAGCAAAGAGATCACTATTGCCAAAACAGAATAATTATGTGCTTCACACCTAATTTTAGAAATAATAATATAAAACAACTGTCTTGATGGATGTCAGTTTCTTAGCCAGGGTTGTCAGAAGCTGCTTATTTGCTCAGAGCAATAAATAAAAAAGGACATTATATTTTCAGAAACACAGTTGACTTAATATTGCATGTCAGAGCATATGAAAAGCAAGTGTAATGGGCATAGAGGTGATTAAGACCACTGAAAGAGGACAGCCAGCAAAGGTATAGCTTGCCTCATGCATACATATACCCAGTGTGCCCCTGAATAGATTCCATATTGAGGTCTTCCAATATATTCATTGCATCTCCAGGCATTCCCTTTAGAAATCAAGGTGAATTGTTCAAATGCAAAGTACGGAAATTCTTTTCTTCTCTTCTCTGTATCTATGCATAGAGCTAATGGGCCAGACCCAGGAACTCCAGCAGACTACTAAAAGGTATTTATGTATATAAGAATTTAACACCAGAGACAAACGGCTACAATAAAAGCTGCCAATAACCTGCCAAAGCTGCCAAAAATCAGCACATGCTGATTTTCATCACTCTCAGAATTACTTTTGTAAATGGGGATGTTCAGATAATTTGGGGCACTGCTGTGTTATGCTTTTTTTTTTCCTGCAGGAGTAGCTTTTTGCCAAATTTTTGAGCATAACCTACATCCAACAAGTTCTGATAGTGAAGGAAAGTGGTAGTTAAATGCTCCTTTATGGACATGTACTTACATCGCCCAAAGGGTCATCACTACAGCCTATGAACCTGCAAATTTTGCTAAAGCAACATCTTGTTTTCCAAGCTATGAAAGTCTGTGTGAGTATTTTTTAGGGAGCTAAAACATTAAGACAAAGAGCAAACACACTTGTAACCTGCATTCAATGGCATAATGCTAAATTAAGCGGGAAATGTACTAGCTTAGTTCCCTGCATGAGAGGTGATCAGCTCTGTGCTGTTCCTACTGAAAGTGTGTAAACTCCCTTTATTACTCAGGCAGCTCTTCAGAGCTGTCATTTATTGAGGAGCATGTTCAAAGTACCTCAGCTTGCAAGAAATAGTGCTTTCTGTGCACTGAGGTGGTGAGCTGTGGCAACTGGGGTTACACAAAGTCTGGACCTAATTTTACATAAAGATGACATCAGAAATAATGTGCTGTTGCTTTTCTTTGCTTTAAGAATTACTATTAAATTCTGCAAAGTTGCTGGTAGTAAGTTGCATTGTATGCACATTTCCAGGTCGCTTAAACCCCTTTGAAAAGTCTTCTATCTAGGAACAATAACCCTGAAAAATTATGAGCTGTCTTTCCATTTCCCAAAGCTACATTTAGGCAGCAGCCTACTTTAAAATAACTTAAACCAGCAAGGGCCTCAGAGACACCTTGTATGTAAGCACCAAGCACTGCAGCCCAAATCAGTTATCTGCAGACTAGGCAGCGCACAGAGTATCTGTTTGTCTCTAGTAAGAGCAATTCAGCTCTGCTTTTTTATTTATTTTAAACCAAGAAAATACTGTTGTTCTCTGCTCCAGAATATATGATACCCCTTACCTTGCCCTGCCGCCCAGTGCCTTGACGGAAGTCTTTTGCTCTGTTCTTACTGCACCAGCTACCCCAGAATTTCCAGTTTTGTAATGCTAACCCAAAAAAACTTCTTTTAAGATGGTCTTATGGTAAGGATATTAAACCAGAGCAGCCTCAACTCAGACATTTTGAGCCATTCTGTATAGTACTGGAACAGGCAGGCTTTCAAGTCCTGCAGAGAGCTCATGGCAACATATCTTCTAACAGGCACTGTCACCCTCTTAATAAATGCAGTAATGGGCTACTGAGCTTGAAAGAATGGAATCATAGAATCATTAAGGTTGAAAAAGACCTTTAAGATCATCAAGTCCAACTGTCAACGCAGCACCACCACCATGTCCTCAGGTCTAGGAAGGGTGAATTGTACTGCATTTCACACACACACTTCTGTGAATTTGTAGGTGAAATGATTTTCCAGCTTACCTAGAATGGCACACAGAAATGTTAATGTTTCTGGTGATGACCAGCTCATTATTCTGGTCTCTAGAATCTCTATTTAATTTTTTACTCAGTAAGAAATGAAAGATAACAATTGTTAAATAAAGGCTATGAGCACATAGTTATTTAGTGGATACACTGCTTTACAACAAAAGAAGATGATTAGAGGTGAGAAAAGAGAGAGGCAGCACAATTACATTATTTCAGGTCTAAAGTGCCCTCTGGAAACTTCATGGAGGTAAAGGGTAAAGCCAGCATTTCTCCCATTAAGGCTTCGAGTTATACAGTTATCTGTCGCCATATTTGCAAGTTTTTCTTTATCCACATCACACTCTTAAAATGAAAGCCAAGGCTCTTTTATAATATTGCTATTGGAATCTGGAATGGAAAACTAAATGCAATTTAAGGTTGCAAGACACTAGAAAAAACTTGGGAAATCAAAACTACGGTTTCCCAGATGTTTGTTAGTGATCCAAGCTGAAGCTTCTAATCCACCCTAAGATAATAAAAAGGGAGATCATATTTCGCAGGTGTATCCACTAAAATTAGGATAGCTTTGATTCAAGACGCAGAATAACTTCAAGAGGGCTCATGAAAGAATAGTGCCAAGGAAAGAAAATAACTCCTAGGGAGAGATTCCCTCCTGTGAAAGTGACAAAATTGGGTTGTCTAGTAGATGCTAACATCTATAATTCTTGAAATGCAGATAAAAATTATTGTAAAGTATAACCTTTCATAATACATAAGAGTTATTTATGCATATGCTTACTAATCTGTGTTTACTGCCCTTCAAGCCGAATAGAGAAACAATTAGCCATAGTACTGTGGAGCATGTAGATATGTAGCTTTGATTTAAAGAGTATGACAGGCAATCAGTGTGTGTCAGAGGGAGCCTACATCAGCAAAGAGACATGTTAAAGCCACATTTGAATTTTCTTTTTTAGGACTGAACAGATGAGTGTTTCCTTCACGTTCTGAACACAGTGGGATTGGGAAATAACCTGAATTGCAGGCTAGGAGAAAACGGACTGCTTCAAATTGCAGGAAAATGAACAGCACTGACTTAATTCCTCGCTTTCAGCAGAATTGAGTAGTGCATAGCAGAAAAAGAAAAGCCAGACATATCCCTAAGTCTGTTATTATATCTTTCCAGTTTTGTACACCACACGTAGTATGACAGCTAGAAATCGACTATTTCCCTACATTTTTCAGTCTCATGAGCATTAAATTTGGCTGATGAACTGAAAAAAAAAAATTGAAAGGCTATGGATTAGTATTTTTTTAAATGATAAAATGAAACAGAAATACAGTCAAGGAATGAAAGACTGGCTTCCTGTACTAATACTTATGTACAATGAAAGCAACTAAAGATTCCTTTTAAAAAGACATCAGTATTTCTTCTACAAAAGGCTTACACTGGTTGTGAGAATATGAACTGACTACCTATTTCAGCTGGACAGTGTCTGATTGCAGTTACAAAACTGTCAAAGATGCAGGCTAGTAGGAAGAAAATATCTAAGCTGATCAAATCACTCACATTTTGCTTTTGAAAGCAGAGGCTCTAATCATTATGCGTCTAGTTTGAAAAAAAAAGTACAAAATTAAGAAACCTGAGCAGGACTGTATTATCCAGTCCCTTCTGTCCCATTTGCATGGAGAGTCTCCTCACATCCTTTGTCAAAGCCAGGCTCGGATCCTTCCCACTAATAATTTATATGCTTTGTCAGGACTACAGAGGAGTATAAACAAACTGCTCTGTTTTCTATAGAAATAAACAAATGTCAACTTTTTTCCTCAAGCCAAGTCCCTCAGTGACTGCAGTGCATATGAAGGGCTGGACAAATGACTAAGCCTGTCCCTGGAGAGGAGCACTTTGTGCCCTGGTGCATCTTGTGCCTAGGAAGAGTGAGAGCCAGAGGAGTCTCCCCGTCCTGCCTTTTAACTACAAAGTGCAAGGTAACTGAGAGCCAAAACAGAGACTAAATCACCCACAAAACAAAGTTCTTGAGGTTCAAGCTCCTCAAAATTTCCCTTTGAGACAGAGTTATACACACAAAGAGTTTACACATCTAATGCAGAAAGCTTCTGTCCCAGCTAGTGCTGTTTTCAACGGCAATGTTGCAATATATAATTTGAAAATTTCATTGGTATTCTTTGCTAATAATGACCACTGTTGTTCCCTCTTGTTTTGCTGCGTATTCTGTCTTTGCTACCTTCCATCCATAATGTGTTTTTTTATTATTCAAGTCCTTGCCAAGTCTGTCCATTACCTGCTCATTAGAACTCCTGTGGTAGAAAATGTTCCTGTAAGAACCTAATTCCAGTATATTTCAATTTGTTTTCAGGCTGAGTGAATCTAAAGCTCAGATTATTAAGGTAAGCTTGCAGTGATATGTTTGACAGACTCTGCATCTCGTTGTATTAAGGCAAAGGGAAATTCATCTATAAAGTTTTAACTCATACTTTGAAGGCTGAACAAAAAATAAGTAGATCTAGACCCTCAAAAAAGCTTGTCTCCACTGAGACTTAAAGTGACTAGTAGTACAACAGGTGAAACAATTTAGAGCATTTCTTTGTTAGACGTATGAGAGGGAAATGTGGCAATTAGCCGAACAAGCTTGTTCTGATGACTTTCACAACGGAACCCATTTTGGAATTCTCCAAAGCAACTTTAAAATTTCCAAGAGCAGGCAAAGAGGTGTTTTTAGTTAAAATTGCTAATAAAACCACTGAGTAGGTCAGTGAGTTGGGCCTACAGCAAGCTCCAGAAGCACAGAACATTTATATGCAACTTGAGAGCTGAGTTCCCTCCAGAATGACTGTAGAGTTCTTACTGCACTGCAGCTATGGTTATAAAATATTAGCAATGTTAAGTAAATTACAAGATATTACATGAAAAAGGCCTTCCATCAGGTAACAGCTGGGCCTCCAAGCTATCCAAAACAGGCCTTATTACTTGTCTCCACTTTCGTTTTTTTTTAAACCATATGAAAATTATTTCCCAACACTTAAACTAAAGAAAAAGAAAAAAGAAACAAAAATCAGAGTTTAAATAATCATAGCTAAAAGGTTTATAGCACACACATTTTATCCAATTCATTATTAAAAACAGCAGCAAAAATTGACTATGATATTGCAGGGGCAGGAGAAAATTAAGCAATGTCTCATCTACTACTTCCAACTAAATTTTAAGCACTCTAGGGGTTTTAATATAAATGGCAATTTTATTGCTGGCATTAGAGAAGTAGTTCTCCTGGTCTCCAAAAATGCCTACCACTTTCTGGGCAATTCTGTGAATTATGTGTAAATTATTAACCACAGGACAGGTCATCTCAGACACAGAGCAATTACAGACTGTTGCAGAACTGTACGAAACTGTAAAGCCACAGGAAACAGAGGATTGAGAAATGCAGATTGAATCACTGGCCAGCCACTCCTATCAGAACAACATGGTCTCAATACCCTCTTTCCCCTTCCCCTGCATTTATTTTATCTCATTCCCCGAGGCAGGACCAGTTGTGCCTGTGTCCAGCAGGCAGTACCATCACCATCACAGCCAGCCTTGGCCCCGGGGAGAATCTTGTTTCCATAAGAGCCATAACAGCCCAGAAGCATCTTGTCAGACCAGCCAGCCTGAGCAGAGGGAGTCTGGCTCTACCCCAGTCATGCCTTAATGAGAAGATCATCTGCCTTATTACAAAAGACACCAAATAAAACTGGATATTTAGGAACTCATATTGTCATGAGGGGGAAAACTGCTACGAAGTATTAGCTTATCACTAGGTATCCAACCAATTTCACAGAAGACTAGCAGCATCTCGTTAGGTTTATAAATATAAACTGTCATCTGTTCAGTCCATTTATAAAATGTGGGAAGGCAGCAGGAAACCTAAAGATTCACAGGGAGTTTCTGGAGAGAAACATCCACTGCTCTCTTTCTCATTTCTCTCAGCCTTTAATTTTAGTCTCATCTTTTCACAGTTCTTTCTTCTCCTTTCTGTACATCGCCTGTTACTGCAGAACCACCAGTTGTCCTGTACACTCCATTCCACTGATGGAATTTCTGTGCAAATGCCCAGCACCATCACAGCTGTCAGCAGTTGTATGCCTGCTCTGACATTTACAACAGTGGATCTTCATCATGGAGCACGGGGAAAGGAGGGAATGAGGAGCACAGGGGAAAGCAGAGGCCACCCTTGAGCCTACGCAGATAGATGTAGCTATCTTTGTATTGACAAAGCAGAGCTGAGGCCACAAATGGAGCTGCACAGCAGGAGGATGGGAAGGACTGCAGAAGACCCACTGAGAACGTGGGGTCCAGTCTGTACAGCTATCTTGTATAGTTATACAGTCTCGTTGACTTACAGTACCTTGGCATCTCCTAATAATTTACTCTTGGAGAACTGCTATTGCTCCACTTTAAAGGTTGACAGATGATGCAGGACATACAGCTGAGCAAAAACCTGAATTCACATCCCATAATTCCCAAGCTGCAATCTCAGATCCACTGCCACCTCCTATCACACTTCTGCTTTTCTCCACGTGGTTAGAATGTCACCTCTGATGTGCACAGAAATACTGGTCTGAACACAGTGCCCCATGCCAGAACACAGCCTGAGAGCCTCAGAGAGGGGTGCATCACAGACACCACAAATCAATTCAGGAAGAAGCTGTTGACATTATGACCCCACACAGACACACACACACTCTTTTGACACAACTGATAATGGCAGTCTCTCAGGAGAAGACCAAGTGTTGGGCCTGAAAGCACAGAATTGGTTTGCAGTGAGGCCTCAGACTTGGAAAGCAAGGGTAGAACGTGCTTTTGGCTTGTCTACAACTGCCATCTCATTCTTTCCCACCTTGCTTTCCAAAGTTCCCCAGCACACTAGCAGGAGAAGCAGAAGTCTGATGACATGTAAAATACACGATATATACAAAAAGGACAAAACAAAATTCCTCATGTTGTCAATATGATATAGCCCTCAGCCAGCAACCTATGAATGGATTTGACTGGTTGGACAATCTGCTCATAACAAAAGATATGACAGACAGAAAAGCAAGAGTGTGTCCAGTATATGTGGTGAAGTGCCAGTGCTGAGGGGACAAGTAACAACTGGAAAAAAAACCAAGTTATTTTGTTTTTCAGAAGCCAGATAAGCAGAAAAAGGAAGATGAGAAAGAAAGGGAAAATTCCTGCCCTGAACATGCTAAGATGCTTCATGGATGGATGCTTATTTGCTGCACTGCAGATACACTTACACATAATAAACCTGAATTCATTAATACTAAATATTTACGCTCAGCTTGTAACTCGTCCAAAAAAGCAATTATGATACATCACGTTGACAGAGAGTATAAAACCATTAAAACTTGGATCCCTCACACAAAATACTGTGTCAATGCATAGTTAACAGTAACATCCTTAGTACTGTACATGGAAATGGAAATAGTCCAATGCTTTCTAATAAAGCTGTACAAAATCTGTTTTGCTGTGACACCTATCCTGCAACGAGATCCCTTTAACTTAAAATATGCTACAGTCAAAGCCATGAATATGATTTCAGTTGGCCATTACATTTAGTATAGATTATCAGGTAAACTAAGAGCTCTTGGGACTGTACTTTGGTTGCAATATTTTTCCAGCAGCCTGACATGTTACAGGTGTCATTCATGGAGGACTTAAAATGCAGAGATGAGCTGGTAACAACAGCGCCTTTAGCCTCATGATGGCAGGTGAGAAGAAGCTATACAAGGAGAGACTCTGCAGTGCCTATCCTCAGCCTGTTTCCAGTCCACTTGAAACTCTTTGAGAAAGGAATAAACAACAGTAATTCCTTGGTTGGAAATGAAAAGTAGAGTTACTAAGAGTCAGACCCTGAGATGTGACGGTCCTGTTTAGTTCTCTCTGTCACAAGTAACAGTCGTAGCAGTTTAACCTTGTGGTCTTTTAACAGGCAACATGTTCCCTGCAGAAGACACTGTCCATATAAGTGCTGCAGGATATGCCTTCCATCTCTTACAGCACACTGGTCTGGGAATCAAAGTCTGGTGGAGATAGACAGCAAGATGTCTTGAAATTACCAATAGTTACTTAAGAAATACGTAACCTAAAGCACAGTCCAAATGCACTGTAGGGAAAGTGGAATATAAGCTGATGACAGACAGAGGTTTTAGGAAAGTAGTTGTCCACTTTGGCACTGGGAATACATCACTACAACAACATGACCTACACAACTCGTGGGCATCCCTTTGCATAACTCTGTATATAAGCACATGGTGCCACTGGTAAAACATTAGCTGGCAAGATAAATTGTAAAAGGCACAGTATTAAATCAGGCATTTTCAGGGCTCAGATCCAAAGATACTAATCCTTCCATCAGGATTCAAACTGGCAATATTCCATATAGGAGGATATTTGTTCTCTCTCTGGACTGGATATAAAATTCATCTGTTAAAGAGAGTGAACTCTCTTCTCTTCTACTCTCAACTCCACTACTGAGTAAAGGCATAAAACCATGTTTGCCTTCTGTGTGTCTCCAGAATCACCCAAGTGAATACAAGTACAATGACAATGCAATGACACTATTTGAGAGGATGTTGTAATGCTCAGGTCCAGCTCAGATTTAAGATTTTGCACCATATTTCATAAAGCCCATTGATGGTACAGTAGCATGCAACATGTCTGACCTACATTAGAATCAAATGTACTTATCTACTGTATTTTGATTCAGGCCTACCTTTGTACATGACTCGATGAGAGTCTTGAGTTTACAAACAAACCCAAAGTTTGGGTTTAGATCTGCTGACATGGCTCTCTTTGCTGGCACAAAAATGGTATACTTCAAAATTTCTTTGTTTGGAGTAAGCAAATCATTCCAGGATTCTAGATACCATATCATGTAACTGCTGAATTTTTTTTGTGGTGACCTTCATCCCCTCAAAAAATTCATCTGCAACAAGCAGTTTTCCAAAGCAAAAATGGCTGTTCTGATACAGAAAGATGATCTGATGATTTAAGTCAAACAGCATGTAAAATGAGTTGGAACTACTTCAGAAGATTCAGTCTATCATCATTTCCTTGAGCTCCAGTTTTGCCATTTTGTTTATTCTTGAAGCTGAGCCCAAGCCTTTAAAATCTGATCTAAGCATGAATATATGTGGCTACTTTGGGCAACCACACACTGTAAATATCATTGTATGTATAAATCAATAAAGATGTCTTATGTATTTCTCGGCTCGATTCCTATGCACTAAGATGTTTACAACATGACCAGAGTCAAATAAATCATTATTTTCTGTGGTAGGAATAAAAGTCTGATCATTATATTGGATGTACTATATCACCCTAAAATCAGGAGGCGAGAGTGTGATACCACCGAGAATAAACAAAAAGTTTATTATTTAAGGGAGTATTTCATTGATCCAAACACAAATCACAGGTCTGGTTTACCCAACTCTAAAAGGTCCAAGGAAGTATTAAATGAAATGTTAAAATTAACATCTATTATTATCTCCCAGGTAATTTATTTAATTATTATAAAGAAATTCCTCCAATTCTATGCTGGCTATTCTATGTAATAAGGGAAGAACCTCAGCCTATGGGGTCCTATATGTATAAGCAGAGCATTTTTAAGGCCAAGTCTTTCCTACTAGTATGTGTCTAAGTGTGAAATATGATACAGGCAATTCAGTCCGAAAACCAATTCGTTTTTTCTACTCATACTTGCCAGGTCAAGATAGAAAGGTTTTGGATTACAACCATGTTTTAAGCATAGATTTCTATAATTTAAAAATAAAACCAAGGCTCGATAAGCTGTGCTTTAGCAACCCTAAGAAGAAAACTACTTGTAGAAGCCTGATATAAAGTATTACCTAGCAGAAATCATCAAACAACTGGTCTATTTTGCCTATGCTTTATAAGACACTTTTGTGCAAAATACATAAAAGGAAGTACTTAGTATTGTAGTGGTTTGAGCCAGGTTTTCCCCCTGAAACTAAGAAAGTGGTAACCCCCAGGGGGTGGTGACCCTTGGGGCTTGACCCAATCAGTGCTCCTGCAAAATATAAACATATCTCTGGAGACCGGAAAAGAAGCAGTGGTACTTGTTGGAAGAAGAAGAGGTGGCCATGTTGTAGAGGCCACGAGGAGAAGGGGCTCCTGCCCCTTGGGGGCCTCTGCTCCCCCCAGCCCCCGGTTGGGGGGCTGCAGGGACTCGGAGCTGAGCTGAGTGTCTGTGGCTGAGAAGCTGGGGGAGTTTCTCCCCTGTAGGAGCAGTGGGAGACACTGGGAGCAGCAGCGGAGACAGCAGTGTCCGAAGAGCAGTGGCAAAGAGCCAACTGATAAAGACCAGAAAAGCAGCAGATGCCGGTATGCAGCTATGGAAGACACAGAGATGTCTGAGGAGAAGGAAGAAGCAGCAGCAGGAAGAGAACCGAGCCAGCAGCAGGAACAGAGTTTCGCGGGGTAAGAACTGGACAAACCAAAACCCCCAAACTCGCTAGAGACCCCTCCAAGAAAAGAGGAGGGGGTGGTGGACTGAGAGGAGTCCTAAAGTGCAGTACGCACTACAGAGAGGAGCTAAGAAGCTCTGGCCTCCTGAGAAATAAGGCAGGACGGCCAAGGAATGTGTGTGGAGGGGGTGACCTTGGGCTTCCCCCCCTCCTTGCTGCAGCTTCAGAGAAGCTGGCAGCCATCTTTGAGTCAGAGCATGGAAGCTCTGTGAAGGGGCTTAATTTCCCCTGAGGATACCAGACCGTCACGAAGACTCCCGTGCTTCGTGATATGACCGTGGTGATGCGACCTTGTCTGGGGTTACGTAGTCCACGGAAAGACCCCCGTTTTGAGGACGGAGGGCCGAGGGGCTTGGAGACCCCCTCGTGTGTGCTGGCAGAGAGCCAGCAACTACTACTGCTGCCTGGAAGAGAAAAAGAGAGCCTGCTGCCTAGAGAGAGCCTGCTGCTGAGAGACTGGAAGGGGTCTTTTCTTCTTCTCTCCTGGACTTTTATTTGGAGAGAGAAGAGATTTGGCCCATTGTAAATATTATTGTCATGGTAGGGATAGATATAGAGTTAAGATTGTATGCAGTGTATTATAGTATAAGTATTTATTTGTATAGTCCTGTAATATATTCCTTTCCCCCCATATTGAGTCTAGTGTTTTTGTCTGGAAAACCCATCTCACATGGGGTTGAGATGTGGGAGGGGGGGCTAGGAATCAGAATTGGATTTTGGGCCTGCTCAAACCATGACAAGTATTAAAATCATTGGTGGAACTTATGGTCCTAGGATATGGTGTAAAAAGCATCAAAATCCCCAGCCTTTATAACTTTCTATTCATCAGTTTCAGGTCAGAAAAGTGTCATGGAATAATGTTAGAAACATGTTGTTTACTCTTTCTTTGAAGTCAAGTAATCCCTGTCTTTTCATTTTTTCCTCATGTTGCTTCTAGATGGGGTTACCTTGCCAACAAAGTGTCATAATATTTCTTCAAAGTACTTAAAAATGCTTTCTAGATGTGTTTTTTTAGGATGGACTAAAGCGCAATAATCTTTTCATTGCCTTCAAAAATTACAACAAATTATTGTAAAGCCCAGCATATTAATATGAGGCCTGATTGCATATTGCAGCAATTAGCAAGGGGATGCATCTCATTTAGGCATCTCCAACAGGAAGTTAAGGAGGATAGAGGGGTGCAATAACCCACTCAAGCCTGCAAACATAAGCCACAGCCCTCACCTTGCTTTTGGAAGAACGAGACCCTTTCCTTCCAGTCTGGGCAAAACGAGAGCCAGGAGAACCAGCCAGTGAGCAATGTCAATGAGGCAGGCCAGGCAGACAGCACAGAACTTCAAGGAATGACAAAAGTACTTGTTCCATATGAGTAACTATATTTTGCTCCTTAAAATGTTCTGAAGGAGTTGGGAGCTGGTCAAGGAGCAGAGTTTGGTGCAGCCTGGGAGAGGCAGAGAAAGCTGCTGCCACAGTATGTGACAGTGTCCCTGTGGAAGGGAGGGCTGACAGCATCCTTACACTTTATACTCACCAGACTAGAAAGGGAATTTTGCTTTGTAACTAGAGGAAATACCTTTGGATCTATGAACAGCCATCAACTTTCTGGGATCCAGCAATACATCCTTTGAGCCTTGTCTTCTGTCCAGTCTGAAGTCCTTGTGCAACTAAGCCCCATAGGTGAGGCAATGACCCACTTGAGGAGATGGATCATCTCATGAAATAGGAGTTTCCTGTCAGGAGATCGCGACTTTCCTACATTTGTCTGCTCAAATCAATCCCCAGGGAAATAATGTGCCTAATTACTGACTTTACAAACACTAGAATAATTCCCTTGTCCTTCATAAAGTATCTCTTACTGACCAGCATATAACCTCAGGTAATTAGGTAGATTCCTAGATGGCAAATACCCAAGATTAGTCTTTAATCTCAAGGGAAAGAATAGTGACAGAGCTTTTAAAAGATTTTCAGGTAATTCAGAGAGACATTACATCCCTCATTATAGTCATCTCAAATGCAGCAGAATTGACTGAGTTGGAGTTTCTGGAACGAAATGAGATACAACCTAAAGCACACTGAACAGCCCTTTCCTAAGCATCTCCTGTTTCCTCCTGAGCCTCCTCAGACAGGTGATAAATGAAATTTCTCCATTTATTGGGTCATATTTCATTGAACACAAGTGTATGTGTCACTATACATCTTTGAACTCCCTTGATGGCCTCTCCAGACTGTATTAATGGGGCTGCAGCACAACAGAAGAGGGCTCAAGTCTCCATTAAGCAGAACTCGGGACAGCAAGGGAGGCTAGCACAGAGAAACAGTTTCATCTGGCTATTAATTCAGGACCTATGTGGAAAAACAAACGATCCATTTCTTCAGAAGACCTCTCTAATTTAATTCTCAGCTAAACACCAAAGCCATTTCTATTTTTTACTGACCTAAAAGATCCTGGGGTGAGCAAATCCCCAAGTAAACGTCTGAGGTAAGTCACCCTGGTATGGGATTGGTTCAGACTTGGCTTATTTTAGGGTTAAACATTAGAGAATACTCCCAGACAAAAAGATCTAAAGTGTGATGGTCATACCAGAAACTTAATATGCTGCACTGCTAAATCAACCAAATTAAAGTCACTATTACTTCTTTGCTACTGCAATTGCCCTTTAAAGGTCCCACATGGGGACCAAACACTTATCCTACAGACCATGAAAAAGCAAGAACCCAGAGCTAGTCATAAACAGAGGAAACCAGCTACTGATAACACCTGAATTCTGAATTAAAAATCCTGAAATTGTTTATAAACTAGCAGCTCAAGAATTAGCCACAGAATTATCCAAACACTTATAACAAATGTATTAATCTATGAATAAAATCATAAGCCCCTTAAGCAATTTATAAAACAGAAAAATAACATGTCAATTATTTGCTGCAAAAAAGTTTTTCCCCCTTAGCTTTTACTTAAGTAGCTGCAAAAATAAATAGCTTAACAGTCTGCAACCACACTGGTTTGGCATAACTGCATTGGAATTTAACTCTTAATAAAAAGAAGTTATGATTTTTGAAGCTTGCTTTCATTTCAGAAAAACAAAGAATACACTTTATTTTTGGTTTTATACTTAGAAAGTAGAGGGGATGGACCTTAGAGGGAACAGACTACAGCATATAAATCTGGACTGGAGGAACTGCAGAAGTGCCTCTGGAGGTCCCAAGCAGACCACCAGGAGTCAGTGAGAGGCCACTCAAGATTCAAAAATTACTGCTTATCAAGGAAAAGATCCTGCAAGTTCTCTAAATGTGAGCTATTTCAAAGTTCAGTGAGGTTCAGACACAAATCTAAACTTTGTCTCAATTGTGAAAACATAGGGTAAAATACTAAATCCAAACCCATTTCAAATCTGGTTAATCCTAAGTTTTGGGCCCAACCATCAAAAGGTTATTCTAGAAAACTTTTGAGAAAGAAGTACAAAGCAGAGGCAATACTGCAGGATTGAGTGTTTTGATGAACAGGGAGATTGTGAAAATGGATGGGGAACAACTGAGGAATTACATAGAAGAAGTAGCTGAGCTTCACTTAAGAAAAGGACAAATAATTGATTTCAAAGGGAAAGAGACAGAGTGGTAAAATGAACTATGTGGGGAAACCTCAGAGAAGCTAAATAATTCTTGTGACTCACTATCACTCATTGTCCAGATCAACTCTAATACTTCCACCATACAAAAAAACCCCCACCCAGCTATATAGAAAGAGGAGTAAGTTAATTATATGTGCATATTTTTATGTAAAATAGATGAGAGCATGTGGTTATTTTTCAGAGTACGGTCAGGTCTATAGTTCTTGAATTGCACAGCTACTGATATTTCTGTGCTTTAGATACGCAGTGTAAAACGTGGACTGATTTTACTTAATCAAACAATTTAAAGTTTGAACTGCTTTCTATTTAGCTAACAGCATATAATAACCATTAAAATGAGCCATAAAGTTATCATCTTATTTGCATGGATACCATACTAGAGGCAATGAAAGCATTCCAGATTTACACAGTCATTGAGAGGAAGACCAAGTCCACAGTGTATAAACATTAAGAAGACCCTAATTAGAATCAAGTATTTTTGACAATTTTATTTCCAGCTAATTAGCACTGATGTTTTCATTCTAGAACCTGACTTCACTGTATTCCGCAATAATGATGATTCATATCTACATTCAAATAAATAATTCAGCAAAGAAGCATGGAAGTGCTTTTGTTTATAGTGCTGTCAAAATTAAATTCTTGGGGAAAAAATAAATGTTAACTGTTGTACACTTTTAACAGGTTGAGACTAGACTAAGTGCTATTTACAGGGAATCAGCAAGCTGCCCTGCAGACTCTGGATAATTAGAAACCAGAGCAGGTTTCTTGCAATCTGACAAGTAAGGGCCGATTCCTGGTGTGTCCACACACTCCCACATCTACAGTGGGAGGAACACTTCTCTATGTACAACCGGGAGACAGAAGATGCAACAGTATCGTTACGTGACATTTTGGGTGGCTTCCATTCTCAAGACTCTCTTAAAGGGAGGCTGGGAGTGGCTTCCATTCTCAAGACTCTCTTAAAGGGAGGCTGGGATGCTGCTGGCAGTGTGAGGGAGAGCCCTGCCCTACATCCTGTGCAGGAACATGGTTATGCACTTGCATAACCCAGCACCCAAAACCAGAGTCAAGTTCCAGGACTGTGCTCCAACCTGGAGCTTCTGCCACACTCCTATGCAGGGCAAATTGCTGCCAGAATATCACACACCTGCTGTAAGAAAGCAAAGGTACACTGAATTTTCAGGTACAAACCCAACAGAATGGGATCACTGCACTTGGAAATGTGTATTGTCATGTATAAAATCTTCTGTACACATGCAAAACTGTAAAGGTTACACGTACAAGCCTCAATATTTAATGCAGAATCTGTGGATGAAGCAGCCTGGAAATACACCAACCACAGAGAGAGACACTTCACATCCAAACCCCAGAAATATATTGACAGGAGTAAGCAGAGATTCCTGAAGCACACTTGTGCACAAAAGAATTACTATATCCAAGGTGATTTTAAGAATGAAATGATCACTAGGCATGGCTGCTATCAGAAATGGCACAGTGAATAAAACCAAAACATCAGAACAGACTAAGATTGCTGAAAAGGAGAGGATACTCCTGAAGTCACAGGCCATTCACAATTTGAAAGACTTTCATTGATCTCTTTGCTTCACCACATGGACTGCTTGAGAAGACTGGCCTAATTATTCATACCATCATTTATTGAAGTGTTCATCCTTTGGAGACCCTTGTCCTTCCACAGCAGGTGCACAGGCAGTTCAGATACATAGTACTGGTGATTCATGGCACTAAGATGGGACGAATTTAGGTTTTCTAGCCCCATTTTGCAACCACACCATTGACATCAGGTACACTGCGGATGAGAAGGTGCAGAGGTACTACCACAAGAAGAAGCACTTAGATCCTTACACGTCCTGAGGAGAAGTGGTGCATTACAGCTACCCTTTGTTCATGTTAATAAAACCAGTTTAACATGTAACTATCAGCAACTGCAAAATGGAACCGTATTTTTTACTCCAAATTTCTATCACTTCTATCACTTTGTGTATAAAACATCTCGGTGAGCACAAATAATTGTAATGCTCTATTTTTCTCCTCTGTAAGTAGCAATGCACTGACTTCAGCCACAGTAACAATGCTATACATGAATACCTTGGAGGTGATGTTTCTCTTCTCTTGTTACAGCCCTGCTTTGGGCCACATTCTCAGCTGGGTAGGCTACAGAACCTCATGAGACTAAAAGACACTGACTGATGGCAACTAAGGATCTCCGCTAAGTAGCAGTAGTAGGAAAAATTATTAGTGCAGTTACTTTGAAAGGCCAGTTACAATTTTATTAGAAGAAAAGCTTCAGCAGTTTCAGTTATTTACAATTTAACAATCATGCTATGTATTAAATTGATACAAACTTTTTTTCCCTAAAAATAATTAACACTATAAACAATACAAATGAATTGAGTTTTGATCAAGACAGTTTGGAATACCGGTGGTATTTTCCATTTAGTGAAGTCTTTATTATTACCATGAGCTTAATGACCTGAGCTTAGACATTCTGCTTCATTTTACCATGTATCATTTTTATTCTGCCCTTCTGGATACATGTGTAGGAAGGAGCAGGGCTAATGTATATTAGAAAAGTTAAGTCAGTCAATTAATTAAAGTCTTTGTTTTTACATAGCTAACATTCTTGAAGCAGGAAATAAGAAATTAATTCTAAACAAATAATAAAGAATCAACAAGATTAACTAGACCTTTAATAATGAGTGACAGTAATAACTCCAGAGAATAAATTCCATTTTAACTGGGGTAAATAAAAGCTGATGCAATAGACTCATGGTTTTGGTTCACTAGCAGAGATTCATGTACCTCACCTGGTATCTCGCTGCAGACAGCGAAGTCTTTGCTGAAGTCTCAGACAAGGTACTGGATTTGCATGCAGTGACTGATGCTGTTGGATGTAAGCATTCAGCTCCTTCCTTGCTCCCAGGGAGCTGACATGGGTAGCCAGAGTCTGATTTCACACCAGTTTTGCACATCAGTAACATTTCAGTGGTACAATTCGATCTCTGAAACTGTGCCTTGACTTACACTGATAGTTGGCCAAGGTGAAAAATCAGGCCAAAAAGACAATCCTAGAAGCAAGGTAGCTATTGCCCAGAGACAGAAAGGCACGTACCTCCCACATATCCATGCTTCACAGAGAGATTCATTTCAGTCCATTCATCCAGAATAAGCAAACCCAGAAATAGAAGAAATGAAACATTCTGCTTCAGGCTTGGATCCACAGCATAATTGAGCTAAGATCCATCCCCTCTGCCATGGGCCTATTAGCAAGCAGCTCCTACTGCCTCGAGGGAAGAAGAAAAATGGGGATAAGACAACTCCATCACGCCCACACCTACCTGCTGCACCAACAGGACAGGCAGGAGTGGGGCACAGCAGCACTGAAGCCAAGAAATTAATTAGTTCTCCTTTAGCCAGCCAAGTACAACTACTTCTCTTCCCTCCCTTACTTATTTCTGTAGCTGTTACCCCAAGCTGCTAGCCCAGCCTTATGCTTTTGGTGACTACAGGATGGACTGGGAGGGAAGTGAAGGCACCTTGGTCCTGTGGCTGCAGTTCCTCCCTCATGCACAGCCCTACCCGAGCTTCCCCTGGCCTGCAGCCTTTTCCCCTGGCAGTGCTGCCACAAAGCAGCCTAATCCCTGAAGGGAAGAAGACTTTGCAATCTCCAGTTCTGAAGCAAAGGCATATTTATTTCAAGCAGGCTCCAAATGCAGCAGAGCTCCATCCTTTTTTTGCAAGATCCAGTCACAGTCAGTCAGTCATTA
Source organism: Neopelma chrysocephalum (assembly GCF_003984885.1). Taxonomy (NCBI): domain Eukaryota; kingdom Metazoa; phylum Chordata; class Aves; order Passeriformes; family Pipridae; genus Neopelma; species Neopelma chrysocephalum. The sequence goes on from NW_020897730.1 coordinate 4,863,073, forward strand.
AAACTGACTGGCCCTGACTGCCGGATTCCGCTTGCTCGCATTTTACAAAGCAGCCATGGCAGCTCCTCGCTTGCTCCTCTGTGCAAATGTTAGCAATTACAGCTCACATAGACATGAAATGTAGGTATGCAGGCTTAATTAGAGCCGGAAAGATTTAAAGGCAAATATTTTCCTCAGAGAAAACTCATCTGAAACCATACTTCAGACACTTGCTTGGACAGCTTCTTTGTGCTAAAAAGAGTTATCCACACTGCTCTGTGCTGGAAATCTTTAAGGAGAGTAAAGAAATCAAGAGCTCAGAGCAAGCTTTAATTCCAAATGCACCACTGATGTCTATATTCCTGTGATCCCTTGACACATTTCTTTAACCAGCCAGCTGGGATTGCGGCCAGGCCAGCACCATTTAGTTCCAGACTAAAGAAAAAGCTATTTGCACATTCAGCCCTCTGCCGTAGATCAGCAGCACTAATAGTTATCATTATGTTATATATAACAATGAATTAGAGCTCAAACATTAACGAGCTTTTAGCAGATACTTTCACTAGGCCATACTGCAGTGAGTCTGAAACCAAGCAAGACGCAGTCACCTGTCTCATGTGAGTTGATTGTTACAGTCCTAGACAGTCACTCTACTGTCATCTAAAGTAAAGATATTTTTGAACACCTTTGATCAGGCTTTTTTTTTTCTTTTTGGTGGAAAGAGCTGAAAATAAGGAATGTCTGGTGCCATGTCATCCTGTCCCCTTACCTACCACTCTCACTGACTGATTCCAGAGAAACAAATTCCTTGGCTGATAGCAGAAACCCTGTCACTTCATCAAAGTTGGTGACACAATGCGAGTTTACGTGCTTGAAAATTTGGCTCAGTAAGGGTTTATCTACCATACCAAATGTGGTCCTGGATAGCAATTAGCTTCCTCCAGCTAAATTAAAAAATCCAAAGTTAAATTTCTTTAAAACACTAAACCAGAAAATATATTTCCTTCTTCAACGGACCCCATGTGAAAACTTTAGAAGTCTGAATCTCCATAAGCAGATTAACTTTGGCATCTCCCACCATGAAACAGGAATATTTAAATCTAAAAATAGCATGCTAAAGCTGTTTTAAGTTGGATAATTCAGTCGGAGGTGGCTTTCATTTCATCTAGCTCTACCTAATTTGCTACAGCTAAAACCTATTTGAGACATGCTGAGCAAAACAGACAAGTAAAGCATCCTCTCATCCATAGCTTAAAACTCCACATTAAATCTTGCAAGTCATTGCACACATCCTGTCCTACATTTAAAAGGTCACATTTGACCAAGCTATCATTAATCATACATCCTCACGATTTAATCAATTGTTAGATAGATTATACTAGTAGCTTTCTGTAGCAGCATGCAAATCTTTTTGCCCTACTTCAGCTTCTTTCCGACAAAGCCAAGTCAGTTTACAGCAGAAAGGTGAAAAGCTAATGCTCATCTGCTAGAGGAGACAAACACAGGAGATACCTCTTCTTTTTGTTTTCCTACTTAAAGATCAAGGAGAATGTACATCAGTATGGGGAGGCTGATGTTTAATTATACAATAGCTATGGAGAGATAATAATCTCTTTGAAGTGCTTTAACTTCTGTGCCACTTTCTCAAGTGAAAAAAGAAGGAAGATACTCATCACTTTGAATGATGCCAGCTTAGATCTGGGGGAGGAGACAAGGGGGAAGAATGTCACAGTGAGGAAAATATATATTCAAATTGATTAATAAATGTAAACACATCATTAGATTAAATAGCAGGTTAGTTTCCTGACAGCTAGGTTGTCAGGAGGAGAGAAAAGAAAGAAAGAAAGATAGATCACAAAGCCCCAAACAAACAGCAGCTAAAATACTAGAGTTGTTTGGAGCTTGGTGCTGTTTCTATTTCCATGGATGAGAATCCTTCCATCAAGTGGATGCTGCAGGAGCCAGCCCTGAGTTGTTTTCTGCACTTTGCTTTGGTGTCAGTTAGTTAATTCCTACTTTATTCAACTTATGCATAATTAGAATCTAATTTTTAGCCGCATAGTGATTCCTTATTCCGTGTCCAGGATTAGGACCTGGAGTTCTTTAATGAGGGATTTCTTATTTCAAGGAAGATATTCTGGCCTGGGGTAGGTAGGAATACCCTCCTGCTAGCTACAGAAAGATTGTATTTTCAGCTACAGAAATATTTAGGAGTAATCACAAGGAGGGAAAATTCTGCAAGTGTCTTGAACTGATCAAATATGGGAAAACAAATAAGGCAAAAGGATATATTTTAGATGAATAACTTTTTGAACAGGGAAGGCAGCATTTTTCCTTCCACTAAAATCCTTTAAAAATCTGTATTCTCAATAGGCAAACTATGAACTTTAAAACAAATCTTTATAAAAGATAAAATCTAGACCAAGAACATGAAGAAGAAATGAAATTAATGCCACTCTCTGTTATTTACTGAGTGATCAAAAATCTCCAGCTGTGAATTTCTCTATTCCAAAACTCATATTTTTTTAGACATAAGGATGGCTGAATTTAGTAAAAAATACAGACTGATAACCCAAGCAATGGAAGTGTTGCCAATTAAATTACACAGCCAATGACTATCCATTAAAGCAGAGGGAAAAGGGAAATATGATAATTTGAGCACAATATGTGGGAGGACATAAGAAGTGGTACCTTTTCTTGAGGGCTCCAAATCTGATCACATAGTCTTCATCTATTGCTTACAGAATTCTGGCCCCTTCCATGACACATATATTTATTTAATCTTACATGCAAGATAAATGCCTACACATGTTTTAAAATGAAGTATTGCTTAATTTAAAAAAAGCTTTTTTATTAAATAATATATCATTTCTAAGTGACATATGACACACATGGTTTGATTATCACAGCAATAACTTACACACATCTCTGTGTACTTGCAAATACTCCCTAGAGACCAATAAAAGGGCATATGGCATAACAGTATCTCTTCAACTGTAATGGTTATTAGTGGTACATATTAAAGTATTGAAGGTGAACTGAGAGCTTGCTTTTTCTTTCAAACAAAATGAGTAGTTTAAAAGATGGTACCTTATTCACAGTGGTATACATCATTTTACAGTGGGAATGCAGCTTTAGGAAGCACCTACTTTCGCAGCAAAACTGGCTTAAGAAGTTTTACCTCCCCTTCTTTCATAGCTCAAAAGTCCTTCAATGGGGTTTATGTTACAGTTTGGGCTAAAAACAACCCTTTTATGTGGAGACAGAACAGAAATTTCTTTTCAGTAAACACACTGCTCCAAATGTTCTTTGTTCCTACCTTGAAAGGCTTACTTTTGGACATGAGCAAATATTTCTCATAACTATCCAATCCCACTCCAGCAGAATGACTGGTTACATATTATTTGGAAAACACAGCTTTGTTTCTGTGGCTCACAGACAGGCAAAGCTTATGAGAGCATCTAATAGGCAGTGAAATTTGAATCCAGAATTAGATTTTGAGTTAAATTTTCGCAAATTTTTGAGAGCTGTCTGGATCCAGGGAGTTATGACTGAAGGCCAAACACCAAGCTTCAGTGCCTAAACTCACATATGGGATATGTTTTTAATTCAGAGGCTGGGCTAACATCCAGTGATGACAATGGGGATGCTCATTTCTACTCTCTTTCCCAGTGAAGAACCAGCGGGTGTAAATAAGGGAACTATTTCTATTACAAAAATTGCTGTCTGATGCAATGATGATAAGAAGAGGTCACCACATTGTGTCTGACACCAAGTAGGTATTGTCATCACAAAATTACACCTTTACATCGTAGCTGAAAGTGTCCAACTTTCATCCTAGTTAGGTCAGAGGCATCCAGACCCTACGAACAAGTCATCCAGACTCTCCTCCCAACATCACAAATACTACACAGAAACAGAGACTCTGCTTGAGGAATGCAACTTGAACAGCATCACGCATCTCATGGGAATTCTCTGATTTAATTCCAGCATCCAAACATAATCTCAAACAGTGCCTCAGATTTTCTCATGAGCTGCACTCAATACCCAGGCCTTCAGAAATGCCATTCTAGCGTGAAGTGTGAGGCTGGTTTAATCTTCCTCAGAGCTTCTGGATGATCCGGTTGTACAGATATCAGACAACATTATTATTTATTGCTCTCCAAACAGGAATAATTAGGATGTGTGTGACTGTTTTTCTCAGCAAGACGCACATTAGTAACTCCAGGACTCCACCACGTTTACCTATGTGTCTATACCAAAAAAAAGGGGGGGCTGCTTATCACTCCAGATGTCTGGTGCATAAGACACCTGGTGCCCACAATAACAAAAACCTGGGACATTAAGCATACAGATGTAAGTAGCAGTTTTATACTATATTCTGCTTCCCCTCAAAATAAACCAGCTCAGTATCACTTTGAAACAGACTGGAGTTAACAAGCTATTAACCCAAGCTATTGATAAAAGGTCTATTGCCTCAAAATTTACATCTCCACAGCTGCTTAAGGAGTACCTTATCAACTCCTTTTCATAACTCATCAACTCTCACTAATGAAAACTGAAAACTTGTTTCCAGTTGTTTTCCTACAGGTAATGGAATTATATGGCTTCTGATCTTTAGTCTGTCTCAGAATTGGCAATTAAGGAATGCCACATCCATTTTATATGTAAAGACTTTTCCATTATTTAAAAAAAGCATGGCAAGACATAAAGGAAGAAACAGTCTGAGTCTCCTAATATGATCAACAACCTATTTCAGTTTAAGATGAGTAAGATAAAAAATCAAGCAGCATTACTCAAGTGATACACAGGATACAACACCACTTCCACTGAGGCTGAGTGAAGTGTCTGTAGGCAGGACATTCCAATGCTGCTGTGTCCAGCATCCCATGGTCCCACTGGTGCATAGCAGAGTCACAGTTAGCTCTGTAATTAGTTCACAGTCTGAATATAGGAAGCAGGCAAAGAGAGGGGAAGCAAAGGAAAACAGGTTTAGTGACTTTCTTGAGCTTGTATTTTGTAACAATGGCAGAGAGAAAAGAAAATCCTTCTCTCCAAAGCCCTACTTTGGTAACTTTTTGCTCTCTTAAGTGCTGATTGTGGCAGGGGAGATCAAATTAGTTTCTCCAGCCTTCTTTCTCTGGACAACAGGATACTCCTCTTTAAGCTCTTGTCTTACTTATAAGGCACCGAGGATTTATTTACATCAGTTCAAGTTCTCTTATTGGAGATTTTTGAAATATATATATAACTTCCAGGAGATGTTTTTATTATCATTATTTATATTCCTGTTACTATCTCCTACTCCTCATCCTTTCTCCCTTCTTCAATATCCAATTCCCCTGGAAAACAGATGGATCGCAATTTTCATGAAAAGGAAAGGAGCAAAGAAGTACCTGCAAAAACTCTCTTGAAGGGGAAAAATAAAGGAGGAAGAAAAGAAGGCGAGTTAGGCATAAAAACATTTCCTGAGAAAAATCCATGCAGAACTGGATGACACTGAGTGTTTGGACTTCTAATTCTTAAGCCCAACTGAACCACATCTTTGTGGGCTCCTGCTTGAAGACGTAAACAGCTCCAGCCCTAACAATGCTTTTGTGTTAAAAGCAGGAGTGGCAGAGCATGACATAAATATTCTTTGTCTCATACAGGAAAGAATTCCATTTGCTTTGGGAACTATTCAATGTTATCTACTACCCTCCAACTTAAAAGTTGTGTACAGTAAGAAAATAAAACCAAACATCATGATCACACAATAAGAATAACAAGCACAAAACAACTCACGGGTACTCTATAGGCTGAAATTTGTTTGCACAAATTATTCAGTGAGCCCTTATGAATAATGAATGCATTGTGGAAGTCACGATCAGTTTATGAATTATTTATTAACTGAAATATGGGCTGAATTTGTCAGATAACCTTATTTTCCACAAATCATTCAACCATCTCCCACATTAAATGGTACCAACTGGTCTCCAAATAGCCCTACCTGCAAAATATAATCTCATGCTTTCTGTGGCATGAGAAAAGCTTTTTAAACCAAATTTCTAGAGACCCTCCATAATATTGTCTGTCAAAGCTTTGCTCTAAAAACAAGTAATTATCCAGAACCAATACTAGTGCCATCCTATATTTTAATTACCAAAAGCTATAATGTGACAGTTTGGCATCTATCCTATCAATCCTAAGTCTGAAAAGAGAATATGAGTGGAAATTACCTACCACATAATACTTTAGGAATACTCCTGCCAATCACAGTGCCTTTAAAAGGAGTCATTATTTTTGAGTTGTCTGAGAGAGAGAGAATAACTAAAACACTACAGCAAGTGAATGAACATGACCAGAAATTTAAAATATTTAATTTAAAATTATTTTAAAATGCTTGGGAAATTACCTGAAACTTGACAGTTTATAACATAGCCTTTTTTCTTGAAGATGTTGCTCTACAGCCTGTTTAATTAAGGAATCTGAAAGTAATTTATCAGTATATATAAAAAATTTCCACATAGTAGGTAGCATTGGTACACTGGACTCAAAGTCTAGCTAGCCTGCTGTCTTTGATGACACCCAAGGTTTACAGAAACTTGTAAAAAACAGGCAGCAAGATCTCCGTCATGCTCACAAACATCAGAAGAGCAAGCTGCTCCTCTTGACCCAATTCCTCCCAGGTGTCAGAAGCATATGGAGGTGTTATCACCACATCCCTCCAGATTTCAGGCACTGCTTATCTCTGGCCCTTTCACAAGGCCCTTTCACGAGGCAGAATGAAACTCCTCTCAGTGCCCTCTTTTTTCAAGCATCCCACAGAGTCAGAAAAATCTTGGCTGAGCGCAAATTAGGGACCATCCTATCAAAAAGCACGGTGAATTTACAAGTAAACCCTCAAATGCACAGACGGTAGCAAATTTAACACACCATTACTGTCAAATGGCATGTGGGGCCTACTGCCTTAATTTAATGCCCTTGATTTGCTGAGTGAACACCGGGATGCAGAGCCCGCTCTCCGTCGCACGCGATGTCAGCAGCACCTCGGTTGCTCCTTCACAGCCTGTCACACCTTCAAAGAAAGGAGATGTGAAACAGCTGGCATATGCATCAGCTTGAGAAGAAACAACTTCTCAGGTGGGATTTCATCTCCCTTGGGGTGGAACAACTCCACATGGTGGAAAGCCACTAATGATCATGCAGTGCTGAGCTGAGAAAGGCAACTGATTGTGCTGTATTTGTTGCTTGCTTATGCAATTGTAAGGAAGGATTGCTGCAGTAGTGTCAAAAGACCTGGAGTGCTTGTGACCTTTTGTTTTGCTTACTGCAACCTCGAGCAGTTTCAGCAGCATGATGGCTGTTAGCAAGGAGCAAGCACTGAACTATTTATTTGGAGTACAAATGAATAATGAATAGGAGCCCTACATCAGCATTCTTATTTTAATAGCATCAAAATGCAACAGGCTACTCAGAAACAAACCAAGCAGAGATGAAAAAAATAGCATTTCACCAATGGTTTATTGCAAATAAAGTTCAGGATAAGTTCAACCCAAATGTTATTCCAGTAAATAAAAGAAGTTGCATTAGATATGATGTTAGCCCTCACTGCTTCAGGACAAACTGTGGTTTGGGAAAAGTGAGAGAAGTCATTGATTGAAGATCCATTGATTAAAGATTTATTGATTAACAGAATCCAGTTGCAATCTGTTTCTGGCTTTTCATCTAGACAAAAAAAATGAAATCAAAGTGGAAGCAAATTTAACGTCTTCTGCAGTGGTGGGTGCTTCATTCTATTTTTCTTTATAACTATTATCCTAAATCAACAGGTATTCTACCATGGCTGAGACATGGTTATGGTAATAGGATGTGCCATTAGCATGGTCAGGAAATGGTTTACTTGCAGCAATTAGAACTGGCATACAAGCCTTCATTATGATTACAAAATTGTGAAGGTTTTTGACCACCCAGGCTTTTCTTCCAGTGTGGTTACAGTGTAATCTGACCACAGACCCATCACACATTCCCATTAAAAACCAACAAAAAACATATCAAAAGCATCAGTCTGCAAGGGAGAGGAGAAAGACTAAACTATCCTAACAGTTTCTGCCATGAATAGGCATAAAGGCCCTAAACACAGCTGTTATAAGAAGTGGAGACCCCATCTTATGGAAAATGGTCACCGATTGTGCCCTGTTGAGAACTCTCCTTCTGTTGCTTTGAGACACTTGATAAATAAAAATTTAAAAAAAAAAAAATAAAAAAAATGCCAGAGACTGAGAACTCTACTCCTAAAACCTACTTGCTTTAGGCTGGAAACTAAATATTTAATCATGTATGCAATGAGGTTTGAAAACTGCAGTGAGAGAAAACTGGCTACTTTTAAGATTAAGCTAAATTTTCTCCTGAATGCTTCAGAAAGTCATGAGAGACATTTGTTCTAAAGAATGCACAACTGAGTCTCCTGTTCCCCTTCTAAGTTCAGGTGAGTGGGCTCAGAGCAGGGTCTGAGTTCATGCTGTAAAAGCCTTAGCCACTACAGATTCAAAAATGCTCAGATATGTTTCACTGTTTCCTGTGCACACAGAGAAAGATGAAAAGGACTGGGAAAAGTGATTTGCATCACTTTCAGCAGAAAGTATTGCAAGGAGACAAATGAGGACACAGCAGTGAAAACAAAGCAACTACAAAGGTGAGGCAATCGGAGAGTATGAATCATCCAAGGAACTTTGCCACTGCTTGTCAAACAAATTATTCATCAAATTACTTCTGCTGGTCTTTGACTGGTTCTAATAAATAACACAAGCTTTAAAAAACACAGCGGGAAACCAGGAAGATTTGATATCTTTATATCCTCTGGTCTCATAATCTCAATGGAGAAACTGAAAATTCTTGCAAACTGAAGACATCACGGAGGAAGCAAAGAATCATTTTCAATCAAACAACTTGAAATTTATTTCAGTTCAAGCTAAAAAAAAAGATCAATGCTTTGACTTCACAGAGAAGGAAAGAAAAAGAGCAGTCAGTGTATTTCTTTCTCGAGCTGTCATTTCATGCTCACCCTTCGGAACACGTTCCACTCACCTTAGCTATCTTAAGGCTACTTCAGCCTTTTATACCAAAAGCTCTGGTAGGTCTGCACCATATGGAGATGGCACCCCCTTGCAAATTCTAAGTTACTTACAGCCATGCAGTAAATGTTCAGGCAATCCTGCTTATCCAGGCACCTTCTGTTACAACTTTGACACCTGGGTCATACAGGTGGAGGCATTTACATTTGGATATAGTGCAAAATTAAATCTGAAAATGGTTATATCTGAATGCCTTCTGCTCATGAGCATAGCTGTGGTTTGCAAAACCAAAAGATCTCCAGCTTTATAAACCAAAAGGTGACTATTGTGTCCTGTAAAACCTTGAACGCCCCAGCACTGCAGTGCTCAACACACACATAAAACTGGCAACACAACGATCAGTTTGTCTAAACATTGCAGTCCAGGCTCAAGTTTCCTGAAGCCCTGGGATTGCCCCAAATCAGTCTGTCTAGGAAATGACTACCATTAGCTAACAAGCACCTCAATTTTCTTCATGTATACATCTGCTCTCCTACTTCAATCTACATGACAAAAAAAATGGGACAAATAAACAGCCAAGTATGCAAATAATAATAGTAATATTAACAATCCTGGATTTAGGAACAAAGGCAAAGCATAGAAAATTAAATGTTTTAAAAGAAATGAAGTCCAACTTGCTCTTGCAATGAAACTAAAAGGCCTTCTTCAATGCACAGCCTAGCACTGTAACTTGCTAGAGAAAGATTTTGTAGAATACAACTAATTTAATCTTAAACCCTTTTAGAGACCTTTACACCTTTTTTTTGCTGAGAGTTGACAGAAGGTTTCCATATTCTACAGAGGACATGGGAGAAGGACTTACAGTTCTCAAACCAAGACATGGAAAGGATTCATTGTGGGACTACGAATTGCTACCAGCACATAATTATATCTGACCAGTGTTCCTTTTGTTTTGGCAGAAAACAGCTGAGAATTTCAATTCCTCTGCTGGCCCTCTTTGTTCTCCTATTTCTGCTTCACTGACTGGTGGTGGAGTACTATGGAACAAGTACCATCTTAAATCACTGATGATTCAGAAAGCACATGGAAATAAACATGGATCAACCACTGTTGGCCTCCACATGATCTTAGTCTATGGGGTGTATTTAGATTCGGGTCCCCTTTTACTGCTTCTAGACTTCTATATTGGATTAGTTGAAAAACCTCTGGTTGACTGCCCCTTGTGCTCTTCACTGAAAGACCCACACAGTCACATTTTCCTGCTGTCATCTGCACAGAAACCACAGCAAACCCACAGGACAGAGCACGCACCAAAGGGATCTGGCAGATTAACAGCGGTGCTGCCTTACAGGGAGAACAGACACAGGTCCATGGCAGGTGACAGCAGCTCTCTTCTGAAACAGTTGCACACAGGTATAAATGTTGGCTGTATCACTGAGAAAAACAGCTCTGTCTTGTGCCCTGGGTTCGTGCTGTGGGATTTGCAGCTGCCACAGAGGACCCCAGCTGCAGAGTTTGCCACCCAGGCCCCCTCCCAGATCACTGCCTCTGCAGTCCCTTGAGCTCCCTCCTTTCTGGCTTGGGGAGTAGGAGGCACCACTACATTATCTATATACAGACCAGCTACTGCACAAGCAGTAAATCCAAGTAGTTGGCTGCTCTGCCCCATAAAACGTAACATACTCAGGACAATGACTGTCAGAGACAGACAGCAGAGACACCTGAGCTCTGTAAGCACGTCTGCAGATCACATGGAATTCAACCTCATGCCATAGAAACACTCAAGGCAGGTTAGTACAACTTTGTGAAATCAAACAGATACAATCAAGTACCAAAAAAGTACAAATGTGTCAAACATACTGAAGGCCATCGGGTACACTGGCAGCTTTTCCCACCAAAAGCAAAAGCATTTTATTCTGTCTTAATGCAGGAGATCATGGTATAAATGAACATAGGGAATGATGAAAGATTTTGTAAAAAATTATACAAAAAATAATGGCACGGTATTTTTTATTTTAACTAACACAGAGGATGTCCTATATGCCATTTAAACATGGAATTGACCCTGCAGTAGGAGGTTTAGCACGACCATGCACAGCAGTAGGGAACATGCCAGAAGAAAACACTACTTAAGTTATGCATTATCTCAGGAACTAGACTACTGTAGTTAACAAGTATATATGTAAACTGACTCCTAATTTGCACTGAACAATTATTTACATTTCTTAATTAAGAAAATGAAAATAAAAAAGGCATATATTCCATATTGAAAAAAAACCGCTAAGGTCTCTTTTGCAAATACGTATCAACTAAAATCACTGGTCCTCAGAATGAAATTATAAAAGGCAGGATTATCACCAGTATTTCAAAACACAGAAAACATCAAGGGAAATTTCCTTCTTCAGCAGTCATTCCAAGAACTTCAGTGTCAAAGACATTTCGTTTCTTTTTTAGGCTTTTCTTGTACTATCTCCATATTGCAACACAAGGGTGGAGAGTTGGTGATTACAGACAGCAAAATTGCAAATTCTGTAGGAAAAGTTGTGTGCTAGAGAAACAGCAAGGTACACACAGGATCTCCCTGTGCCAACAACATCACAACTCCGTATCCCAGTCTTTTACAAGGCACTTTATAATATAAGGTCTGCAATAAATATGCAGTTCTGATGACCTTGCCATTAAAGACTGGAAAAAGCTTTTTCCTTCCTTTATTTGCATGAAAGGGGGAAAAAATGTTAAAAATAACTAACCTCCCTTTCTGCTTTTTTTTTGTCACTGCATTTCATTTGCTCTCAAAGAACACCCCAAAGTAATTCTGAAAAATGAAAGACGAAAAGAAAAAAAGGAGATTCTGTACAAAGGCGGGGAAAAGTTTCTGATTAAATTCTTTTTCGTCTTGACAATCGTGCATCTAGAAGCCGAAATATGTAAAGGAATATTATGTAAATGATCCTATTTCTTCCTGACTACACGTTTAGTGTGAAGTAGAAAAAAGTTTTCACACAACAACAAAATAAAATATCTGTAGCAAACCCCTTCATGGGGGTTTATTCTCAGCCCTTATCCTCAGGGCTTTCTGCAGCCAGACACAGCATTGGGTAGTGGCAGTGAAGTCAAAACAGATCACCCAGTGACAAAGCTTTGCCCTCCCAGACTTCACTGGCAGAGACTCAGCTCCCTCCCTTTAGGCAACATGTGGTTTGGTCTGTGTTACACGTGGGAGCCAACAGCAGATCACTGACACCCCAAAGAAAAGAGGAGCAACCATCAGAAAGCCCTTGCTGAGCTCCTGTGGCCTAAGACTCAGCCTTCCAGAGCAGTCAGCAGGTGTTGGGGGAAAACTGGGATTTAACCCTTTGGCTACCCAATGCAGACTTCTACTGTTGGATTGCTACAAGCAGAAGTTAAAAGAATGATCATCTGTGACACAGACCAATGTGCCTGTAGCTCTGTGTTACTGATGCAGACTTCAAAAGAGGTGTTTCATCAGAACTTAACCAAGCCTCCTTTTGCAACCACAAGGATCAGAGAATGAGCTTGAGTGACACTGAGGAGCTGATAGAGTCTCCCTAAATCTCCCCTGTGCATCCCTGAAGAGGTGGATAGGAGGTGAGAGGCTACCAGCCTCTACCAAAAAACAGGCCTTGCCAAATAAAGTTGTTCTGGGACAATTTTTCCGGGGAATTGACTTGAAGTTTGGCTTTGCAGAAGCTTGATAAAAACATCTACTTTCATCTGTCCCAATGAACTCCAGCGAACAAAAAGATTCACAGCCCTTGCTGGGGCAAGACACAGAGGCCAAATACCAGGACAACGTCTCCTAACCTTCCCAGAGCAACATCCTACAAAACAGTAATGCACCTGTATGGACATACTTCAGCACTGCATTGTCAGAGGTACTGACTGAACACGAATTCAGACTTGAGCTTACTATTAGGATGCTCAGAAGTGCTTATCCCTTTAGTATTGTGTTGAGTTTTTCAGTTTTACAGCTAGGGTTTCACATTGGCTAAAAATGAATATTTATTTCCATTAAAGACAAAGCAATGGAAGATGTTCCCATTCTGAAAACAGGGGGAGAAACCTCTGCTTCTCTCTGTTTACAGCTTGTACTTCATTTACCAGATGCATGCCTTTAAAACCAACCAAATGAATAGCTTAGGATGGCATAAATCTTACAGTCTCCATAACAGCCACAGTGACACAGAGAAATGTAAACTTCATTGTGGAACAAACTTAGTTTGCACCCAAAATAAATTGCAGTACTTATTTCGAAGTGCAAGCACAACACAAAACATTTCAGAAAAAGAAACATAAAATGAGTGAATGACTTGCTGGTCAACCTCACATTAACATCAGCACACATTAATAATGGAATCATAACACAGGAACACCGAGCACTGCTACAGTTAAAGTAAGAATGTATCATTTTCAATCAAGCACAGCCATTAATTCTCTTACTACAAAAACTGCATATAGCTATACATTTCATTTTTTCACAATTTTTTGTGTTATCAGTTAAAATGCATGCAATGTATGCAGATATGGGGAGTGAGAGGGAAATTAAAATAACTGATTTTTACACATAGAAAAAAATACAGGTCAGAGTTCTCGTGTCACTTCCAAATGCCCTTAAAACTGCATTTGACAAGAAAATGCATTCAGCTTATTTTGCACATAGCTTAGAATTCAGGGCAGCCCACAGCTCTCCCTCTTCCAAGTGTTTGGGAATGGTAAACAAATTGGCAGATAATTACATTCTGTCTCTTAGCAACCCTAAATGTCTTGCAATGAAGTTATTGGGCTTTTTTTCTGATGTATTCTGGTGTGTGACATTATTTCCACAAATTTTAGACCCAGTCTGACAAACCCACTTCGCACAGAACCTCCTGGATCAGCACACCAATAAATGACAGCAAAGATCAGCTAGTGACAGCTACCATCTTGTTTATAATCTCTTGGGAAGACAATCCACAATAAACATACACTGAGGACAAACAAATGACTAAGTAGGAAGAGGCTAGTCAAAATATTTTGTCACGAGCTGAAATAGCCTTTTCCACTGCCATAACTGCAAACAAACAGTATAGAAATCCTGAGGTTTAAACACAAACCTTTAGATAGCAAAACTCATTAATTAACTGAATAAACAAAATTTGAAATTTTGGAATAGCAGAGGGTCAGTTTCTCAGAAAAAAAAATGATTGTGGTAATCTTTTTTGAAAATGCAATCCCACTTGTAGGAATGAAGGAATTCTAAAGACCTGGTTCACAAAAGGGGAAATATTGCTGCCACTACTTCCCTTCTGCAGATGCAGCACAACACAGCAGCAGCAGACTGCTAGCAGCACATGTCAAAATCTTCACGGCATTTTAGCAGAGCGGAGAGGGCCTTTGTTCAGTGCCTTCTGAGAAAAGAAATGATGTCTAAGTTTTCTTTCCCTCTTAATAGTATATCAGAGCAGGTATTATTAACAAATTAAACATACTGAAAAATCTGTACTGTCTTAAAATGCAATAAAAATAGCAACCTATAATACCTTATTCTGCCAAAAAGATTTTTTGTTGCATATTATCTTAAATGACTCCTTACTCAGAGGTTGATTTTGTAGTAAAATCCTTGTACAATTGCTGTCAGAGATGCATGGACATACACTTAGAAGAGAGCATCTTTCTCACTGTGTCCCTAATAACACAAATATTACTCCTTCTCTGTTTAGTGGTCAATTTAGGTACAAGTACCTCTCTAAATTAATTCCTAAAGCAGGTTACTGTTCCTTTACCATGAATCTTCCCCAAAATGGTAACTGAACAATAAACCCATTTTAAACAGAACACAAGGAACCAGCACTCTCTCACTGAATAGTGTTGATTATCAGTATTTGCACCTTGACTGATTACTTGGGAAATGAAGAGGAAAATCTGACAGACTGGAACTGAACATTGAAAATAGATTTTCCTCAAGTTCAAAAGCAACATCATAAATCACAAAAATTATTAACTTCAGCACATGTACTTAAGAGTTGGTCTCTCTATAACGCTTGATAAATTGCATCTGCATAGCAGACAGGAGCCTGAATAACTTCAAGTGTTTTTTGGCAATAACTAATTAAGACTAATGCAGTATTTCACAATGTTTTGTTGCTGTGCACAGTGTTCTCCATTTTAGTCAGGCACCTGGTGATGTAGCTGGGCTCAAATGAAGTGCTTGCCACAAAAACCTCAGGTTTCAACCAGAGGAGAAAGGAGAACCATACTGCTTCAATCAGGCACCTGACAGAGGAGAGGCAAACAGGATGGGAAAGCGATTCCTTTCCACTGTGTGTTGTTTTAGTAAAGAATCAGTGCTTCAGCAGCTCCTTTCCATGTACAACAGTGTGCTCCTCCTCAAGAACAATGTCAGCAGGCAACAGAGATGACACTGAGAGTGGTGTACACTGCACTTGCCCTATAGCAAAGGAACTGGGGCAAGACTGCATTGCTGCTGTTCTCCTCTCCTTCGGGGACATTAAGGTTAGACACACTTGCTTCATTCCAGTCCCATCTCTTAACTTCTCTTTGCACATCACCACTCATTCCTTTGGGGTTTGAGCCCTTCAGATTTCTTAATCAAGTGTCAGACATAACTTCTCTTAAACAAGCAAAGTTAGGAAAAACTTCTATCAGACTACATTTTGTTGGGCAAGGAGTCGGAGATCATTGCCATCAACAGGTCTAAGTGGAAGTGTATAAAGCAGCAAGGAGCAAAGTAGTTTTGGGAATGCTTTGTTGATAATGGAATGGACCAGGGATGGCTTTGGCTTTTTTTTTGCTCTATCCTCATTTACTCTCCTGAAATGTAGTGAAATCTAGGAGGTGAGAGCAGAAAATATGTCCAGAAAAATAGTATGTTCATCATAGCTCACTTAATTGCAAAGAGTCCCTTAATGTCTAATTAAAAAAATACTAATTAAAACCCCCACTATCTTGACACATAGATTTTTTCCAAACAAAAGACAGACAGAAGAAAAAACCTATGAGCAGAGTCTTTTCAACCTTCATCCATTTTTTAAAAAGCTCAACACAGCATCTAAGAGGAGAGGAAGGAACACAAGTGAGATGATGCTGGTGAAAACACTATGATGCTCAAACACAGTTTCCCTTTAAAAAGCTGCCTGGGCTAGAGCAGTCACATGGCCAAATGGTATGTGTCTGGGTCTGTGTGTGCCTGTTTAATAAGCCATGAAGCTCTTTGGCTGAACTAGTGTGTGCATCATGTGATACAGGGGTTGCCATGGCAAGTACATATGCGGTTCTTGATCCGCTTCATCACGGGTGTAGCAGAATTCAGATTAAGAATGCAGGAATACGATTTCCCAGGAAAAAAGGCTGCACTTTGCTTTGCCTAACAGTTCAGATGTAGAGCTGAAACAATTTATCTCTTAAATGGCATTTGTGATATACTGATTAAAACCTTTTAATCTCAGAACAACAGGCATGTAACACAAATGAAAACCATTCAGTCTTCAAAAGCAGCTGCATTTTGGCATAAACTGCAGTACATAAATTTCAGAATACTTTTACAGAAATACAAAGAATACTGTATTTCTGCTTCAGCCCTCTAAACTCTCATAACTGGTAGAGAGAGGAATGGGGGATGACTGTTCCAGTGAAATAACAAAAATCACGTCAAACCAACACTAAAATTCAGTAATTGCCTTTTTTAATGTGGTAATGCACAGGTTGACAGTCAGTGCAGGAGATTCCTGTGAAAGATGTTCCTGACACCGAGGCAGAGTTTCATCATCAGAGTTTGAACATCTGGTACCAAAATTAAGCAGCTTGCTAATACAGCAGGCTAATAAAGACCTGCATCGTGTGGGTTGCCATTTCTAACCCAGTGATGGAATACAGCTGGAGTTACTTGCAACACAAAGCCAGGTTTATTTAGATGATTCTGTGTCTGTAGGGGCAGCCATAGGACTGTTTTACCAGACTGATGTCAGTTCCAGTGAGGCACTTTGTTTCTGCACTTTCAGGAACCTCCCTATGATGCCAGAATCTAACATGAAATGCCCAAAGACTTCTGGCATACCTTGGCCTTCAGTGTTTAATAGACATACAGAGGGTATTCCTGTGTGCTGCTGCTCCTAGAGAAAAGATATCTAAGTCCTGAAATAATTTCAGATACAGAACAGCCTTTAAACAAAAATTTATAAGGAGTCTAACCATAAAGAGTGAGTGCCCAAGCCTCTGAGCAAATATGTAAAAGTAGACAGACCTCAATGTAATTGAAATTTTTAATAAAAGTCAACCCTTTGTCTCCATGCTTGTAGAAGCACCTGAAAATGGATAACCTGTACTGAAAAAGATGATTGATTCTCTCAGTGTTTCCTTCCAGCCAGAAAACCAAATAAAAATTCAATTTCAGTTAAAGCCAAATAGATTCCCTGCACCCCTACACTGGCTTCCTACGTCTGCCCATCATTTACATGGGGCTGCTCTTGAAACCAACAGCACCATTCACACCTGTAATTGCTACTAACTCAGGGCATCTAAAGTGCAGAGCTCTCCCACCACATAAAGATCAAGATGTTGTCTTTGTTCTCTCCCCTTATTAGAAGATACTCTGCTAGAGCTTCATAGGTTGAATTCAGATCCTTCTTTTTTTTAACCTTATGTTTCTTACTCCACTTCCATTCTTCATGTCCCCATATACGTCTCACTTCCACCACGTACCCATAGCCTTTTCTACAGTAGCAATATAAGGGAAAATCTCCACTGAAACCTCTTGCTGATTTAAAGAAATCAGGATACTAAAATACAAAGCGATGCTCCAGGATTTCCTCTCCATTAGAGTGGGCAGCATTTAGCATTGATTGCTATTATTTTTAATCAGATGTCCATAAAATTGAAGACCTCCATTCCTGCTGACCCAATCAAGATGTTTCTCCCATAACAAAATTGCATAACATACAGATTACAAAGACTTTTTCTGAAACTACCTTGAATCCATCTGTTTATGGAAGATGAATATGAAAATCTAACCACTAAAATACCAGATGCAGTCACTAGATGCTAACAACTGAATTTGTTGTAATACTCAGTTTTATGACAAAATTTTTGATATCTCTCTCAAGTTCATTAACAAAAATCAGAAAAATGAGATCACTAGTCAGAGCTCTTACTAACATAATTTTGGTGTTAGCAGACTAATTTTTTAATTAGCCTCTCTTTGTTTACTTATTCAGACACGCATATTGTGGAGGGCTGCAGGATTGTCTCATATCAGTTACAAAGCGGAGCATAAGATAAATAACTTCCCACATTTCCAAACACCTCTGTTTCAGCCCTGAGCTTTCTGCAGACAGCAGGAATTTGCTTCTCCGTAGCTGCATGCAGAGAAGTAAAACAAACTTTGAGTTTAATTATAGAAGATTATTCTCTAGATGGGCTACATTTTTAAACAATTTCTTTTTGCAATACTAAAGGACTCAGCAGTTTCCTTTTGTCTTTAAAGATTCAATTAAAAGTATGTTTCAGAAATTAAATTACAGCATAAAATTAGCTAAGGGTATGAAATACGGCATTTGCCCCAGCATTCAGGGAAAGGCCGTAAAAAGCAATTCACTTAATGGCTCCAACATGTGATCTCAACTTAATAACTAAAGTGCCCTCAGCTCGCAAAGGATCTACTGGTGAGATACACCCTATATAATCCACCAAAAGGAGAAATGGATTAAACCCAGGTAAATCTTATTAATTTATGGAAAACCCTGCAGTTACTCTCATTTTTGATCTTTTAAAATGTTACCATTTTGTCAAGAAACATGCTTGTTGGCAGAAATATTTCTGTGGGTTTCAGATGGCTGCGGTCTCCTCAATCTCGACACGTTCCAGAAGCACCTGCCTGAGTGTTGACAGTGTTTGTTTCTCTCCAGCTTTCAGAGAGTACTGCTTGATGTAATTCATCACAAACACTGGGGATACACTTCAATTTATCCTTTGCTCTACTAATATAGGGAAGGAAATGAGCAGTCCCCTAACTCCTCAGCTGTCCCTTTAGTCACCTGTTGGGTACAATTTCAGCTCACACTGTGAGCTGTCTTTGCTCAGCGTGCACTCGGTTAGTGTTTCAGAGGAATCTAATTTCCATTTGGGGTCCTTGGGTACTGTGCAATAAAGAGTGAAATAAAAAACAATTTCACTTATGAGTGCCTTCTGTGGGACCAGAGCAGCTCCCTCTGCTCATTCACAGGCTCACAGCAGCTCACATGGGGAGCTGCAGCATCCGCCCCCAGCCCAGCGGGGCTCTCCCGAGGGCTGAGCTCTGCCCACCCACACCGGATCCACCACGGCTGCTGCACAGGAGATGCCTGCTGGCTCTGTACTGCTGGTGAAGGCCCTGTACTCAGCACACACTCCACGTGATGGGCTTTCTTTGTTTGTTTGGTTTTGTGGTGTGCTTGTTTATTTTTGTATATTTTTAAACTGACTATGCTTACGATTACAATTCAAATTGAAGTAGAAAGCCAGAAGGAAAAATAAAAGGAGTCTCAAATTAACTATAAACCCCACAGCTAATGACGTCTCTGCAATCCATTTCTTCTCTAATCTCTCCTTACTCCTACTTTAATCCAATTGCACAAAAAACTAAGCAATGCACATACACATTCCTTTTTTCATACAAATTTTAGCCACTGTTCTAGCATAACTCGACAACAAGACGCCCTTCACCAGATGCTTCTGCTGCAGAAGTAGTGTGACATTCTTTTTTTTTCAGGGGCATACCCAAGAGCAGACTCTCTACTTTAGGCTAAGAAAATTAACATCCCAATTAAATAATCAAGTACCCTACTGTCTTCCTATGGAGGAATAGGAATAAATAAATAAATAAATAAATAGAAGCACGCATAGCCTGTCAGAACAGTGCTGAGGAGAACATGCAAAGGGCACAGACGCCTGCCAGCTGGATGAGGCTTAAAGCAATCTTTATTAATATTAAACCCAGCCAAATACAGCTGTGATTTATGGCCCTTAAAAGAGCAATGCACTGAGCTCTTTTGCTGAAAGAAAATGTTTGTTTTTCTTCAACTTTATGAACAGCTATTATTAAATGATGGATTTTCCTGAAGGTACAGAAAGATTCACTCTTATTATTCTAATGCTAGTACAGAGCATCAGTTCTGCTGGGTTCTCAGACTGGGGCTGCGTATTGCCAGCGTTTATTATATAGAGAGTTCTGGCAAAATTTCAAAGGGCATGTGAATATGCATGTGTGCGTGTCTAGGACTGTGACTAGCTGCAATTTTGCTACTAATGGCTCATGAGACTTCTTTCTGGATGTTTTCTGTACAAGTATCTGTCCTTCAGGTTGTAACATGAATGCCAAATTCAGGTCACAGGCAATTACAACATTTGTCAGGTGTCAGCGAACTTCAGCATGAAGTACTTTTTAGTTATTAGAAACCTTGAACTAGAACAGATCAATGCTTTTAATTTGCATATGAATTGTGCTGAGTGTATTACTGAATGTATTTCTCCATTGATGGAGTCCATCCTAGATTAGTTGCAAAGACTCGATCCGGGTATGATTGAAAAGTCTTCCTTATTTTTTATCCAGTCTTCATAACAACAGTTTTTATTCAATTCCACTCTACTCTGTGCAATTTCATAATATACTTGAAGACATTTTCCAAACAAATGCAAACCTCTGACTAGAAATAGTGGCACCACTAGAATTCTACAGGATCATGCAAAATATCTACATTTTTCATAGCTCTATATGCATCTCTCTTGCTAAGAGGGACTTTTCGATTAGAGGCAATGCTGGATAATTTTAACTACCAGGGAGAAGTTAGAATTACACATCCTATCGTTAAAGAGTAATCAAGAAATAGTGAGAAAAAAAGACTAGAAATAAAAGTGGAATGGGAGCAAATGACTGCAAACTGGACGTTAAGATCCATACGCCCCCCAGCATCTTTCAGAAACAGTGTGCCAAGGACTGTCTTCCGGAGGTACAACATAACTCCTCCAGGATGACTCAGAGTGCCGAGGTGGAACCAGCTTGGAGGTTGTATGGGAACACACGCCCAAATGGAATTGGAGCAAGGCCAGCTCGCTCAGATACACAGGTGGTCAGACAGCCTGAGAACACCCATAGCACAGAGCCACTTGGACTGGATTTTAACAAGGAGAAAAAGGGGTTGCAACCCCTTTAGAAGTGTTCTGGACTCTCTATGACCCCACACTTCTAATATGGTTTTAAATGTAGCAAATGAATCCTGAGCAAAAATGCATCCACCTACATAGTGGGCCAGTATTGGTCTGAGCAATTTGTGGAACAATGAAGGGGAGCAGGTCATGTAACTTGCCCGAAAGAAAGTAAAAGTTGTAAGCAGAAGTCCTAAAATCTGGGAAGAGTTATTGAAACTAACATCAAGCTTTAAATGGCAAACTGATAATGATTTCTGCTTTATTTCCTTGGTACTTTTGATTACAAAGCTGGCTATCAGCCTGTATGGTAAATTTTAAACGACATTAGTCGCATGACTGTTCTAAAATAAAACTTCTCAGAATAACAGCAACAGCAATATAATATAGTATGCATTGTGTCTGTTGTTTATTTTGTGTGGCAATAATACAAGCAGCCATATGGATATGAGCATTTGGAAGGGAGGATTTGTTGGCTAGATCATCACATCTGTTTACTTATAAATGCAACAAAAATACATTTGGAGGTCATTGGCTGCACAACCATTTTACTTATCCTGATGAATAAAAAGCTATCAATGCTACTCTTTCTACATCAACCCAACCTCAAAAGAGACCCTATGATATTTTCATGAGAAAAAGGTCTTGAAATCATAGTAAAATAAGTCTCTATCACACTTTATCAGCCACTTCCACTGTAATGGTGGTATCAGAGCAATAACTTAATCTAGGATGAAATGAGCATGCAACATGTCCAGGAGGAAGATAAAGAAAACAACCAGTGCCCCAGTTAAGCTTCCTCATAACACAAACCCTTTGATTAAAGGAGCACGTACCACTGACCTCATATCTAAAAATCACGTTCACTGAGTGAACTCAGATTTTAATTAAAAACAAAAACAAACAAAGACCAAACAAAAAACACACAGAAAGAAAACACCCCCTTCACCAACACACCAAGACAATAACAGGTTACAAGCCTGTAATATATAACATCTCAATAATGTGTTTGCAGTATTCCAATCAAGGCTCTCACCATGATCCAAAATATTTATGGCACTTCCTTCACCTTTTTCTTGATGTCAGGCTATAAGTATATTGTAATCTAGCAAGCCTGAATTTTTATTCCTGAAAACTTAGAAATGTTTAATTTACTACACAGACTTTCAACTACAGATAAACGCTCAGAAAAAAAGAAGATATAGTGCTTTAAGAATTCTTTCACCTAGAGTATTGTTCTGATTTCAAGACATTATTAAGAACATTAAGTTCATAATGAAATTACTTTATTTAGGTTATTTTTTACTCTGGTAGAAACACTTCAGCATGTCCATATAGTCTAAGATTACACACATTTTCTCAGCTGAACAGAGCTTTTGGCAGTGAATAATCCCATGCATAGAAATATTTTTATATTTGCTTGCTGTCACCCACGCTTGATAACACAACTTTTAGCTGAAGGACACATAATTTTCATCTTGTTCAAGAAGGAAACTAAGGATAGGAACTACAGAACACTGCAGACAGATAATACCTGAATTCAACTACTTCCATGACTTTAAAAAAAAAAAAAAAGGCAAGAGAAAAATATGATCTTACTTTTGCTGATGGGTTAGTCTTCAATACTTGATTTGCCAAAGAAAGGAGAGGTTAGGATGACAGCTGTTCATTACAATTCCTTCTTTACTACAAGAGCTTAACTCTGCCACTGGCTGGCTGGCCCATTTCTGTTTGCTTTAGCACAGAACAGTCCTCCTAAAAGCTCCTCCTATTGACAGCATCTGCCTGGATACTTCCCTCAACAAGCAGAAACAAGGATTTCCACAGAGCCATTTACATCCTGGGAATGAGCTACAAGTAAGGGAAACCAGCAGAAGTAAATATTTTGATGACTAAGTCCAGGATTTGGCAGGTAGAAATTCATGCCCACTAACACCACCAGTTTTATACCAGAGCAGTCACATCTTCACAGTGATACGAATCAAAACAAAAACTTCCCTGACAGAAACAGTAGCTCAAAATATGCCTAAAAAAATGGAAGCCAGAACTTTAAAAGCATACATCTCTTAAAAGTGTACCTATTAATGCAACATGTCTGAGCCTTCAGAGAAGGAGGGTTCGTTATTTGTTCCTTACAAGAGTTTGCATTTGTGCAATTAAGAAAAGCATTGGTGAAGTATCCACACAAAACAATGTATAATAAAGTACCTAAATATACGTATTTCAATTATGGGTGACTCAGAAAGCAACTGCTCATTCTAACAGATGCCCTATATAAACTCCAAATACTCACCTTTTTCCTGGCACCCAAACTAGCTGAGGCAAATCTACCTTCTGTTCCCAGAAATGCTGCCTAGGGCAGACATTGTATCATGGCAAATGTACATGTCACAGTACTGCAACTTTATTGCCAGTGAAAATGATACTGCTCCATAACTTTATTTGCAATTTATAGGCTCTGTGGGAAATATGCCCGTACGTTCTCTTGGTCTGGACACAGCTGCCTGAATAGACATGGCCATGTAATGAGACCAGACAAATAAAAGATGGAAGAAAAAGGTCTAAACATTAGGTGATATATGTATTTATTTATTGTGGCTTACTCTCAGCTACTAATCAGCACATTAACCTTATTTTCTCCGCATGATCGCTAAGTACCATACTAAAATTAGGTCAGAAATTCAGATCAGATCAGCTGACTCAGCCCAGCAAGATCAGACAAAGACTAGTTGCTTGGGATTTTTTTCCAATCCAATACACTGTGTTTATCTCCTGAAAACAGATCCATGCATTTTTCCCCACAATTAACCTATCATAGCCACACATGATGAGACAGCAGTCACACTGAAGGTACATCAGTGCTACCGAGGAAAAACAACACAGTGTATTCTTTGGAAGGCAAAATTTGCAATGAAACATCTTTTTTTTTTTCAGGTCATTTTTCAGATCTTGTTTTCAAACTGCTCAGACTAATGCATTTCAATAAACTTAAGTCATTCAGCATAGTTATGAGATGATTTAGGTAAATAACAGCTGCTTCCAAATAGTGTTTTGTGTGAATACCACCACTTTATTAGCTAATACATTACTCATTATTATGTTTTTAATATACACAACCAGCCTTCTTCTAAGAGAGACCATCTGAACACTAAAATAGCTTCTAAATACAAAAATGGTAAACTAGCTTCTAAAACAATTCAATAATTGGACTATCAGATAATTTTCAAGGACTTACAGCTGCTTTATTTTCATCTCCACATGCCAAAGAAAAGTGTTTGTGGGAACCCCTGCTCCTGCTCAAAAATCTACCTGCAGTTAATCACAGGGGATGACTCCCTTGTTGCTAAGGAGATTTTTTGCAGCTGTTGGTAGTCTCCAGACTGGTAGCACTGTTATCACTGCACATGTGCACCACTTTCTATCTAGGCCACGGTATCAGGAATTAGGGATAATATAAATATCCATCAAGATAAGGTAAAGACAAGGAATATAGAACAGAACAAAGAAGAAATCAATAATCCTACTTTACCTTTTCTGTCTGCTATGTTTCAACAGATAACATGGTCTTGGATGAATCTCTGGAGGTTACTACAGGGAACAGACTCAATTGCAATCAGCCTAAGTGACTTCAGACATCATGGTTCCTTTAGACAGATCAGATGTTCTCCCTTGGTCTGCCATTACTTTCAGTCTTTCTAATCAACAGTCACAAGTATCTTTTTTTTTTACCTCTACGAGTTACCATAAGAAAAAGACAGAGAAAAATACTTGAAGAGAATGTTTTTCAAGATTTCCTGAGGTGTTTTTCCTACTTTTTTTCCTCAGACAGATATTGTTTACCCCCTCAATGTTACTGAGATAAGACAGGTGAAGAGGGATCAGAGGGGACCACTGCAAACACAGTTTCCCACAGAAGAGCCCAATATTCAGGAAATGTTGATGCCTCCAATGCACATGCAGATACATGTTGTTCCTCTAATAAACCCACTACCTTGCTGGTCCTAATCCTTCTGTCTTCAGCTCTGTAACTGAGGATCAGAACTCTGTCCTCAGTGATATCAGTTTAGCATGAGCAAGAATTTCATGGTTTGGCTCAGCCCTAAATAATCTGTATTTGTCCAGAGCTCTTCATCAAATCACTTTGCCAGGATCAATAAACAAAACCACACAAACAAACCACAATGTAGGAAATACTGTTACCACCATTCAAGTTAGGTAGAGAAGCTTGGCTAGAGGACTACAAAGAACCAGGTCAGTCTACAATTTACTCTCTCATGTCCCAAAAAACTTCTTCAAAAAAAACCCTGTTCTGGTACTTAGTGGCCTTTATGGTCACACATACAAAAGTACATGCAAACAGGTTAGCCAGAGTACAGCCTAATTAGCTGTATTCACCTTAATTTTACGCTATTCTTATCACTCCAATTGCTGACAATCCAAAAAGCTCCACTTCCTGGAACATAAAGCAGCCATATTTTTGCTTTACATTCCTTTATCTCCCTCCTCTGTCAACTGTATGTGCTGCTCTTTTCTTTTTAATGTTCCATCAAAATAATCAGACTATTGAGGCGTTGCTTGAATGTTCACAGCACAGCATGTCTGTTATACCTGGATGTACAGTACCCAAGACAAAGCACAAAATTTAATCACTTAAACTGAAATACAGAAGACTCATGCTGGGGGAAAAAATTCAAAGGATCTATCAGTTCGTGCTCAAGCCATCCATTTGCACATAAAAGTATAGCATTTGGATGGATGATTTACCTGTATTACACAATTTTAACCTCACCTCAAGAAACCCCATTTTTTTAATAATGCAAATGTGTATGTAATAAATATTTATATATATTCCATTCAACCTTCTTCTTCTCTCCAAGAGGCTGCAGAGATTTCATTGATATCCATTGGCACAAGAGGCCAGGTCAGGCAAGTGCTCCTCTCATTAACTGTCAATTAAAATCAATGGAACTGTTCAAGAAGAGCCATTATTGGGTACTGCCCATCAGGGGCTTGATCCATTTTCCTTTAAATGATTTCAAGATTGTTACTGACTTCAGAGCTCGCAGAATGGAAAGGAAATCGCAAATAATAGATTTTTTTTTGCAAAACGTCAGATACTTATTAGAAAGCTTTGAAAATTTACCAGATTTAAAACATCAGCTCAAGGAGAGTTTATTGTGACCTGTGAGGCTCTCCCTGTCTTGCTCACACACAAATATACCTTTGCACAAAGTACAAACTGTCCATCTAAAATCACTGAGAGGTTGAGAACCTATTTTTCACTAGATCTGCATCTCTTATTCCAGAGACCCAAACTTTTTGTTACAAATCACACCTGTTCAAGATGCCACACAAGCTCAAACTGAATATATTTAGATGGGAATATTCTCTTCCATTGAGGGAGGAAGAACCATTCACCATCATGTCTATACAACGTAAAACACGTGCAATTAGAAGCCTGACATGGGCCAGTGGTCTGCACTGCTTTTACCAGCAGGCTGCTTAGAAATCTACGCATATTTCCCATATCTGAGACTGAGCCCCTCACTTTTCATTCACTCTGCCAGACCACTCATCTTTTTATCAAAATATTTACCGTTTTATTGCTTCTTCTTGTTTTCGACGTTTTTCACTCTTTTCTTTCAAGTAAGCCAGGTTTGTTTCATTCCTCATGCGATCATTCTCTCGAGCAATGTCTGATGCATTCTGTATAACCAAGCCATCATAGGCCTTCATCCCCATATCTTCAATATACTGGAGAAAAGCGCCCAAAGTGACCTCCTCCTGATTAGAACTCATCATCTTGCAGGAGATAATGAACAAAGGAAAGCAACGTTTCCTGCAGGTTGAAAAACACATAATACCTTAATCAGTAGGAAAATAGCTTATGGTTTATGACAGCGAGATTGTGTCAGTTGTAATTAACATCTTCATAAGAGACATTTTTTCAGACTTTCTCCTGTTTAAAGGATAATAAACAAAGCAATTCAGAACACAGAGCGTTACTCGAGATAAGAGGAGACAAAACTAAGAGTCTCTTCTTCCAGGCCGTGCAGATCCATCCAATTACACACTGTAAATCCCAAAAAAGTTTCCTCCCATCCTCTCCCTTTTTATAATACCCACCAGTTGCATTGACACTGACATCCCCCAATCTCAGTTTTAATTAGATTGAGAAGGCTTTCATCACAGGACAATAGGTCCTTTTTGCAGTTTAGATAAGGTTGCACCAGAGCAGATTACCAAACAAAATTCCTATTCTTCAGGATATTCCAAAGTTCAGGTGAAAAATATTGTTCAATTTTTTGAAACAAAAAACTTTTCTTCAAAAAAATTTTCATCGGGTACAAAATCTAGAAAGAAATATTGTGAAATAGTTTCCTGTATTTCTTAGTAATGTAGATATGAGCCCATAAACCCTTGTCATCTGCTGCCCAACAGCTTGTTAGCTTGAGGCTCAAGAATGGACAAGACATCCCAGCTGAGCTGGGTCCTTCAGAACTCGCAAGCCCTGAAATTCTCCAGACTTCTATACTTCTTCCACAGGTATGAGAGGCACTTGGGTTCACAGCACCTCCAGCTAAGCAGCATGGAGCAGACACACTTAGATCCCTAGGTCACTCCTGGCTCCATGGCAGGCAGCCTAAAAGCTCTCAGAAAGGCCCCAAAGGTTTTCCACTCATCAACAGACATCCTGTGAGTTGCAAGAACTCTGGTGTATTGACACATCAGCAAATACTACAGGAGACTAAAGGCAAGGTAGAATTTCAAGAGATATGCAGTCTCTCTCTAAAGTCTATGCATTGGATTAACTACTTACTAGATAAGTAAAATAGAACTTTATTTAAAAAATAAGAGTTTTGCCATCTTATTTTAAACACTGAGTACTGTAAGGTCCAGAGACATGACAACCTTGAGTTGTATTGTGTGGGGTCCTCATTTTACAACCAGGGAGTCGCTGCAGGAGGGACTGAGCGACCCATGGGCAGACCTGGCAGCTGAACTCAGCTCCCTAAGGCACGTTTGCTTATTCACTCCTGGAGCATTCCTCCCTTCCCCTAAGAAGGATTGTGTGACTTCTCGGAATCAGCCTGAGAACCCTGCCAGCACTACAACTAGAAGTGATCTTATTGAATAGGCAATGAGAATCCAGTCTGCACACAGATTTTTAGGGACAGGGTTCCTGTGTAACCAGCGACAAAAATCTTTCCCTCATTTCCTTATATAATGTCATATTTCTAATCTTTATCAATAGCTGAACAAGTAAAATTCTGATCTGAATAGGTGTTGCTTCTAAATAAATAAATAAATAAATAAATAAATAAAATGCTCTTCAGGATTCCAGCAATCCACTCTGGGCTATCAGGCACAGCCCTGACCATGAGAATGCAAGGGATGAAAAAAATAGAGAACAGAGAAATATTTTTCCACCCTTGAATGTTTTTCCCCCATTTTTGATTACTTGAAGTGACAATGGCAACAAGCATCTGGTTTCAGGCAGTTAATACCTTAAAAGCACACCAATAATTTTCTCTTGTTCCCCATGTCTGTATATCAAAATTATTTCTATACAATGATGACATGACTGTTAAAATGATGAAGATTCAGAGAATGCAAAGAGTCTGCTCCTATTACCTCTTCTGCCTCCCAGACAACCTTTTCTATCAACTAAACCTGAATATGAGCATAAGGCTGATGTTCAGGGTCACTGAAATGATCTTTAAACATTTTCAGGCATGGGTATAAGCATCTCCTACTAATCCCTGCAGGGTAAAACCAGTGAAGGAGGTCTTAGTGCAGCCCAACGTGCATGCATGGCATTTTACAGAGCTTTGACATTGGAACAGACTAGAACTCCACTGGGTTGGAACAGACATTCACCATTAAGTGGCACACTATTTGCAAAGGAGTAAATTGGAAAGCTGATAATGAGCTAAACAGATTCTACCAATGTTACTGGTGCTTCAGCAGACATTATTTTAGACCAATTCCCAACCTTGCTTATTAAAAAAAGTAAGTCCAGTTACCAAAGCCTCTTCCTGGGAGTGTGTCTCTACAGCATGACACCTACCTGATTAAAGCCAATGCTAACAGCATAGACAGCTCTAACTCCACTGTCTCTGAACTCCTTAAATGATATCTGCTCTTTGATGGTTCAAGTCCAGGCCATTTCCCCCCAGTAGATGGCTATTATACTGGTTTTTCCATTTTGGATTTCTAATAAAGCCTTGTTTCTGCATATGTTCAATTAAATTGAAATAAACCTGCACAACAGAGAAACCTCATCCTAGTAAACTCAATGGCAGTATTGCCATTGATTTCTCCAGTGACCAGATTTTACTCCTGAAATATAGTAGAAAATTTTATACTGAAGATAACTTCAACAGGCTTTAAATAAATGTAGTTCTGATTCATTTTTCCCCAAGACATAGAACTTCATCTGCTTCACATTCTCTTTTGTGACAACAATACTGCATATTTTTCCCTCATTGTTTTCCTTTCACTTTGTGAGTCAAAAATGAGCTGCCACTTAGGATATACTGAATCTCCTTTTATTATGATGTTTATTTTTTGAACAGGAGGATAAAGTCATTCCAGTTGCAAAAAGACTGAAATAAAAAGCTTTTATTCTGCTGCATATGCTGATGAGATTCTTTATGTGCTAGTTTATTGCTGATGTTTTCTATTACTAAATTCATGCAGAATGACAAAACTTACACACTGTTTAACAGATAGACCAAGATATATTCTTTGTCCTCTATTCAGTTTGGGGTACTTCCTGGAGGTAGTTGGGGAAGACACATATTTCAGAACCTTAAACCTGCACGTATGGCACCAACTCCAAAAAGCCACTGTGCAAGCAGCAAGCATTTTCTGGATCAAACTCCCTGTACCTCCTGCATGCATGGTATTTACAGCTTCACTGCATTTACTAACAGTTTCAGTTATGCATACTATACTTAAACAGGGATTAAAAATGCAAACAGCTGGTGCAAAAAGCTTAACTAATTACTGTAAACATTTTTATAGTATTAGTATTCCTTGCAAGGCACACTAGGACTAATTTTATTTACAGGTATTAATGCCACTGCAGAGATACCATGTTACCCTAATAAATGTGCATAACAACTGCAATAGGCTGCAACCAATACATGTGGCCCATGGAGTCCCATTCAGTGCCTGCTGTCCCCCTCCTTGGAAAATGGCAGACAGCACTGATCAACCTTTGATCAAAGGTTCTGCTGACTGGTAAACTCAGGCAGTGAGCAATTCCTAACCATCTGCCAGGGCAGATACAAGTACAGGCAAGTGTTGTGTTGGAGTACATTTATATTTGATTAAAACTATGCAAATGCAAGTTGTTAAATAAGTAATGTAAGCTGTAGGTGAGGCACCACCATTCTGGTGCCCCTAACATGTACACTGTGGTCAGGGATTTTGTTAGTCAGTGACAAGTGCCACACAGAGTCACCTAAATATTTGCAATCAGATTGCTTTCAGTGCATTTTGTTTTCTGAAATCAAGTAGCCCTGGAAAATTCTAACTGGGAGTTGCACCATTTGAAAAATTGTTTAGACACTCCTTTCTTTTTCTCCTCCTCACTGTGAAGGAACAAAAGGAGACAGCAGGGCAGAGGAAAAGCACTGGAATTCAGCTGTTGGAAGTCAACATACTAAAAAGTCAATAAAAATTGTTTGGAGGAACTTGGTTCTGAGTGTTCACTGAACATGAACATCTTTGAAAATTCACCTGAGCACATGGAGACAAAGAAGGAGTTCTCAATTGTGTTCACTTCGCTTCTTAAAGGTCAAACTAACATGATGTAAAACCTCTCTGAGAGAAAAAACACAATCACACCCCTTCATACTCACTGACACCTGCCCCTCCAGGTACCCCACAATCAGAGGGACACTGGCAAAGGAGCACAGAGCAGCTCACACTGCCCTGGCTCATGCTTTCAGCTGTCAGCATGGGAGGAGTAAAGCAAGAAAGATTATTTTTTTTCCTTTCCTGCCAGTGCATCTGGTTTACTGGCAAGGGCAAGCAGTCCCCTTCCTGGTTTGCTTAGAAATATTTACATAACTAAATTCAAGATCATTGTATTGATTCAGACACAGTTTCTATGGGAGCATAATACATTGTGTTTCACAAGACTGTTGCATACCCTACTTCTAATTTAACTATTTGCTCTGATGCCAAATATACAGCATTCTCAGTCAAACCACAAAGCTCCTCCTTTTCATATGATCAGTGTGCAAAAATATTGATTTCAGAATATGAGGAGTAATTGACCCAATATCACAGTATCCAAGTAGTGCTACACATGTGAAGATTCAGACATGCCATTCTCCCTCTTATTCACATGAGGATCCCCAAAATATCAGTTGCTTTTCAGCTTGCTTGACAGCCATAAGCTGCAGCTGTGCTGCGTTGAAAATTGGCAATGCTGACATTAAACTGAAGGAGCTTTTGGAAGTAATGACAAAGGCACTGATTGCCTTCTTCCAAAGCAGAGGGATTTTTTTTTTTTTTTAATTTTAACATAGGAGAACAGAGCCTGGAAAAACAAGTGGGGGGTTGCCCAGAGTCCTGAATCCAATATCTAATTTATAAAGACCTACTACACACCTCTCCAGTCCTGCCTGATTCCCTCCCAAATACTGCTTCCTCTCTTTGAAACCACATCTGCTTTCACATTACCTATCAACTCTCTCCACTAAATTCAGTATATTGGAAGGATTCTGCACAAATCAAGGATGCTAATCAGCCTATCAACCCTCAAATTTGAGCTGTTGCATTCTAGTTGCTTGTAAGAAAATAAGAGCAAAGTAGACAGGCCAGCCATATCCAGTTTTCACAAACTGCTGACCACAGCAGCACTAATAAGGACCTAATGGTATTGGATGTACAAAAAAATACTTTCACTGCGACCAAGAAAAATTTAGTGATGTAAAAATATACTAGAGACTAGTTTGCAGAACTCTTATCATAACTGTGCCTTATATCAAGTGAGATTTGAAATACCCAAGCACTTGAATGTGATGATACAAATTGCTAAGACATGCTTCTTAGAGTTGCAACTCCTGCTCATTCCTAACAATGAGATGGCTTTACTGTTTTCACACACAGTGACGCATTAAATTCTAATGTCAAAGAGGAAAGACCTTCTGTAACTGGCTGCAAGTTTCCTATTGTGTATCATTTGACAACTATATATGCATATATTTTAAAAAAAGAACCAAAGAACCACTACCATTATTCAGAAGTACAAAATACGTTTTATATTTTGATTGGGACAGATTATAAACCTGGTCCTCATTACACTGCACAGCACGAGCTCTAGCACCTGGGCAAAAATCACTGAAGCTAAGTAGTGCTGAGCCCTTCACTTCAAGAGGTTGAAAGAGTCTCCTTCAGTAGACTGCAAATGCTACTGCATGGATTTAAAGAAATAGTCCATTTCTATAGATGTCCTATTCCTCCTATGGAAGAGCTGTGTTTTAAGAACCAAAAAAATTACCCAGAGCCTTGAATTTTGGCTCCCTTGCAGGTGCCTCTTGAAAAGGAAAAAGGTCTTTGCTTACAATGACTCCTCTATGACTCCAGGATGTAAAAAGCTGTTGTTTACTTTGCAATACAGCAACACTTTTATTACTTTTATCCCCTGAGGAAAACAAGGCATCCTTCTAACCACATGGATATTGGACAATTACAAACCTAGGTTCAGAATGGCCAGCATTTAAGTGCAATTATGACATTTTACTTCCCAATATGCTGTAGAAGACTTATAAACAACAAGAAGGAATAAAATCACACAACACACAGACATATACATGCACATTCTGTGTGCAAACAGGAGTGCATATGAACTCAGAAGAAATCACGAGCTTCTTGCTGATGGACTTATTTTTTCCTCCTCTTTAAGAAAACGAAATGGAGATTTCACTACCACCAGAATCATGTTCATATGCTGTAAAATATTAATGGCACAGCGGGTCTGATAAGTAACTATCATAGATGTTGGAAATTATTTCAATTAATTAATCAGAAAATATAAAAGAATGGTTTTAATTATTTAACAGGGCTTTTTACAAACAAAAAAAAATTCAGCTACAAAACATCTCTATTACAAGCACAATCAACACGTGAAGCACACAAAACCAGTCAAATAGACTTCAGCCTTTAGTTTAGTAATGGTTTGATTAACACAGTCTAAAAATACATGCAACCTCATTATGCATTCTGACTCTTCATTATTTCACTTTGTAATATTATTTTTTCACTCTAATTAGCACCATATTTCATTAGCATGCTCATAGAATGTATTAAAATATGTACGTACCAAAATCTAAGTCCACGGGGACCACTAAGTGCAATAATCAAAGGTGACTTTTGCCTGTAAAAGCCCTTTCCTGTGGTTACCTCAGTGCAGTCGGAAGGGATATTTCAGCACCATAAGAAACAGATTTTCAGTTAGGCTCAGTTTTTTCTTCAGTTAAAGTGCATTAAATCTTGCTGGCAGAATTGCCCAGATTGTAGAATTCAACATCACTACAAGTCAATGTGTTATGTTACAGATCTTCTTAACATATGATTAAAATGGCATGGAAAGTTTGGCTTTGAAAAAAAAAACAACGCAGTGGAAAGAAAAGACAAGTGCTTGCTTCTTTAAATCCACATTCAGAGAAGAGAGGGTATGGATAATGGGAGGGTATAAACAACACCCTGCTTTGAGGTCCAGCAGAGAAGAAACTGGATGATTTTTACCCACTTTACAACACAGACGATTACAGCACCATCATATGCACTAACACAGAGATTTCTAAGGTGCCTCATTTGAATATGTTCTGTGGAGACAAAAAAAAGGAATATAAGGAAGAGCAAATATCCTATCCAAATGGCTTCTTGCAGCAAGGAAAGACGCTCGCTCGCTCATTGCCACTCAAATACAGAAGGTCTGAAGCAGTCTGGCTTGTGGCATCGTCTCTCTCTCCCCCGTGACTACAGGCAGGCTTGCTCTCACCGGCTGCCTGGCTCTGTTGGTGCTGTTGTTGATTAATCAGGAATTCTCAAACAAAGAGCAAGCCTACCTTCGGGTGCCAGCAGGACTGTGGGGCTCCTCTCCTGCTGCAATCCGGCTGCCCTGACCCCCCGCGCAGCCAGCATCATCCTAGCACCTCGGACAGCTCCGCCGCGCCGGGCCCATGGAGAGGCGGGACGGCGGAGCGGCAGCGGCGGCGGTCCTGGCTCCGGGCTCGGGAGCTAGGCAACAGTCTCGCTCTTATCTCCACTGCACTGAAGTCTGATTAGCAAATAATCCAGTGGGGGGAAAAAAAAAATCTGCATGAGCAGCACTGTACATCACATGGAGTCTATAGGTGGGAAAGAATATGAAACAACGCCCTTTCCCCCTCCTTCTCCCTTCCCAAAAAAAGAGAAATTGTTCTTCCACGGAGATTGTGTAAATTAACCTTTAGCCCATATTATGGCTCAAGGAAATGAGCAGCCACTTAAAAGGAACATCTACGCCTCAGTTTGATACCTCATATTGATGTATCTTTTGCACTCACCCTCACTGAAAAGCAGTGCAAGGCACACAATTACTGCTGACGCAGATGAGATTGCTGCTGCTTGGGGAAGGAGGGGAGGAGCTTCTCAACCCATCAAAACAACCTCCCACCACCTGCTCCCATTGCACGAGAACAAAACTACGCCGCTCGGACAGACTGAGCGTGACATTTATGCCGTTTTACTTATATTGATATGCACACTCCGGAAAGAAGCATTCTGTTTGAAAAGCATTCAGGGTGAAACTACACAGTTTAATGCTCATCCAAAATTTGTGTAATGGTTTGGAAGAAAACATTTCCTTTCTTCTGAACTGGATCAATCTGTGTTATAGCTCCTCCTTGCAGAGTATGTGCAGTTTTGCTTTCTCTCCCTCAAACCTGCAGCCTGGACACAAAGCAAAAGCGTTCACTCCCTGTGCCAAAGCCAGGAAAGGAGCGATGGCTGAATGTGCACAGATTGTGTTACCCCATTGTTAAATGCTATTTGATTCTTTCTCCTTTCTTAAGTTACAGGCATATTTTTCTCCAGCATAAATCTTGATTCTGATGTTACAGTAGAAGTTGAATTTATTTCTAAAACCAATAACAGGAATTATAGTCATGGAATGAAATGCTTTCAAAAGTAATGCATATTCACCTGAAAAGCTGTGCTGATACAAAATAAGACCCTGCCTACAGAGCACAGGAGAACTTCCTGAAGATTTATTTCCCCCCAGCTGGAATATCAATATTACCTCACATTCCACAGCCTTCAAGATAGCCACCAAGACACATTGCAAAACATGGTGGCCACCTTCATGCTTTGAAAGCGTAGCCTGAAAAAAGCCTGATTCTAAAACTGTCTCTCATATTCATTAGTAATTCATTCCCTGCTCACTGTAATAGTTGCATGTCCCAGCATATCTCTTGCCACTCTGTGAAACAGGACAGTGAAACTTCCAGATTACATCTCCAAGAGACCATTTCAAAAGGGTTACCCTTAAGAAGGGTTACAAAGTCAGAAGAATAGGGCTTGAAGATATGGAGGGTTTTCCTTTGTGCCAGGAAAAAAGACCTGGAAGGGAAGTACCTAGAATGTAGAACAGGGGGCAGTCCTGGGAAGAGAGTTCTTTTCCTAGCCCAGAGGCAAGCCTGCAGCTCTGCTTCTGATTTTTTCCTTCCTTGAAGGATACCTTAAAAGCAGTTGTGGCCATGTGGTAATTGGGGAATTCTTTGATTTTCATCAACTGGAGATTCCTGTCACATGATATTCTCTTTTTTCCAGTACTTCTCCAGGACCCTAACTCTGCCCCAAATCATGCACTGAAAACAGAGAAACTGCACAGTCAAATTTCTTTCCAAATTACTTTAACAAAAATATTACTGTAAAGTCATTGCAACTTCATAAGCAACTTGAAGAACTAGTAATTTTAATCTGAGAGTGTGAAACACGTGGCTATGTCTTCACCACATGGTTTATCCCAGTAATTGAACTTACTCAGATACAATAATCTTCCAGACTACATATGTTATTACACCTTTAGGGAGTGTCCACATTTATTGTTCTTGCACCAGGGTTACTGCGGACCATATCTCCATCAGCTGTGGGAGGAAATGTCCATTTTTTCTTCCAATAGCACTATGGAAAGAGCACTGGGATTATATTATGACCTCTGCAAGGCTGGCAGTTCCATTCCTGGTTATCACACACAAAAGTCTCTCATTTGCTTCCATGGTCAGATAACATCAAGCCAGGAAAAAGCACCTACAGAATTGATCATGGCACTTGTGTGTGAACAACAGAAGGGCTGGACCAAAATTCAGGTAGCGTGTTTTATGTTGTTCATTTTTATTCCCAAGTTTCTTACAGTACAGTGCTATGATCACCTTTAAACATGTTTAATGACAACCCTAATGAAGCTATGACTGGCTTTCACTCCTAGGTTATGAAAGAATCCTAATCTATACAAATCTATGCACCTCCACAAATTATTACCTGTGTTCTCATGTTGCAGAGGACTACACCTGGCTTCCTGGCCTCCAAAGAGCTGCCAGTAGAGAACCATTCATTCCTCACAGTAGCTGTCAATCCCCTCTCCCCATCTCCTCTGCTCCACATCCCTCCTGGAGCTTACAACCACACATAACTCCAGTGGATGTAGATGCACTCGCTTTGAATTTCTGAAAAACTTGTGCAAAGCTTCATTACATAGCGTATAGATTAACCTACTTTATTTGTGTGTATGTACATGCTCGCATATATAACAAATATATATACAGACAGAGAGATGTCACTTGACCCTTGGCTGGCATTTGCACACCAGGAAAAGAGAAGATGAACAATGTGGAACTGCACACTGGCAACTACTCAGTCTTAGAAGAATTGTGGGATACCCCAGCCTCTGCCTGGCTGTGAGTAGGCTGGAGCACACTGTATGCAACAGGGAGAGAGCAGACTGCTGCAGGAGGCTTCTTTGTCCAGGGGATGAGGAGCCCTTTCAGGTTCAATTGACATGCTCAGGATTTGCAAGGCCTCAAGACTGCAGGCAGTGGAGAGACAAAGGGCTTTCAAGAGGAGGAAATATTCATTAAAGATGCTAACAGACCACTTACTGACTGAGAACAACAGTCTGCCTGTCCCTGAAGGGAAGCTTGAGGACAAATGGATTGGAGTTCAGTGCCAGTGACTCACTCTCTGCTTGGTTTGTGAATGGAGAAGGAAGGCTCCCCGAGAAAAGGAAGCCCCACATTTCCAGGCCTGAACCTGGTAACACCTGACTTGATGCAGGGACTGTTACATAATTATTTATGTTTATGAGGCTCAAAAAGGACAGGTTTCTTCTCTTTGAATGCACCACTCCCCACATCACCTAAAGCTTCTGCAGAGAAGGCAGTTCCATGACAGATTTTTATATCTGACCAGCAGGCCATAGATGAAGAGCTCTAAGAACGGAGATTCCACAGGGGCTAAAAAAATCTGAAATAAAAACCAGAAATTGAGGACTTAAACCTGGCAATTTCTGACACCTAACCAAGGGGAGAATGATATGAACTTACATTCCTGCACCCAAGCTCTGCATCCCAGCGAATTGGAATAGAGAGACTATGGAACAAGACCTGTCCATGCAGCAGCCAAATGAGACAGGGTTCCTATCAGTCAGGTTTTGCCAAGACCAAAGTCTCACCAAGCCAGAATCATCACAGTGGAAGCTAAGGCTGGGCAGTTTACCCACACTTAAAAATACAAGGCCATCAAGATGCTGACTTTGGCTCGATTAACAAGTTGCTTGGCTAAGCTAACTTGGTTTGCTTATTTCTCCTTTACTCTACCTCCTTAGCTTCAGTTGTTCTTTCCTGGTTCCTACGTGCTTAGTCCTGACTCTTAATTTTTATTGCTGCCAGTCTGCAATTGCTCTTACCACTTCATGCCCATTGTAGTATGGATTTATTGCCTGATCCCTGGCCACATCTCTTAGCCTAGACCTTGCTATTATTCTTGACCTTTCCAGAAGTTGCATTCAGCTTTTCTTGATTCCAGCACCTACCATTTGGTTCTAATCAGTCCCAACCACTAGGACCCATTTAAGCGTCTTAATTTCACAATAAAACAATAGTTTCCTCACAGAGACTATCATCGTCTCATGTGTGAGGCAAGTGAAATTTTCAATGACAGCCTTACCTATGCTTCATTCTAAGTCTGTTTAGTAATCACTGTGATGTGCCTTTAGCACCAAATGAAAACAAAATCTCCTTAGATTTTTATTTGGTTTTAAACCTGAGTTAATAAATATTTTTAAATAGAAGTGAGTTAATTTGAGGAAAGCGCATAGAAAACAAACTACATCCAAACCCAAGCACAGTGCTCACCATAACCTTGACCTTAAGAAACTGTCTCAGATTTTGTTTTTTCATGCTCTTAGTACCCACCTACCATCATGCTAAGCAAAGTGAAAACTTGAGGATCTATTTGCAATTAATTTTCAACATGACATGCTGAAATAAGTTGAGCCTTCAAGGCTGCTTTTCCCAAATAATTTCATTCCATGCCCTAGATAAGCTTTAACGTTTGTGCCTTTTCCCCTCGAGTATTCTTAAAACCCTGAAAGTTCTGCAGTTGCTCCCTTTCCCATCCACATTTGACTCCTTTTGCCTCTCTCTCCCTCCTCACACACACACTGCTGCCATAACAAGTAAAACTACCCACACAATGAGAGTAAAGGAAGCTCTCATTACTTCATCTCAGCATTTGTTTCAGCTATTTCACATCCCTCTGTAGAACTCTTTCACTTCCCTGCAGCACACTGGCTCTATCCCTCCCACAACCATCATGCACATTTCTCTCTTCAGAGTTCTGAGGAGGATTCTTCTAAAGGTAAAACAGTAGAGGGGTCCCTACTCATGTAAAAAGCCAATTAAAGTTAAATGCTTAACTGCCATCTGTGCCTTTAAGAAAAACCTCTTAATTTTCCCCAGTGATCAATTTTTTTCACATGGGACCAATTTTGCTGTTATTGCTTAGGCAAAATTCCCATTGAAGTCCACAGGGAACTTTGCCTGAATACAAAATATGGAGCAAAACCCTGCACTTATTTGCATAGAC
Organism: Neopelma chrysocephalum; assembly: GCF_003984885.1. NCBI lineage: Eukaryota > Metazoa > Chordata > Aves > Passeriformes > Pipridae > Neopelma > Neopelma chrysocephalum. Next base: position 4,902,450 of record NW_020897730.1, read on the forward strand.
CACAAATCACAAAGATCATGCCCTGATGCAAGTGATTTATCCTACATGACAGCTAGTGCAACTGGGCTATTTTAAACCATGATTTGTTGTAAAATATTTCATGATATTTACCATTCAAAAAAGAGTCAATTGATTCTTTTTTCTTAAACGGGATGAGATTGAAAGATTCTGGCTGCTTTCCAAACCCGTTAATTACTAAATGGTACATTTTCCACAGAAATGTTAAGCTATAAGTAGTTCTTCTGGAGCCAGTTAGCTCCTAGCTAAAATCAATTAAAGCTGGTAAAGATACATGTCTATGGTCAGGTCCCATATACAGACATCTGTATTTATAGCATAGTGGATGCTGGTAAAATCCCCCAACATAGATGCAGTTGTACTAGCAAAACTGTGCTTTCACTGTTCATCTCATACAGGGGATAGTAGGTGGGTTTATTATTCTGGGATAAAGCCAGCTGTGTCAGTATGGTTGCACTCACACGATGCTCTATTTCTGCTCTAGTAGCCTCAATTTTCTAGCCCCAAAGAATCACTCTTTTTCCTATGGAGTACAAAGGCCATGCAGTTTAAGCTTGTTTGTCACCTCCCCACCCTGCTGCTCATTCCTATTTGTGAGGCCTTGCAGGGAACTGGGTCATGGAAATGATCCAGAAGAGAAATAATTTTGGGTGAGAATGAGGGACAACCCAAAAAAAACAAAGAGGATGGTGTTCTTTTCAACCAAATCACTTCCTTGCCCTACACAATGCAGAGGGCACTTCACAGCGTGAGAATGGTCCCTCTGCCAAGGTGGTCCGTGACTTTGGAAGTGAAAAGTTCCCCGTGCTACCGACACTACCAGTGAGCTTAAGCTTCAATCTGAGTGACTCCAGTGCCCAGGCAGCGCACATGCTAGAGCTGTGGCACTGGGACTTGGCCTGCTAAAGCCTCAGGAAAAAAGAAAATCCTGCAGGCAGTCAGGGAGCTGACAGGCAGTGCTCCCTGCCCTAGAAACTCCACAACTCTGACAAGCACATGCAACCGCTCAGCTGCTCTGAGGCAGGCAGAGAAGGGTTTGTACACAGTACACAAATGTGGCCACGGATGTAAGTTGCAAAGTGCTTTACCAGAGCACTTGAAAATCTCCAGGAATTCCAAATTTGTGTGAGCCAGCACTGCAGCTAAAACAGAACCAACCTAGGAATGCAGCTCTGCTTTTCCCCCACCCCCAGCTATTCCTTTGGCCTTATGCCGGCACAAATGCCACTGGGCCGTGTGGCGAAGCAGATTGGGAAACTGATCAAGCTGAGAACTCGCCTGGGATTTTGGCACCACATGGATGTTGTTATTTGTGAGAGGACCACCCTGCCTGTGCGATCAGCGGGCAGCAAGAGACCCAGCACAGGCCAGCAGATGGAAGGCAGGCCTGTTGGGTCTCACTCAGGAACAGCCAACTTCTTGCTTTCATCCAAGCTCCTCAGAGACTCAGCTGTGAACAAGGAGTTCCAGTGAGCTTCAAAGCGTTTCTGAACTCTGAAAAAAAGGGTGCCTGGAACCCCCCAGAGTACAAAATCTGTAAAAGCAACCAACGATGATGTCTAGAACAAGAGGTTGTGGAATGAGAGATGAGAAACTCCCTTGCAACTTGAAGTCTCCTATCTGCACTCATTGATACAATCTGCAATTTTTCCCCAGCACTACAGGCAAATCAGTCCCATAATTCCATTAGGAAATGGGCAAAGATAGGGAAAGTCAGTTATTCACTTCCACCAAAAAAGCATCTGGACCACTATATGAAGGCACAGTAAATACTGAAAGGATGAAAAGACTCAGAGAAGAAATTGCAGTTTGTACTTTAGGACCGACAAACCGGTAAATTCCTCTATTAAAATATGTAGTTGTGTTATGTATGCTAAGATGGTATTTAAAAGTAAATGGTTGCTGTTGGTTGAATTCTTTAAGGCATTAACTTCACAAAGAAATGAAAAGATGCTATTTGTACAATAAAATATACTTAGGGCTTATAAGTGACACATCTATACCATGTATTTTTCAAATGTGTTTGTTTTCAGTACTTCATAAAAATCCACATGAAATATTTTTTGCTACACACTTCAGGAGTACAGGAGTACAAGTGAAGTATGGATGAAAAAGGCTGGTAACCTTGAGCTATTCACATCATCCAAATCAGTGAGTCACACTTGGAGAGGCAGTAACTATGTAAGGTACTGGGTAGGCTCTAAGCTTCCTTCTGGTCTGTAGGCAGCCAGCTTGAGGAGATGATCAGCCCCTGGAGCCCAGTCCAAGCATGGAGAGCTGCAGGCAGACGATGGAGACTGGCTGTCATGCAGTCAGAAGTCAGTGCAGGCAGTTTGCCGTGGTGGCACATGGCCAGGCTCCCCCAGCCCTCATTAGCTGCTCCTGGCTTAAACCCTGTGCAGTGATCCAAGGTTAAACAGCACAAGGGGAAGATCTTATTGTCAGAGCAGGCTGGTGAGAAATTGAGAGGTAACACGGCAGCCCGAGCTGTTCCTCTGGTCATGGACCAACTAAGTCCCTTTGAGAGCAACAGGGAACAGAAGCCCAATTTGTTCCCATCAGTTTATATAAATAAGCCTCATTTTAGGTGTCTGAGTGGCTAGACATGGGCTGCGTAAGCATGCCCCTCACCACCTCTGAGCGAAAGGAAAGACCAGTGGCTTCACTCTTACATTCAGAAAATCCTTATCTGCACAGAGAAAAGGGTTGAAGTTTGCAACATGTAAGTCACGGTAAACACTTTGACCGATGCAAGCTGTTTTTTCATGCTCAGATATAAAACAATTAAAATCAGAAAATCAAATTCTTCTAATTACTATGGAAACAATAATTTCCTGCAGGCACTCCCTAAATAAATTCTTAGGAAAATCAGTTTTCTCCTCAGCTATAGCTGGCTAATCATCACACGTCAGTTAACATATTTCTGGTTTTCCCTCCTGCTTATGTTCTTGGAGAAAATATTATGATCCTTCATATTCTATCAGTATAAAACCCATTCCTATCAGTGGATGAGCTCAAATTGCCACCACTTAGGAAGAAAGGAATGCAAATGAGGAATACCAATTAACCCCTTTACAATTAAAAATATCTCTCTCTATTATAGCACCCATTAGTGATACTCTAGTTAATGGTCTGTCAACATTTCCATTAGACCTTTTCCCCCTACTCCCACACAGAACTAAATCCTAGCTAATCACCTTGAATATACCTCTATGGATTTACACAATACATATACACAGCTCCAATGAGGCAAAATATAGATTTCTGTTATCTTGAGCCATTAAATTCTCCCAAGTACCTGTTTGCTAATGTATCATACTAAATACTCTGTACTCCAAATACACTGAATAATTTTTCTTTCCAGTGTTACAAATACTTTGTATACAAAAAACTTCAAGTAGTTGCACAGACCTGTCCTAAATATACACTGTGAAAATTATAGAGTGAGGTTCAGTTCACAGCAGACTCCTTTTGCCCAATATACTTCACAGTATACCATCCCTTTTTTACACTAGATGTGAGACAGCGTGTTACATTTGGTGCCACGTACTGTAATACCTAGAAATGACAGGGTGAATTGAGGACAAAGCTCCAGCCTTAATAGCTTAAGATCCCCTGGCATCCTTATGGTCAAACCACGTTCTCCACACTACCGTAATGTATTTGTGTCTGTGTGTGTCAAATTCATTACAAATGTATCACATTCATATATATTGCATTTCTTAGTCCTTTCAACTCTCAAAATACACCAAAGCATTTTATAGTATGGTCATGATCAACCATACATAGTTAAAGAGCTGTCATATGAGGAAGAATAAGAACTCTAACTGATACCCAGATGGAAAAAGGGAGATGTATGCAGCATGAATCCAAAGCTATACTTTAAATCTTATTTTCACCCCAGGATTTCTCAGTATATTTATGATGGTATTGTTTGGTGTCTATATGCATCTTGGCACTATTTTGAGCAATGAGCTTGCAAACAGCAATTCAGCTATGCCAGGTTTTCCTGGCTTGTTTATAATCCCCAAATACAGGATCCATAGCACTGATGAAAACTAATTAAATACCTCTTGTACATAGGCTACCCTTCAGAAACAAAACCTGCACTCTTGCTCACCACAGTTAAGGGTTTAATACAGTGTGACTGGCTTTTGTTTGGAATTACTGTTTGCAAACTCTAATTAGACTAAATGAAAATGACTCACATTTTATGGATTACATCTGATAAAATGCTGGTGGAAAAACTGTGTCTATAAGCGTACAAACCAATGCCACCACACTCATTAGTTTTAGAACCACTGCTTTCTGGCAGCCATGCAAAGATGTCCTTAGTTTTAGAGACTATTTGAATTTACAGTACCCTGAATTCATAAGGCTGCTGAAGGTCAGACCATTTGTACATATGTAATGCCAATTTTACTCAATCTATATATAAGATTTCCACTACTTGTAGCATATGTTGAACATTAAAGTTTTTTTCTTTATCATCTAAACTCGACGAAGTATTTGCTAAACTACTCCAATCCAGAAAATAATAAGCAAAAGTGCAATGGAAGTTCCAGTTCACATCTTCCAATGTAAAACTCCTGTAAAACTGAATGTCCTCAACTTCCTGGAAAATGGGCCTTGCACCACCAGAGGCCAACTACAGAATTACATCTTTCTGGAAAAACAATCACCTGTCTGCAGAACAGCCCTGAAACACCAACTTTTTGCCCAGTCATATCAATAAGAAAAATAAATATTTTTTTCATAAATATTCAGCATTACAAATAATATCAAGAATGGTGTGTTTAGCATTGTTCCAAGGTAAATGTGAGAAATAAACAGGAATAACCTTGATAGCCTTGAGGTTACACATTTAAAGGCCAGTTACTCTGTCTTTTCTGTAAATATATCAAAGTAAAAACCTACCAAACAACTAAGACATAGGCCAGGGAAGATGGAGGGGTGGACAGGAAAAATAAAAACCAAATATGTTTATCTTGGCTCCATCATGCACAAAGCCAACAATAAACTCTGAATGAGACTGAGACTTCTCCCGTGCTATCAGTGCCATTTTACTTACTGTGACACTGGGATGAATAAACTGCTGGTGAAATTAAGAATAAAAATTTGATGCAACTGCTGTTACCTATCCCAGTACAAAGAAACTGAAACACAACCTTACTTGTGAGAACAAGTCAAAGGGTAAGTGAATATTAAGAGGGCACCAAACAGAGCCAATGAGAAATTCCCTGTGAGAAAACTCTTCCGTGAGAAATGGCCCCGTCCTGCTCTTGCAACTGGGGAAGGGGGGGGTATAAAAGAGAAGACATCAACATTTCCAGAAGGAGTGTGCTAGAAGGGAGAAAATGAAATGCAGGCTTGACTCAATTTTCCCACCTTTCTTGATATGCAACTTATAAAAGGAAAGAGGAAATAAAGCTTCTGCCCTGGAAGGGAAGAGGAGAGGGCTGGGAAAGCACAATTTGGAGCATTTGTTGTCATGGAACAGAACAGACCCATAGCAAAAGGGATCCTTTCACCCAAAGACGGTAATGAGACGTTTCAGAGAATATATATTAACCTTAAATAATTAATCCTTTGCAGATTAATCCCTGGGAAAGAGGCTTAAAAGAAAACGTGAAGTAAACTTGTGGCTTGTCTGAACTTATTTCAATTTTCTAAGATCTAAAATAGAAGCATTTTGAAAGCCAGACAGTCACCATGATGAAAGAAATTACAAATCAGCACATTTACCCCAAATGTTTTGGCTTCCGTGAATCAACATTTTCCAACTGAAAAGGCATTTAATTAAAATCGCAACCAGATCCAACTTACATGAGGCATAGGAAATCAGGAATATCACTTGAGAATGAGATGTTCTGCTTTTGTATGAGGGACATCTTTCATTTAAAGCTAGTGACTGTGGAGCAGTGGGCAGAAGTTACAGGCATTTCCAAGCTTTTTATTCTCAGGTGCCATTAACCATTTTTGATCACTAAAAGATCAACATCAATGATTAAATAAGCAGGACACCCCCACAATTAGACAGTGATACTTAGCCCTTTTGTCATCTAGGTGAGACATTCAAAATCCTCTTAAAACAGATGGCACTGCATGCCTCTACCTACAGATCTACATAGGTAATTCTGATTCAACCCTCAGACAACTTTTTTCTTCAGGGATCTTAACTTACATGTTTTACAGGAATGCAATGAATTCATTATCAAGAGAATTCCATATTAATACTGTTTCAAGGTTGTCTAGTGGCCAAAGTAAAACTTAAAAAAAAAAAAAAGCTTTCTTTACCAGAAAAAAAGAAGGGGAAGAGGAAAACTTGCTTCTATTCTAACCCAAGAACAGCGACAACGGCGTAGCTCCTAAAAACATTCCATTACCTAAGTCTCCTATATTCCACTTACTCAAACTATATCATGCAGTCAAAATGAGCTATGCAAACAAGGTGGCAGCAGGCACCAAATTTGTTATTTTTCTTTGGCTGAATATCTCTGCCTTCCCAGGTTAACCTAAATGTTTAGAAGTCAGAACTAATGCCTCTGTATTTCTCTCTCACTGCGTCCCTGTCCACAGTGACTTACGCAAACCTGCCCCTTCAGCACACCATGCAGAATATTTAATACAATATTTATTCCTGCTTTCCAGATTGTTAAAAGCAACATTAAATAAATAGTACAAAATTAGCAGTGCTACGTATTCAGAGTATTGGCAATTGTCAGCAAAATTCAGTGAAAGCAAAGGAGAAGAGAAAGAGGCCCACTGAGTTACAGCTCCAACGTGGTTTTCTCACATAGAAAAACACACACGAGCTAAGAAAGCTGCATGGTAAGTCTCAGATCCCTGAGATCTTGTGCTCATTGTTCACTGAGCTTTGCTTTTTATATTTGTCACAAACATACATTATCCATGAACACAGAATTGTCCCAGGCCAATATCTGGGAAGCAATAAAAAGGAAACAGCTTGTGATATCTTGTCAGCTATACTCACACACTGCTCAAAATGGGCACATCCAAGAAAAAAAATTGAGTCTCTTCCTCTTCCTTTATCCACACACTTCTCTAAGTTAAAGTGCACTAGCAACTTCAGAGAGTTAATTCTTAATCTTTAGCAAAAGAGGCCTTGAAGTTTCTCATTTCCATAATTTAAACAACTCTGAGGACTCTTATCTGTGTGGGATTTTTTTCCTTAATCTTTCCTGTGACTCATAAATAGGATACAAAATAGTAAAAGGTGATGTGAACTCTTTTCCAGAATAGGCACTCCAGAATGAAAGTGGCATTACTGCTTCTTATCTTCTGCTTCTCATTATTCATCCGTTTCATGCCTCTTCATTGCCAAGATAGTCTAACATTTCTGATGCTTCATATTTTACTGAGGTTTAATTGCAAATAGCTTCAAGGAGGAAGAAAAAAAGGCAGTAAAGACAGACATGGGCTAAGGGATTTTTGCTTAAACATAAATGTTGTCACTGTACAATTTAATACAAATTAACTAGGAGGGTGACACAAAGGATTCAAAACAGACTTGACTGTAGGGATACATGGAACAGACACAGACTGACTTTCACATGAAATAAGGCAGAGTCACTGAATACATTTCCACCTGCTAAAGTAGAAGGGTTTTACAAATATAAATGAGAATATAAGAGGGTTCCCCAACAATAGTCTCAACAAATGAAGGAAGGAATACAGTACAGAACTCTGCATCTACATTAAACCTGAGCAGTGGGAATTAACTGGCAGTTCCATGGTGGATTCATACAGAAATTCCAACAGCCAGCTCAAGAAAGCCCCTTCTTTTCTCCCACTGGTCAGTATGATGTACTCAAATACTACTATTAGCCACTTCAAAAAGTAGTGCATGGGATGAGATACAGACACTGGTGTTGAGGTGAAGTTAAGGACCATGCTCTGAGCCATAAGTGCAGGCTACTGCTGGTGTGAGACAACTGGCATAGGTCAAGAACTAAGAGCAAGTGAAAACTCTGTGCTTATTTAAAAGTAATTTCAAAACTGAACAATTTTTAATAACCCTTTATCTATTTGAAGCATAAATCTAAAGCTGTTAGATGGGCCTATTTCTTTCGTAGTATTTTCTCAGAGTGGTGAGTCATCCCTGTACTGAAGAACAAGAATCAGATCTTGCATGTCTTCACACAGATTTAGCAGTTTTACAATAAACCTTAATCCGTTTTTCACTCTCCAAATCTTCCTTCAGAGCAGCATCTGGTACGGCTGTAATATATAACTGCTCTAAAAATATAGTGCTGTAGGCAGCAACTCTGACAGTGAAGACCTGATGGAACACCACCAGTCCAGCCCCCACCATGTCTCATTTCTGCTCATGCCTTATTTGCTCTCTACATCAACAGGAGTAAAGTGTATAGGGCTGCACCCACTCACAGCCTTCCTTAGATACACAGTGACTTGCCAAAAATGTATTTACACTGTCTCACATACCACAAGAGTTCATAGCACTCCTGGGCAGACAGGCCAGAAGATGAGGATTGTAAAAAAGCCTGAAATAGACTGTACATGCCAGTTTTACTGTACACCATGTAGTTTCCTTACATTTTGAATCTCAAGTGCTGGCAGTTTGGTACTTAGTTATCAGTCTCAAGACAGGAAGGAGTGACTAGTTTCTAGCAGTAGCAAAGTGACTCTGCAAGCAAGTCCAGGCTAAGAGTACACAAAAAACAGCTCAACTTCATCTCCAAACTGAGACAGAGGTAGGAAAAAAAGGAAACAGGCCTGACTGAAGTTACCTGTAACTTCTTCAACTTTCTTACACAACTCAGAGAAACGTAAACCATGCACATTTCCATCAAGGGTCTTTTGAAACAAGATGGTAGAAATAAAACAGCAGGTTCTGTTTAGGCACCGTTCACATCCCTGGGTATCTGATGGACACATTTTCCAAAGTTCCATTTTCAGTGGCAGTAATTGATGCTACCCTAATCTTCAATAGCTGCCTTCAAATGTGTGTCCTTACTATTAAAACTAGAAAGTACAGGAAATATTAAAAGGAAATTTTTCCACGAAAGCAGGAGGTTGGCAATGCAGGAACAATATGATGGTTACCCTTTTATGTATCAGATGAAAAATGCTGAATACCTGCAGGGAATTTTGCAGATTGTTCCAGGAGTTGGCTGGGCTTCTATAGAAGAACTGAGTTCTCACATGTCTCCACCATATTTTTCAGTTGTTGGTAGAATCTCCTTATCTACTCACAAGCTTTCCTGAACTTTTGGTCATTTTTCACAACGTGGTTCCAGGCAACAAGGACATCATCACTACAGATGAAGTTGAAAGAGTTTCAGTATCAGCAAAACTTCATGCAACAGCAGTGCCATCAGGAAAAGGTGAGGCACGTTCAAAATATTGCTAACAATATCCCTGTGCAGAACTTTAAAAAAAACAAAAAAACCAACTCACCAGACTTCAGGTTAGGACATCTGGCCAAAATCTGACCTTGTCTTTTTGATTTGGGGCTAGGACCAATAAGTACTAAAACTTCCTTAACCACATTTTTGCTCAACTTTGATCTACTAAAACATATGCAAAGCAAGTTCAGATTTACCAATGCAAAAGCAATAGAAAAGAGACTCTGGCTAACAAACAAAGGACTACAGTAAGTGTATTTAAGGCACATATGTATGGCTGAATATTTTATTTTCATTTCAAAAGCCAATATTCAGCCATCTGGCTTTCCTTGAGGCATTTAATTTGTGTCTTTTTTTTTCTTTCTAATAGACACTCTTCAATAGCAAGGCATTAAAAATATAAAAGAAAAGAAAACCACATTCTTTAGTGTGAACCACTGCAGGCTACCAACCACCACTGCATTGTTAAACCTACATGAAACATAACATCAAGAAAATTCCTATTTTCTAAAACAGTCCTTTATTATTTAAAATATTAATTCCCTCTTTATCCTACTAAATGTTAGTCTTAATGGCCATATGGCTGGACATTTATAATTAACAGCTTTTATCTAAATAAATACAGTGCTTTGAATATTTAATAGATTTGTCCATTAAGAACCCTCAATGAAAGGTGAAAAAAGCTCTTTCTAAAATAAGAACAGAGGGATATGAACTACATGAGGTGCCTGCAGGCAGGAAGCAGTAGGTTGTATGTGATATGGACCATTCCCACTGAACAAGCACCACATGTCTGCACAGAAAGTTCAGTGTAAAGCAGATAAAAAAACCCACATGAATTAAAAGGAGTTCCAGGTAATAAACAAACCACATGCGCAGATCTTGCATGGTGCAGAGGATCTGATAGCTTGAATTTCCCTTGGAGACATCTGCACCCAAACATTAGTCTACAGCACAGCACTGAGAGACCTCGTTTTTTGTCTGACTTTACAATCTCACCACGGTGATTAAACATGCTTTCTGTTTTTGCTATAATAACTGTGAAAGGCAGAGAATTACAGTAATTCCTCCAATCTTCTCACCCTGGCATGGTATTGTGAACATTTCCAGTGGGACAGTGCATATTAGCACTGCCTCATTGTGGCAGCGCTCTCAGTTTTCTCTATCCATACTGCTGCAATGTTTTGTGCTGTACTAACAACCAAATTCTTGTTAAATTTCCACATTCACTCATTACTTCCTTTCCTTGTTTATATAAATTACCATGGCTTGTTATTTGTCAGGATTCATATCTGTGAATTTAATGGAACTGCACTTCTCAAAATCACCCACACTGTCAACAGCTCTAATTTGTTTATGTCAAATCAGTCTTTTTTTCCCCCTCCTATTTACCCTTCTGTTTCATACCATTTATATTAGCTTGTCAGTTGGGATTTTATTTATTTATTTGCTTTGGAAGGTTTGCTTCTGTGAAACCCCCATGGCAGAAGAACTACACAACTCAAGGGACAAGTAATAAGATATAAATGCTTTCAACACCAAGCTGTTACTTCTAATTCAGTCCTGGTCAAGTGCAACAGAAGTTCTGGACAGTTTTTTGCATTTTTGAGAAAAACAGATATGAGATGGGTTTGCTGGGGGGGGAGTTGTGTTTTTGTTTGTTTGCACTTTTTGGAGGCGGTGGCTTTTGTCTTTTTATTACTGTTGTTTGGATTATTTTTAGCTCTGCAGATTGCCTTTTCTTACTATTTTGCTTACTATTTTACTAGCCACCATCTTAGAAAATGCTTAAGAAACATTAGCTTGTAAGTGAAAATGTAGACACCTAAAGATTTTATGAACTCTTCCAAACACCGACATTGTAATATCTGAGAAAGCTTGCAAGGCACCTGATCTTCCACAGCAATCTAAGCACTAGGACCTTTTGTCTCAAAAAGGCATCATGTGAGAGGACAAAGAAAACATAAATATTCATTCAGTAACTACTCCTACAGAGAACTTTGCAATGAGGTTACCACTAAGATATCAAAGCAGGTACAAATTTTAATATGTACTGAGAAGAAATGAGAACCACTAGTGTGATATTATATATACTGTGCTTGGTGCTGCAGAAACCCAAAGAAAAGAGACAGTCACAGTTTGCACTGATTGTTTAGAAAGGACTGAAAGAAACTGCAACACAGCAAAACAAAACCCACTCCATGAAAAACTAGATGAATACTTGATTTTTTTTTTTTTGGTCCAGATTTAACATGAGTTTCTGCAAATATTTAAGGCTCTAATGGTTTAGAAGGGATTGGGAGGCAAGGGGAACACTCCAATATTCTGTTCAGTTGGATCCCTGATCCTTAAAAACTGAATTATTGACCCAGAAGGTGTTCTGGTGGTTGCGCAGTGCTCAAAATACATTCAGCTCAAACCATGCTTTTTGAGGGGCTTGGTCCATAATACCTCCTCCTAGTCCATGGAGCAGCAGAGGCTGCATCACTCTTCCTGCTGTGGCCTTCCCCGTACAGAACTGTGCTGACAGTCCTGTGCAACAAAGGCAGTTGAGCATCTGGGCTCTGCAGGCAGGCACAAAAACCTGCCCTATCTCTTCTCCACCCATTCGTGTGCTGTACCAATTTAATCAAGCACTAAGCTACTTTTGTCAGGGCTCTTAGCAGCAGCCTGGCACAACAATTCTTTTGCTGGCCAACCTGCTTTTTAGACTTTGGACAATAGCTTAGCATTGTGAATGCTCAACACATCATATATTGCTATTGAGGTGTTTCTGACTTCTGTTTCATATTAGGTACTGAATTTTTCCATTTGTGGCATGATTTACATGCTGGCAAAGCTTGAACAAAATTATTAAGGGATTAAAATTATTTCTGGATGGTATGACAGAGTTGTGTTTAGAAAGAGAACATAAGTCCCGTATTTCAGTTGTCATGCTGAAACCAACAAAATCCCTTTATATCTGTTAAAATATTTACTAGAATTTGTGTATTTTTACTTTCTGTAACTTTTCTCCTAAAAAAAAAAAATCTTCAACTTCACAGCAACTATATTAGTGTAACTACTGTGTCATCAGTACCAAAAGAAATTGCTATTTCAGGAGCTCATAGATCTTTTCAGATTAAAAAGAAATAAAAATGCCTTGGGCTAAATTTAGCTCTCAAGATTTCAGCATTTATGATGGGGAAGAAGGGACTTTGAAATCCTGGAGCATCTGAAGTCACTGTGCTTACTTTCCAGATTTCAACAGGACAGGATTTCTGCTCGTATTTGCTGAGCTGAAAAAAAAGCTGCCATAATAATAACAAATGTGTAGGATCAACAACATGCCTTCAGCTGCACATAAGGATAACATGCGCTAATTTTACCAACAATTCGAAACTAATTTAAGCCCTCAATGAGAAATATTCTGAGTATCTCAACCGAGAGTTGCAATCATCATTATTCTCCTTGCAGCACACTGAGATGGGACTGATCCCATCTGCTCAGTCAATGAAGCCAGAAATCAAAGTTGAAATAATGCAAAATCTGAACTGTTTTTTATGCTTGTAAAAAGGATCTAAACTCTGGGAAAAAACCCTGAGTGATTCTTGATCTCCTTAATAAAGTTATAACTAAGATTTGAAAACCTGCACAAACAATTCAGCTAGACATTGAGATCATCACTTTAAAAGATTCCACATGCTACATGATTCACTGAAAATAAACCTAGAAAAACTGTGCTGTCCATTGCCCTGCTCCAAGTCATAATCCAACTCACACAGGTGCTTTTAACCTGTCATTAAAGGCTTCCAGTGATGGAAAACAGACCGTGTCCTTGTGAAACCTGCCCCAGCCTGAAAATTCAGCTAACAACCCCTTACTCTGCTCTCAGTGAGACAGAATATCGTAAGTTCACATTTCTGTTTAGAAAAAACTTTCACACACTCTAAATAATCTTCTCAATTCTTCTCATAGTTTCTGTTATCTAAAAGAGAACAATGATTAAACAGAGAACTTGAGTTTTTGTGCATAGCTTTCTGAAGAAGAGCTTCTAAAAGAGAACTTCCAGGACTGTAATAATATCTTGCACACGGTGAGTCTATTCATTCACCCAAGAGCAATTTTTTTGCCTTTTTCAAGCAGCAGCATGGTACTGAAGCTTTACATTCAGTTTGTGGTCTGCTAGCAAGTATTTTCAGCAGTACTGCTGCCTACCTATGTTTTCCTCATACTATATTTTATCATTATTCTGCCTTTTTCTTCTTATATGCAGCATCACCTGGGTGAGCTTGGGTGAATCTGGAGGATGTGTCATCATTACTCACTGATTCCCTTCTAATGTTGTGTGGGAAATTACCATTCTTGTAAACAGGTCTTTTATACAAATAGCCTACTTTATATCAGAAGCCAATGGTCCAAACAACCAAGTAAACAGCAATAATAGCTGTTGCCACAATAACTTTACTACTAATTCACATTAGCCTTACTAATGAATTTTCCTTTATTATCACTTTTCAATTGATATTAAGCACCAATTAAGCCTCAGTTCTTCACCAACAGAACACTGAGCAGATGGTGAGGACACATTGGAGTGATAAGGCCAGAGCTGGCAGTTCTAAGACTATAAACCATATTCTGGGATAATCACTAAAAAGGAAATACTGCATTTATTTTCTGTCACTTCTGCTCTTTAGAGGGGAGTTACTCTGGGTATACACTGTTCAAATTGAGACAAGAGCCCATTGGAGTCAATCATTTATATTTGTGCATATAACCAGACTAGTTAAGTCAACAAACTGGCATCCATGCAGAAGCCTCAAACATAAAAAAAAGCTTTGAGTTTTCCACTAGGCAAGAACCAAAAGCATTACACAAGGTTTAAAAGCTTGCCTCATCCACATTGACTAATAGATTGACAGTGCTGCAGTGGAGTCCTGAAGACCATGAACTGCAAGGGGGTGAAAGTACCAGCACAGAGAAGAGAGCTCGAACCTTGCACTGAAAACCTTCCCCTATCAACACATGAGAGGTCTTTCAAGATAGAAGATCAAAAGTGGCCGGAAATGATGTTAACTACAGCAATTCACTGGCTTCTGCCAATTACAGACTTTGGCTGGCTTTAACCAAGAAAAGGCATGGGCAAAACATTAGCTGCTTTTGACCAAAGCCATGAAGTAGTGCAGCTTCCTCCTCTTCCCGTCCCTCACCAAATACAGAAAAATAAATCACTATTCTGGGGTTGTATTTCCCACTCAAGCAAATTAATGATACCACAAGTGTTGGTATTTGAAAGCTTCACAGAGTCCTTTCAAAAAGAAGACACCAGGAGGTATCTCAACAGTATTCAAATCAAGATTTAGACCTATATGAACAGAATAGGAAAGAATGCCTTTTACACTTCACTGTAGCTACTGAGTTTTATATCCTTGAAGCACCATTACAGATTTTGAGAAGACTTAGTCTATTATATTTCCAGTGATACTGTTAGCTTACGTGGAGTCAAACAGGACCATAAAACAGGATGATCTGGTTCCTCATTTCAGAGACAACACAGTAGAGGTACAAATATTTGTTTTGTTGCCTGTAATACGGCACTTCAGTGACCAACTGAAGGTTTGTAGCACAGTTGGCACAGAACATTTCTATCCAATTGCCTATGTGGTTACATATCCCTGTACCTGCTTCTAAATTGCTTGTGTATGTGTGTATGTTGTTGTTCACCCACAGTACCCAAGTTCATTTATATTCTTACAAACACCACAAGAACAGCAGTCTGGTTATTTGGTTATCTTGCTGCTCTATGAAATTTTATAACTAGATCTACGCTCGTGCTTTAGATTCAAACACCTGCCACAGTTATCCCAGGAACTTTACCAGTTTGTGGAGTAGGAGTATTGAAAAGGGGAGTATTTCAAATACCCTAACAATCAAAAAAATCAGGGCAGAACAGTACTTTCGAGTATTTATCTTTTAAAGTAAAAAAAAAAATTTTAAACAGTAACTAGTTGTAAAATTTGAAGTACTATTTCTTCTTCTTTTAACAGACAAAGCATTCGCCTGAAACATCTAAGAATTACATCTTGCTTCCAGCCAACGTCTGCTGTTTTCTCTGACTAAATGTATGCAATGTACTCCACGAGGAGATTCCTTGCCCATCAGTGTACAATCTGGGCTAACACACAGCCCCTTGAAAACATCATATTTGATAACAATCATAAGGATTGATTAAATTGCCTCAGATAAGAGTATCTGCCTCCATTAGGTTAGCTACTTATGCTAACACCATGTGGCAGTGCTTACAAAGCAGATGAATTTGTGAAAATTTCTACAGAAATTTTGAGGATATAATAGCTATCTCATTTTGACTCGAGATTAAAACACTTCCCTCCAACTGCTGAAGAGAATAGATGTATAAATACATTAAAGCCAACAATTTCTATCTCCTTTTTCTGTTTAAAACTTGCTTAATTAAGGCGTTTATATTTCCACAAATTACTGCAAAGTGATTGACCTAGAGGTTGCTCTGAAATTTGCAGATGAAAGAATTTACAGGATATTCTTCTCAGCAGCTTTTTTCCAAGTTCATTTCATTTAAAAATCTTTTAAAAATATTTTTTGATCATTATTGCTAAGTGAAATTGCTTTAGTTTGCCAGAATGAGAAAATACTTAGTATCTCACAATGAATCTGTTCCTTAAAGTTGATTAGGTTCTACTTCATAACAGTTCTAAGCATTCAGTTATTAGCAGTGACTCCCAAATAATCAAGATGGACATTTACAATGAAGCAAAATTTACTTTAAAGCAAACAATTCCAAATGCAGCATGCTTTCGATATCCTAATGTCATTTTAAGTATTATTGCCTATTAGGAACAACAACAGCACAGCTGAAGCAGTTAATAGAAATGAACACGAGTCACAGTTTTAATTGCAGCCTTAGAGCCATATTCATTAGAGATGAGCACGTTCCCTTCACACTGCAAGTAGAATGTCTGCATATGTGATTTCAAAAGCAACACACATCTGCTCAGAATATGACTCCTGTCTTCTCATACCTATCTCATGTCTCTGATAAGGACAGGAAAGCTTCTCCCCTGAAGTTACCAGGTATATAAAACAGTGAACACCTTAAAAAAAACCCAAACCAACCAACCAACCAAACAAAAGCAAAAGCAAAAAAAAGTGAAAAAAAAATAAAAAAAACCCCACTTTGATATTTCTTTAAACAAGGCTTTAGAACAAGATGTAATTTTAAGTAATGTACATAGATACACGGACCTGTACTGACTTCCTATTATTGCTATATCTGTCCCATTGTAAGAAATTGTGTATTTCCAGTGCCAGATTTAAGAAAATTACACCTGCCAAGCAAAAACCTTCTCAAAGTCTCAGTACCATCCCTTGGAAATACCAGAAGACACTACATGGTGTTATTTCCTGTGCTGGTAGAGGTCAGCTATTGCACAGGGCTCATTTACATCTCTGGAGGAAAAAAAGTGCTTGTAGAGCTCATAACACCAACCTCAATGTCAGTTCACACAGCCTTCAAGGATGCAACATCTTGTATGCTTCCTTAGAAGTCTCAAAGCAGAATTCTGGAACTACAGCTGGGAGCAGAGGGGCTAGCTGGGCAGCAAAACTCCAGGGAAGGGTGTATAAGCTTGAAAAGGATGAGTGAATGAAGTGGGAAATGAGTATTTGGCTGTTCTTAAACTGTGACATCTGTCTAAAAAGGAAAAAGTTAAAAATGCAGTCTAGAATACAACACTTAGTGTGAGCTGCTAAGTGTCCCCAAGCAAATTCCAGCCTTCCAATCACTGGACTTTAGGGAGGATCACTCACAATGGATGCAGGGAAAGTAACAGACTGGCAACCTCTTCAAATGAGAAGAGATCAAACTTTGAGGATGCCAACCCACAGGCAGAGAGAAAGACTGAATGCAGCACAAGCCAGAGATTCATTCCACCCCTCCAACCTTTAAAAAGCCAAGATGAAACTCCAGTGACCAAGGGATTCTTGAGTTTCCCTTCACAGTTTATCTACCAATTGGAAAGCATAAGACTGTTACTCTACAATGCTCAAGTATTCCACACAGCCAGAGAGCTACAAGAGAGTCCAACACAAAATAGTTACATTGTTTAAGAGGAAGCATTATACAAAGAAAAGCAATTAATCAATGCAAGGCTTATTTAACAAATACAAAGAATCATAGAATCATTTAAGTTGGAAAAGACTTTTAAGATCATTAAATCCAACCATTAACCTGGCCCTGCCAAGTCCATGACTAAACCACGTCCCCAAGTGCCACATCTACATGTGTTTTAAACACCTCCAGGGATGGTGACTCAACCGCTTCCCTGGACAGCCTATTCCAACACTTGACAACCCATTCCAGGAAGAAATTTTTCCTAGTATCTATTCTAGACCATCCCTGTTGCAGCTATATAACTCTACAGCATATTCTGCACTTGGAACTATGAAAAAGGGCTTCTCTTGATGATTTATTTTTAATTTTCTACTGAAAGACATGGTTAGATATCTTGTAAGGGTCAGTGCAGTCTGATGAATCCATATATTAACAATTACAGTACATTGCATTAACATGTCATCCACATAAAGTATACTTCAAGGTTAATACAGTATGGTTTGTCATTTATTAATTAGAAGACACATTGGATAATTTTATTCCTTCAGAATGAACACTAGTTCTCATTTGAAAGTCAGTGCAAACAAGAAAGGAAAATACAAACTGTGGATAAAATATGCAACATATGCTGAAATTAAATTTGGCTGCACTACCAAAACATTTCAATGACTTGCAATTTACTGGAGACAACAACTGCCAATTTCACCTGGTGAAAATAATTCTCTTCCTGTTACTACTTCAGCTGACAGTTATATTGGCTTCACAGGTCCTGCCTATGTCTTGCCTTTGGCTCCAACCTCAATCACCCTTTAAAGGGTGGTCTCTGAGGAAACAAAGATGTTTTCAATTCTTAGCTCCAGTTCTTCGTCTTCATTTATCCATAATGCATCTCCACCTGAACTGCTGAACAGTAATAGCACCACACACAAAATACTAGAAATAGCCTGCAGCCCAACAGCTAAAGCTTTGCTCCTAAGTCCTTTGCCTTCTTGTCATTGTGTTCTAAAAAAATAGGAGTTGAACTCTTTGGCTACCAAAACCCTACTTGAAATTCTGACTTGAAGTTTAGGCTCTACCTCCTTTCTCCTGAGAAGAAAAAAAAAGTGATTTAAATAACCCACTTTAAACTACATTGGAGAATTTTCCTTCAGTGACATAGATATACTCTGAGAGCACTAATCTATAGATCCTCTGTAATGACATTTAATATTCAGGAAAGCCATGGAACAATCCTGCCAACCAGTCTATCTTTCTCCTGATGTTTTTCCAATAATGAACAGTGTCCAGTTTATCCATATTTTATGGGGTTTTCTTGAGGCACAATTACAATTGATTCAAGAGCAACAAGAATTGAGAAGGTTCCCGGTGCTCAATTATAGAGAGTACATCACAGACATTAAGCTTACACAGCCAATGTTTGGAAACAGCCTCCTCTGGGAAGTCAGATTTCATTTTTCCCACTGCAAAACTGCAGCCTCACTTGCTCCCTCAGGAAGCCTGCCCACCTCCTCAACAGATATAAAGAAACCATAATCATTAATACAAAGGTGACACAGCTGCATCACAGAAAGAACCTGCCATTCTCACCCTCCACAGCCTTTCCCCGTCTCTTCACACCCATTTTTGGTGGCAGCCTCCCAAGATGGAGAATTCTGCCTCAACATGAAGCATCAGACGCTAAGTCTATGACACAGCATGAAAAACAGCAACAGAAATTTCCAAATAGTGAAGTCAGAAAAAAGGCAAGAAAGAGGAATCCACACAGTCAGAATCCGTTTTCCAAGATGCTCCCTCATCAGTTTCCAGAGGGAGCTCTGTATCCAGAGAGGTGGGATGGCTGGGCCCCCTGCTGCTCCCCAAATAGCTCATTTAAGCATTTGCCTCCTGCTCCCATTTAAATGTAATGCACAAATGCACTCTCCACCAGCATGGCACCCTCCAGATGGTACATGTCTGCTCTAACTTTTTGCATTGGAGGGACAATTTCCTCATTAAACCTGCATGACCTACAGCAAACTGATTTGGTGTCTTACTCCAGCCTGGATTTTTGGTCCCTTTTTGTCAAGGTTTACCAGGTATTTCAGCCAGCAACCACTACTGCTTTTTTTCTTTATAATATGTAATAGCACATAGCAGCACAGTCTTTGAGAAATACTGGAAAGTGGAAGGGTAAGGCACCAAAGGGAGAAGAAAATAGACAGAAAAAATGGTGTTTACAATGAGTAATTCACAGACCTGAGGCAAGGGACACACAGCATGACGTTCACAACTACTGAAAAAGAAGCAATCTTTTCACTAAGCGTCTCCATGAAGGCCTCAGGTCAGTATGATAAATAGAGGATTAGAAACAGTTTGTTTAAGTGCTTAGCTGAATTAGAGCATAGGAATAGCTATCTTGGATCCTTCCCAGGCAAGTCACCGTCAGGGGTGCAGATGCACTGAAAAAGTTTGTAGTTGTAAGAGGCTGGGGATACATTTTCCCTTACAGAGACCTTTATGTAAGGAAATTACTTCTAAGCCAGGAAATGTAGGTGCTGTGGTCTTCTGTCATCTCAAAGACAGTCAAACCCTTAATTCTAGTCCAAACTCACCTTAAAGCTTGATTTTCTGGCATCATCCACAGGATTAAAGAAATTCTCTTTGTCGTCAACAGTCTGCCCATCAGATTCAGAGAAAAGGAGGGGGAAAAAAAAGCTAGATATAACCTACTACTCCTTACAAGTTTTGGAGATATTTTATTTTTTAAAACATATTAGGTGTCATGTCCTTCTAGCAAAACCAGAAATGGATACATGGAGAACTAATTGAAAGGGCAGTAATATCACAGACTTCCCACTGCTTCTCAAGACATTAGGGGAAAAGCAGTATGCAGTGAGGTGCTCTGTGGTCTTACAAGGATAACTAAGAAATTGCAAAAAACACAGTTAAGGCCATCAGAAATGCTCATTCACAAAAGCTGCTAATACCTTACGCCAGGGGCCCCTGCCTGTAAGGCACTGCCATTCCTCAGAGCAAAGCTCCAGCTCTGGGCAGCCCACCTGTCCTGGTTTCCACCACCCCATCTGAGCCTCCACCTCCTGCTCACTCCAGGTCTGCTGCTTGTTACTCACGGGACACACTGAACGGCAGAGGGAGTAACAACGTGCTTTGGGGGAAAATAGGTTGGAGTCTCTTCCAATAAAAAGAAATTGATAATGTCTAAACTGAGTCTTTTGATCCTAAAAGCTACCAGAAACTACAGTCCAGAGAAGCGGGTTAAGAGTTTGGGCCAGCAAAGGCACTTCCTTGTAAGACAACAACTGTTTTCACACTCCAAGAGCAAATGGAATAGCACTGCTCTGGGGGCTGGGATTTTTTAACTGCAAGCCTCTCCTGCTCCCCTCCCCTAAACATACCACTTTTCTAAACCTAAGATGTATCAAATATTACAGAGTGAGCACCCTCCGGCAGTGCCAAACAGCCCCACTCCTGCCCTGCAGTCTGCCCTTCTTCCACTGCACTTCCAGAGGGTTCAAGCTGGACAAGCTATTCTGGCTATCCCAGGCCCTGCGGACGCCCCAGCCCGACGCGCTGACCTACCTGGACACCGCAGCCCCAAAGCCGCCATCCCTCCGGACCCCCGGGCTGAACGCCCCGGGCTGAACACCCCGGGTGGCTGCAGGAGGCGGCCCCGCCCGCGGGGGCGGCCCCAGGTGCCGGCAGCGCTCCGGCGGGATGGGACAGGTGTGGGACAGGTGTGTGCCATCCGCCCGGGCGGGTCCTGCCCGAGCAGCAGCCCAGTAAGGAGCCGCTGCCTTCTGCAAGGACACAGTTACATGAGTGCCGAGCCCTGGCTCAGCCTGGACGGTCCCATTCCTACCTGGAGCCCTGGCCTGGGGAGAGGTTTCAGCTGGGTGTAGCCTGCGGGGGCACAAGTGATGGAACAGCTGCTATTCTTTGTGGTCCTTTAAAGGGTTGTCTGTTCTCAAGCAGCTCCACATCCAACAGGAGCCATGACTAAGAAGCAGAAAGCATGCGAAGGAATGAGGGAGACAAGGTTTGTGGAGAGGTTATGACTCATATCGAACCAAGTGGCCTAAAAGAAAAGTGGGAGCTTTTGGGTATGTACACCATTCCTCCTAGTCCAGCATGCCTGCCCCTGTGGAATGTGTGAAAAACAGGGTGGAAACACAAGACTTAGAAGCACAGGTGATTGGCATTACAGAGCAGGCCCTGGGAAACAAGGAAAGCAATCAGCAGAGACACCTGGAAGCAGGAGCCTTATTTCAGTGTGTGCGGTTACCTGGGTTCACACTGAGTCAGCGTGTCTTTTTCCTTCTGAAAAGCTCCGTGGGATTGCTAAAGCCTATTTGTGAGGTGTTTGTGTGTGCCTGTCACTCACGGCTTTACGTGTGCCCTTGGTCATGGCCACACAGAGGAGGTGTCACGCCAGCTGGACGCTGATTGGCACTGTCTGGATTTGTGGGGGCTGCTGGCAGTGTTCTTGGGTACCCAGCCCCAAGGCCTGGCTGTCGTGTGCCTGTTCTGCAGCACCAGAGTGTTGGCACAGTGAGTATCATGTGCTGCTGATGGGGGATTCCCTCACCATGACCTGCCCACGTAGCAACCCGGCCCCATCCCGCGCGGTTTATGGGATCACAGCTTGAGGCTGTGTGGCTGCAGGCTGTAATACCAGTTGGCTGCTGCTTTTATCGTGACTTAAAGCTTTCCCCTGGCTCAAAGAAGGAGGGAATGAACAGGTGGTGAATGTCCCAAGAGTGAATACAAAGAACAATTCGCTTGTGACAGCCCCTCACTCACTGCTGAAAATTGAGTTGCTTAATGAGTGTTATTCTGCTAAGGGTTTTTTTCTGCTTCATTTCTTGGGACCATTTGAGGATAATAATTGACAAAAGAATATGGGTTAGGGCTGTGCAATTGTTTTCATGGTTCCCTATGCACAGTATTACAGTAACTGTTCTTTTATGTATTTTTATACTGGTTTTTTTAGTGGCAGAATGGATGATTCTGACATCCTTTTTTTGAGAACCCTCTCTGCCTCTGGCTTCTCCATAGAGGTTAAAGTGGGGAAGATTAGCCTTGTTTTCTGCTTCAGGTGTGACGCTGTTTTCCTGTAAGCAGCTGTGGGCTGGACTGCAGAGTCAGTATTTCAGTGTGTTTAAAAATGCAGAAGCTGCAATAAATGCAATTGAAAGGTTTGGTAACCATGAATGAAGGGGAAGAAGCTTGTTACCATGTTGTGCTTCCTCAGGGAAACTGCAAATGTGGAGCACTAGGTTAAGGAAAAAATGTGGGGGTTTTTATGGCTCTGTAGCACATATTAATAAGCAGCTGTAACAGAAATGACTAGGTATAAATAAAAATTATAGCATAGCAGGGACCCCAAGAATAGAGTTTTATGTGTGCTAATAAAAAAAATAGAAATAAAATTTAAAAAAAACCACTCTTTTTATGGACAAAATAAAAAAAAACAAACCACATTTATTATGGACAATAGGATTTACTACTGGTCCAAAAGGGTTTGGGCAATGATCAGGACTCTTTCTTGGGGTTAAACTGGGCAAGTCCAGTTCCCTTCTGTTGATAAAGTGTGAGTTTCTTTGAATGGAGTTATGAAAAGTGTAAACTTACTATTCCTCTAATGCCCACAGCGATAGGCTTTTGAAAGCATTTGGCACACAATAAGTTACCTAAACAGTTTGGATATTTATGTAGTCAGTCACTTTCTTTTACAAGCATATAAACACGAAGCACTTAGATAGAATGTCTTCAGATGTTATTTATTTATATAGGAAGGCCTCTTAGAGGAAACATGATGAAAGAGAATGCCCTCATGCTCCATACAAGTAGAATATATTATTTTATTAGACTTGGGATTCATTCTCTTAAACTGTAACTTTATCTTTGTTAAAAGAAAACAATCATGGGTATTGCAACCTGCAAAATATCTTCCTCTGCATCCCATCCAGTGCTCTTGCTGTAAGGCAGGTTCTCAGGAAAAGACACTTTTGTGAAAGGGTCTTGGGGATGAGTAATTTATCTCAGAGAGGTGTGGAACTGCAGTAGAACATTTTAATGAGGCATTTTGCCTCATGTCTGTCCATGCTGCTTAAAAATTGGCTGATCAGTTTTTATGACTTGTGGGACATATTGCTGCCTGTCTTGTGAGAATATTTTTTATAATTATTTTAAGAGTGAATTGAGTGCTTATGAAAGGTGACAGGTTTATAGTTATAAACGGTGGGATTTTCAAGCCACATGAGGGAAATCAAGAACCCAGAAATGCATGAAACAGATCTTGAGATTTTAGTCTTATCAGGGACTGAGAGTTACAACTGTGTTTTCTTTAGAGCACTTTAGATTTTTTCCAATATCTGTTTCTTTTTCTATGAAACAAAACCAGAAACCATTAAACATTGTTTTCAATGGTGTGGTTTCAAAATGTCTGTTTAGCAAAGACCTCTTTTGACTTTTGGGTGCATGGAGGATTGAGCTCTGTGTGATTGATAATGAGTCAGGCTGAACAGGGTCCTAATCTAGAACTAGTCTCCAAAAAGTTGACATATGTGAAAATTTTTCTCTTTCACAACAGCATTCTGAACAGCGTGAATCAAAAAGAGCAGTGTATTCTGACCCATTCTAGTCTGCAGCAGCTTAATCATACTTTCCCTCTCTGTGCTTTTTTCACAATTGACAATGATAATTTTCATTCCTTTCCTGTCTTTAGCCTTTTTGTTGTGGTTTGCAGTAGGAGCACTGCTTGTGCATAGTGCATCTTTGTTTTACTACAGGCCTGGTCAAATACTTTCAGGAAGTCATTTTGTGTCTCTAGCTCTGTTTCCTGCTCTGCAAAAGGGTGAAAGTGCTATTGAATTGTAAAAACCTGTGCAATCTCCTTGTGAGAAACCAGTGATATTTAATTCCTTTTGATCTTTGAAAAATCATCATTGTGGTGGCACCAACTTGTTTGTATATTGCAGGTCACTAGTTACTTGTATTGATAAACGTTGTTGATTTGGATTCTTGAAGATTTTCATAATATATATTTTTTTCTCAACATACATAATTGTTATGCATATCTTATGTATCTTAAAAGAAATTGAGACACTTTATTCGTCTTTCTTATATAGGGTGTATAGTAGTTGCAAGTCTTTGCTGTTATGCCCCAGTAATGTATTGAGAAATAGCAGTAACAAATGCTCTTTTCATGACTGGATGCATAAGGAGTGATTAGATTTTTTTTTCCCATCTTCATTCATATATGTCTTTATTAACTTCAGACATACTGCAAATCTGCAACAAATAGATGTGTAGTCTTAGGAGTACCTTATTTATGCTACATACTTATGTCTACAGGACCAGAGGAAATGGCCTCAAGTTGCACCAGAGGATGTTCAGGTTGGATATCACGAAGAACTCTTCATGGAAAGGGTTGTTAAGCACTGGAATGGGCTGCCCAGGGAGGTGGTGGAGTCACTATCCCTGGCAGGGTTCAAAAAACCACTTGACGTGGCACTTATTGCTATGGTTTAGTTGACAAAGTGGTGTTTGGTCAAAGATTGGATTTGGTAGTCTTGGAGGTCTTTTCCAACTTAATAATTCTATGAAATTACATTGCTAGAAGAAACATTAAGAAATTTATTTTTAAGCCACCTAAACTTATGTTCCAAGAATTGAAGGCCAATTTTAAAGTGATTCCTTTTCTTTGTATTTCATGCATGTGTTCTGGGTTTTGAGGCTGGGGGCTTTTTTAATTACATTAATGCAGAGTAACAGACTTTGGGTTGTCAGAGGCAGGAAAGTTCTCCTGAATGGCAAGCAAGAGAACTACTTTGCTACTGTGTGATACTGAGAGTTCTTCTCAGCCTAGTCCAGTAAGACGGAAGTGACTGTGTTTCAGCTACTTCCCCAGAAACCATATTTTTATTGATATCTAAATTTTACCTGCTATTTCAAATATGTGTTTGTTCTCATTCCGTTAGTGCTATTATGTTCAATTAAATTCTTTCTCCAGCATGGTGTTTATTTTAAATAAACATTCATTTAGGCAGTCTTTTTTGCTTTTTAGCCTTCACTTGGTCAACTGTATATATTTAGTACACTTAATCTTTCTTCATTGGAATTGAGGTATGATATTCTACACAGGGAAATATGCATGCCTTTCAGTTGGCTGTCAGCATTGCCCTCGCACAGCATAAGCTTGCTGAGTTCTTTGAGGGACTGAGCCTTTAAGTTTAGCATGAGCTGAGCTGCAATATGCCTGTAGGGATCATTTTTAGCTGTTTAATACATTTATTTTATTTGCTTAATACGTTTCTTTTATTTGGCAAGTTTTAGTTCCTGTCCACTCAGGGAAATTAACCCTTCACTTGTTTCTGTTGTTAATTTTAAGAAACCTTTCTCTGTCTGACTGTTGTGTTGGGGAAGCAGTGGCTACGATGATATGATATTGTCAGTCTTGTCAGATCTGGGTCATGTGGAGCAGGGTTTGTGTGCTTGCCTGGTGGTAGTGGGCTCTGCCTGTACAGCCCAGAATTACATCTGCCTTCATTTGTGTGAATATTCCTGCATGCTCTTGATTAGCTTATAGTCTGTGTCTGCCCTCAGCCCTTGTCCGGTTTTATTATCAATTAATACCCTAAATCCTTGTCCCACTTATATACTGACAGGCAGGTTTTCAAGTGGAATAGTAGTTTTTTGTCCCAGGGAGTCCAAACATAATGTCTTTCTCCCTGCTTGACATTTATGTTTGTGCTCCATGTAAACTCTGCCTTCCCTTTTCTCCTCTACTCTTTTACTACTGAAAGATTTTCAGCCCTTGTTATTCTCTAAGTACAACTTCTAGATATTTTTTAGAAGTGTCTCAGAGGCTGAAAAAAGAAGAGAGGTATTTACATATCTGTATTATTCCCAGTAGATATTCTCTAAGCAGTGGATTCAAGATAAAGCAGTAAATGTTGGAATGGGCCATTTAGGCAGAAATAAATGGGGGAGGAGGAAGTGCTCCACTAGCCATTTTTTGCTGTAACTTACCTGTTTACATGACCAGTGTTCAGCAAGGATTGCATCTCTTCAATAGCGAATACCAACTATTTTTTTTAAATTTGTATCTTCTATATATTTTTGGCTTTGGTGTCTATTTTGGCGTTTTGCAATAAGATTTTTTTCTTTTAATAGAGATTAACAATTTACCTGTCAAACAAACAGTTAAGCTTGCAAAAAGATGTGCACAATAGCTCCACTGCAGCCTATTAAAACACTATCTTTTCTGAGTATCATCTTCTATTCTTCTTAGGATTTTTAGAAGCTTTTGAAGCTAGTGATTTTGGAAAAGCTGCCCAGGTTACAGAGCTAAGGGAACTGTATATTTCATAGAATTTTTTAGTTCATTTATTTCCACTGCTCTGGTCTTCCCAGTAACTAGAGCATAAAGAATCATACTCTACCTTAATGCATCAGAGGGAATACTTTTAATTTATCTTTAGTTTGTCAAAAGGCAGCGATGAAAAATTGAAAGCCATTACTTTTTCTGGGGAATGAATCCTCACAAAATATTGTGAAGAAATCATTGAGGGATTAGGTAGTCAAAACATTCTTAAGTGCAGACAGAACTCCCTTCACCCAGAAACTTATTTCTGGTTGAGGGATGTGTACTCCCTTTTCTTCATGTATTTTTTAAGATTCTTAATCAGCTGGTACTCAGAAGTCCCTATGATAACAATGTCTGTTTCCATACAACTGTGAATGAAAAGTCACACCTATTCATGCTGTAGTAACAGCAAAATGTGATCAATAGATTTTTTTTTCCTCCAGCTACTGTTGAGTAACCCATACTCGTAAGTGATTTTTTAAGGTTCACTTTCTTCCCTACAGACAGCAAAAACCAAAAAAAACCCAATGATCATTGAATCATTAAGTGATTTTTAGAGATATTTAAATTTCAGGACAGAGATATATTAAAAGATCTTGGGACTCTCAAACTGTTTTAATCTTTGTCGCATGGTTGTAGTGGATGTGTGCGCAACATAATTATTGATTGAGACATGCAGTTTTCTAGAAGCCACGGCAAGAAGAGACAAGAAATCCTTTCCCAGTTTCAGTATAATCACAGCAATCCCCAGCATGGCAAATATTCATGCTGTAAGGATTTGGGATGTACTTTTTCTCAAATTTCACTGTCCCCTGCTGAATTTAGGCTGTAGAACATCTTTCAGATAATATGTTCCTGGTGAATGGAGGCTCCTGTCCAGCTGAAACTGGTCCACTGGAAGGCTTCAAATTTTGCAGAACCAGCTAGACTGCAAAGCTGCCCTTGGACATAAGTTGTGCATAGTTTCATAAATTCAAACATCCTTGGAATTATGAAATTCACCACCAAACCTGCAGGTTGGAAAGTGTCATTGATTTGATGGCTAATCTCCAGTTAGTTGTCTATAACCCTTTGCAGACTGGTTGGGCAGCAGCAAGCTGCCTGCATCCCAACCAATTGTCTGCCTGGGAAATTAAGATTTCTTATGTGTTTCCAGAAAGTTTTGCCTTTGAAATCCCATTATGGCCATTAAGAAGGTTGGGTTTTAATTGGTAGACAGAGCATTGTCATTAGTGTTTCTAAAACACAGCAGTGTGTGCTTGTCAAGAATTCATGATCCATCCTGATAAAGAAGGATTTGGGGGACAGTGATTAATGATGTACCAGGATGACATTGCAAGGAAAGATTAAGTGTTTACAAAACAACTAGATAGTGACAAAGGAAAGGCTCTAACTGTTGTCTAAGGGTATTTTCAAGTTGAGTAGCACCTGAAAGCAAATTAGTTGTTTAAAATATCAAGACATTTACTGTGTGTTGGGAAGAGGACTGTGGAAACGGAATCAGACTTCTGTGAACCGTTATGAAGAGATGAGAAATGTTTTTCTCTTAGTGTGTATTATGGTCAGTGGAAATGCTGTAGTCCTTTAGGAAGACTCTTTTCCTTCCCCATTTTTTCATCTAAAGCCATTTTGCAGCTTGATCCTTGTATATCTAAAATATAACACCTCTACCTTTGTCTGTCTGCTTCCAGAGGCGGGAACAGACACAAGAGTGGAATTAGCAGCAATGTATTATGGCAATAATCTTTATGACACCACCATATTTTTTCTCCTTCTGTAGGTGAGAGGAAGGGTAACATATCACAGGCTTTGATATATTGTAAAATGATCAGAATCTGTGCAGAGATGCCCATGCACAGAAAAATGGAACAATTCTGCTGTGATTTCTTTGAAGTTCTGTGATACCTTCTTGAGTCAAAGTCATATAGTGATTGAGTTCAACAAAATATTGTAATTTTATAAGAATAGCAGACCAAAACTGATTGGTCTAGAATAATCATTTGTAATTTAAGTACACAGGGGTTTTAAATTTTTCATCTCATTCAAGGCAAAACATATATGATCGACAAAAATGGAAATCTCCCTTCACTATCTGCGGTACTACTGTGCTAGTAGAAGGCTTATGTGTCTTTTGGGCCCCTTTGTAAATTGGTGTTTGAGCAGTTAAAACTCAAAGCAATAACTGGCAAAATCTCTGATTCGTGTGCACTCATTTTTCCTGTTTACGATTTTGCAAAGCAACCGGAGAGTTTCATGCAGCACTGCATATAACTGCAGAGATCCCTCCCTGGTTGCTTGTTACATCCTCCCAAGGATAATGGAAATCAGCAGAGAAGGGATAGGGATTGCTCAGTTTGCTCCAAGAGGTGGAACCAGTGTATTTGGTGAAAACAAGGGATGTAAAAAGAATGAATTTTCATTCTCTGCCAAACTTGAACCCATACGAAACAAAGAGTGGCATCAACCGATAGAGGATACAGGAAAGGTGATTTCTTTCATAGTGTGGAGGTGTCCAGATAAAAACATATGTTTCCTGACTTCCCCACCATCTGTTCTAACCATTATGTGTACTTCTTGTGTCTGTAGGGAATAAAAGTGCTAACTTCCAATCTAGGTAGCTAGCAGCTTTGCATAAGGTGTCAAACTGACACCTTTTGACTTGAAACCTGGTTAGAGGAAATAAGGAGCCTTGGTGACAAATGTTCCACCCTATTATAAGGGAAATGCTTTTGTTTTCATGGCTGGGAAGTTTTCCAGGCCTTCACCACGAGATTTTGGCAGAGTAGACCATGAGTAATTACTTACTGATTTCCTTCAGTAAACTGCTCAGCTCATAAGCAAAATATGCTTTTGAGGATTTGAAGAAGGTGCACAGTAACAGTTGGGACATCAGAATCTGTTGTATAACAGTGATCCTGAAAGATCTGAGACCAGGAACTAAATTTTTGTATTAGCAAAAGTGGCCTACATGTGAAAGTTCTTTCTGTCCAGAAGGTAAGAACGTTTTGCATTGTCTTCAAGTTACATTTAGATTCAGCAACTGCTGATAAGGTCCAAAGAGATGATGTTTTGGAAACTGAAGGATAGGAGGGGGAAATGGGTGAATTATAAGCTACTAAGAACTAACTTGTTGGTCAGAGTGAAGCTTTCACACCATTTAAATGGTCCAAAGCCTAATCTAGTTCTATCATCTAAAAAGTAGAACACAACTTTTTTCCAGACGACTTGGTGCATCAAGACCTACAGCAGGACTTAAAGATTTGTTTGGCTTTTTTAGAAGATAGGAAATTTCCTTTTTTAATCATGAAAGATTGATTGCTTTGCACCAAACATCAGACATAATGGATAGCAAGTCCAAGCTGACATAGTAGTTTTTGCCTCTACTCCCTTCAGTGATCAGATTATATGATCCCTTTAAAAATATGAGAAAGCCTAAGCACAGTTTATCAGTAGTTCTTATAAAACAAAATTCTCTTTTTCATTACTCACAGAAATTATGATATTTTCCTTTATTTCCATAGCTGTACCACTTGAATACTAAACCTAAATGCTCAAGATCATTTTTATGTACTATATAGAAATAAATCATTTGTAAATGAAATCATGACTATATCTATCTTCTTCAACAACTGAGTCATTTGCAGCTGTGCATAATGATAATTGACACTAAAAGCCAAGGATGATTTAAGGGAAATGACAAACACTCCTGCAATAGTAAAGTACTGTGTATTTTAAGATGTGGGTAACCTAGACATGTGCATAGTTGCATGAGGAACTTAAAGGCATCTTTACGAAGTCAGTACATGAGAGAAGGTTTTTTTGTATCTTGCATGTAGAACAACCCTCATTTTTGCACTTATAAATATTCATGTTTTGTATGAGTTTGAAATATCCAAAATCCATACAGAAATTTGTGAAGACAAGAGAAGATCAAATGAGTCTGAAAATGGAGCTTGAGCCCAGGAGTGCTGGTCCTGTGCCTGCAATGGTAACCACAATAGTGGGAAGGAAGGAATCAGTCTCAGAGGATTCAGACCACTTCCCCAAGTTCTCAGTTGGTGGATTCTTCTCCTCAATGTGTTTGGCTTCCAGAAAACACCTTCTCAGTAATGCTGGAACGTGGGTAATAAAATATACGATTTTGTTCTGTAAACAAGCAATGAATTTGGGTTGCTTATCTCTATTTTTGTGGATGTTTACTTTTGGAGCTGTTCACCTGTTTATCAGGTGAATTCAGGTATTCCTTTGCGTTCCTTACGTTTTGATCTTGTGTTATCTTTTCATATTGGCTACATAATTTCCTCTGAGGTAGGTTCAGGCTTCAAGTAGGAGTACAGTGCCTCTGCTAGCCTTTTTTTCTCCTATTTTCCCCTACCTTTGCAATTTTTGTGTATTAAAAGCAGCACAGTTGGTATTCCTCTTTGGGTTCCTTGGATACTGAACATAGAAAATGCTATTGCTTCTGAGGACCTCATCTATCTTTGCTTGTTGGAACCTGGCAGTACCTAAAGGATCCAATTCTTTTTTGCACAAGTGTAAGTCGAGGGTAGCTCCTCTGAGGACAAGGTGTTACCTGCTAAGAAAATCAAGAACAGTGTGCCCTGCTGCATTCACAGGTCCCCTCTCTCCTTTTGCAGCTCCTCCATCTGCTGTCCAGCAAGTGACCTTTTGCAGCTCTTCCATCTACTGTGACCTATGATTGTCTGTAATCTCAGGGCCTGATTTTTGTCTCAGAGCAAGGTACTTTGTGGTTGTGAACCCAATCCTCTTTTTTTTGTTTTGTTCTCAAGTTGTCACTTATTTTTACCCTGCTTACAGAGTCAGATCTGACCTTGAGAAATGAGAGAGGAGGGGCAGCAGGATAGGGAATCAAAGAATCAGAGACCCTTAGAAGATAGCAACCAGAGCAAGCTCTTCAACCTAATCACTACAGTAGAGAATTGGGGATGGGCTACCAAGGAATGCTGAGGAAAGATATGGTTTCCTAAGAGCCTGCTTTGTGGCTCACAATATATTGAAGTTAGGGTTAAAATCCAGTCTTTGAGTCTGAAAACTGGAAAGGCAAGGGGAGATACACATTGTATTTCCCTGTGGTTTAGAGTGAGAATGCATAACCTACAGCCTGTGGGCCAAAGCTGGCCACTAGCCCAATTAATCTGGCTGATTTTTGCCACCCTTTTTCCCCACAGGTTTTTTAGAAGTGAACATGAAATTATTTCTGGACTTGATTCCTGCTGCCTTCTTTCTTGAATCTTTCTGGCCCCTTCCCTATTGCTTGACTCTAAGAGCTCCTGGGATGACTTGACCACTGACCTACAATTCCTGCAGATTTTCCCAGGCTTGGGCCCTGGAAAAAGTGCATTTCTGGAGTATAACTTTTCTTTTTCTTCCTTTATTTTTTATGTAGGTGATAGTGTTTTGACAAATTACCTATACTATTGAAATTGTTGTTTTTTATGGAAAGGTTATACACATATATGGCATTTGAATTCTATTTTACTTCTGGTTATAACGTTCACGCCAGCCTAATTAAAAGCTGTTTTCCTGATGGAATATTGCATTGTCTCAGCCAAATAATTAGATTGGCTGATGACCTGTGACATACAGTTTCTTTGCATTTGTAGCTTGTTTTTGGTGAATGCAACTTCGTTCCAGGTCTGTCAACAGATGAAAACTTGAGTGCAGTCAGTGACAACTCCTGCATGTCTGTGGGAGATCGTGGGCATGACTCCTGAGGGTCTGGAGCTCTTGGTGGGGTGGGGCTTCAAAAATGTTGAGCTACTATTGTGTGTTTGATTTTACTTTTGCAAAAACAGCTGGTGTTTCTCTCTTCCCACGTTTCTATTCTTTCCCCTTCAAAATCAAACCCTAATGTTTTATTAAATGAAATCTAATTACTCTGGCTGAATACGTACCCTTTATTTTATTGAAAAGGAGAAAAACTATAAAAGAAAAGTAATTATGTGAGGAATGTAATTATGTGCCTCATGAGTGTCGCTGCTTGTTTCAAAGCCTGGGTGCTCTTTCTATTGTGTTTTTTTCCACTAATTCTTCTTTCTGTCTGAGCTGGACTGAAGGTAATGGGAAGGTTTGTGCAGATTCTGGGGCTCAGTTCTCAAGATGCACAATAACCAGCACAACTCAAAGCTTCCTGTAAACCCAAGGAGGAAGCCTAAAGAGCACAAGTGCACTGAAATTAAGCCATATTGTATGTGTGCTGCAAAGCAGATGCTCTGGCCCATCTGCTGTGCTTTTCTAGTGGCGTAACACATTTGGCATGGGCCACCTTGCACCATGTGAAATGCTCTCTCCTGTCCAGCCTGGGAGTGAACCAGCTGCAGCACAGGGAGGGAATCATCGATCACTGTGATGCTGAGTGTGTGCACCACGGTGGGCAGCACCAGCAGGAGGGAAACTGCCTTAGACCCCTGTCCTCACAGAAGATTTGCTGTGGGCCAAACCTTCTGCTTTCTCCATTAGCTGACACCTGGGTCTTGCTGTCCTGTGGGCACGGCCCAGAGTTTTCACACCAGGTGCAAGCTCCAGAAGTGCCAGGCAGGTTGTGTGCATGGGCTTTGGCTGTTTCCTGTCTTGTTTGATTTGCAAAATGAATGATAGAAGGAAAGCACACTTCTCCTAACTGGATGTGTACCTACACGCATTCTGAGGAGTGGTTGTTGACAATTTTGGCAATATTTATTACTTTTTATTCCATCTTAATATACAATATTATCAAATCATGGGTTTCACAGATCAATTTCCTTTTCAAACTGGGAGAAGGGACCACTGGT
This sequence comes from Neopelma chrysocephalum, assembly GCF_003984885.1. NCBI lineage: Eukaryota > Metazoa > Chordata > Aves > Passeriformes > Pipridae > Neopelma > Neopelma chrysocephalum. The sequence continues at coordinate 4,936,146 of NW_020897730.1, forward strand.
TTCAGTTAGGCATTTTGCAGCAGAAAGACATGTTGGTAATAGGGTATCCTGTCTGGTAGGAGCTTCAGTTTGAGAATATTTTGGGCATCAGTTTCAGTATACAAGTTTATTTTATTATATAATTTTGTTTTTAAATGAGACTGTCTTGCATAAAAATGAATTTGTCTCTTGTATAGTCTCCCCTGCTGCTGCTTTCAGTAGCATTAAGATGATGCAAGTTGATAACTTGGCCTCTGTAGAAATACTGTTCAGCAAGGGAAGCATTATTCATGTTTGGTACTGGCACCAAGGTCTCAGAACATGCACCAGTGTCAGGATTTTTACCTGTCTTAAAAGGTATTCTCATCCTAACAGAGATACCTGACACTGTACTGGGAGGATTCAGTCTTAAAATCATAGAAATGGGTGAATTATTTCACTGGTTTTTAAGAGGATTCAAGTTAGATCCTGTCTTCGTTGGTTTCAGATGCAATAACTTAACACAGGGGAAGGAGAAATCACTTTCCAGTCCATCCCATTATGCCTTGGAATTGAGAATGGATCAAAGAAAATGTCTAAGCTTACAATGCATGATGAATAGTCCTATACAGCTGCTTTATTTGTGAAGTCATACAGTGTAACCAGGGAATTCGAGAATATACAAGAGAAAAAGTATTTTTCCAAATAGCTCAACTGAGATTTTTTTATTTCTTATTTGTCTTCATTACTAATGAAAAATATGCAGATATATTATTTTTATTATTAAGGACATTCCTTTAAGGAAACCTGGAAATGCCAATTTTAATTTTATTTTAACCTAAAATTACTTTTAGAACCTAAATAAACTTTATACAAACTTTTCCTTGAGTAGGCGAATGGTCACTTCAGATAAAGCAAAGAAATCAACCAGAAAATGGAATAGAAGTGGATTACTTTGGGATTTTTTTTCCTTAAAATACCATTAAAAAAATTATGTACTCAAAAGCTTTCTAAGAATCATTAAATATTTAAAGTTAGTTCATTAGGAGTAAAAAAAAAAAATAATTAAGAATTTAAGTCTTTAAATCCTTTTATCTGCTCTCATGTGAACTTGAGTGTTTAATCAGAGAAACCCTTGGATGCTTGTTGCTGATGCACCTGTCAGCTTTCCTTACCAGTGCAGAAAGCACAGTAAGTAAGGCTAATTTTTCAAACTGATAGTCACTTTGAAACCAGGGTGTTGGAATGAATCTACAAAAGGTTGATAATATTATTTTAAAAGAATATAAAAAAAGAAAGCTGGGTGGTATTTAGAGAGCAGTTTGATCAGGAAATTTTCTTGAGCATTTCATCCGTGACATTCTTGCTCTCTTCTAGGAAAAGAACTAAACCAGAAGAGAGGAGTAGAGAAAAGGAGGGTAGAGCCAGCTCCATAAGGAATGTGAAGTTTTGTAAAATAGAGGGCTTGAAGATGTCAGGAAGTGATAACCCACCAGTATGGATCATGCACAGGGTGGGCAAACGGGAGTCAAACACTGAATGCTGTTTTGGTATGACACTCCTAAGGGGTGCAAGACTTTGTTGCAGGAAAGCTGCTATTCTTTTAAAGGCCTGCTGATCTGTAATCCTCACACAAACACAGCTCCCACTGACCTCAACAAACCACAGACACCTGACAGTCCCAAGCTGCAGTGGCATAGAAATCCTCTTGCAGTGTCTGGGTGTGCCTTCTGCTTCTTTGCTTGCTTTGTGTTTCAGGCTTGCAGCTTGTCTGCTCAGCAGGACCTGCTTTGTGCTGTGTACCACCAGTGTGGTGATTAACTTGCTTACTTCAGAGTGTCACAGTATACAGTTTTCCAATTAAGAACCGACTATTAAACAAGTTAAATTGCTGCTCTGACCTTGCTGTGAAAAGCCACAGGGTAGCCCTGACGCAGCTTTGTGTGTCAGGATTTGTCTCTTCACAGTGAAAGCTTAGGTATCAATGCAAATCTGTGAGAAGGATGGAAACCAAGACCCAACTATACAGAATCCCTTTACCTTTTTTCCTGAAAGAGTCTGTTTCTCCCCAACATACTGAGGGGAGTAAAATCCAAATTTAGATACTAGTGAAACAATTGCTTCCCTAGATACCTGTTTTCTCCTTTTCTCCCCTCTGGCAGAGACAGCTGAATAGACTTTGTGTGTATCTGCTTCCAAGCCTTCCCAGAAGTACAAGTATGTATTTTCTTCAGCCTTCTCTCTTTCCCTACATGAGGGGAATTTTTTCCCCAGGCTAATTTTTTCATCAGAAATACCTCTTCTATTTTTGGATAAGGTTGTATAGATATATAAATACATGATGTGCAAAATATAGTCAAATCATAATGACAGCTAACAAAAAAATGATCCTAGAGGTTTTTGCTAGGTACTAGCCTCCTTGAGCCACAAGTAGGATAAAATCATAACAGAGTGAGTCTTCAAGTGAAGGCTCTGATATAAGAGGGAGGCAAGCACAGGATCTGCAGTAAGAAAACTGAATATTTCAATTTAGAAAATTTTAATTTTGAAATTTGTCAAAATTTCAAATGTTTCAGGTAGAGCAGACTGCTGTCTGTGTAAGTTCCTGCAGCAGAGCCACTGGCTGGCACTTAGAAAAATATGTGTTATTTGTAGAGAAATATCTTCAATAATTCTGCCAGTCAGACGACCTGACTTCTGTAGAGACTTCTAGGAATGCTGAGTACAAGTGTCTCTCATTTTTAGTGGATAACACTCTTTTGTGCAGATCCTTGGAGCAGTCATTTCAAACCAAGTCCTGCCAAACTTAACACACGCATTTGACTCTCCTGAAACAAATATACAGTCGTGTGTTTAAACTTTGCTGCTCAGAGCACCTTGCTATGTGTGGTACAGGATGGGGGAAGGGCAAAAAACAATAGCAGAAAAGGAAGAAAATGGGCCTAAAAGTGCCTTTGACTGCACAAACTGCAGGAGAAAAGCTGGCATATGAAAAGATTTCCCCATTACTGCTTGCTGAAGTAAACAGAGCAGTGGTGACAGAAATTGTATAGATTTGTGTTCTTTCCTCATTATCTGCTCCTATTTCTGACAAGAACATCCTCAAACTGCACAGTAGGCAAAACCCCTGTTGTGTGCCAGGCACTTGGAGCTGCTAATGAATGCTGATATAGGAGAAGTGCTCCAGTAATTTTTTCATGTAAATGGGATCGACAGTAGGTCAGAGACAAACATGAAAAGGAAGGCAGACATTTAAAGAGAATAATTTAGTGAGATAATTTGTATAATATTTTATTCCTTTCATACACTAAAAGAAAAGCCTCTGAAAAATATAAATGAGAGAGGAGACTGCAACAGTCTGTCTGGGAAAGCTACAAGCTCTGTATAAGAAGGTGACATTTGGATCAATTAGATAACTATCACGTGAGATAGCCAGGCTTTCAACTGAGTTTCAGTGGGCGAGAGCAGGGCTTTGTCTGCCCCTTTCATTCCCCTGACCTCCAATCTAATATGTGAAAGAGGGGAAAATGAGGTTTAAGGCATGTCACTCTCACTCAAGCCTGCCACAGTAAGGTGATATGAATTGCACACTATGAGCCCTGTCTTAAGTCAATAACTAGTCAGATCCTCATCTGGTACAGGTTACTTAACTCTGGGGAGGTCATCAGAACATCACTTTGAGTGACCAGCTTTGTCCTGTCTTATGTTCCCTGATGGGTAGAACAGATTTTTAACCTCTGATTTGTCATTCAGCAGATGGTTTCTGAGATCACCTTCCACACTAACTTTGTTCCCCAGTGTGCAGCAACACAGGAATTTGCCCTAAAGCAACCCAAGGGGGGACCAGAGTACCTAAGGAAGGATGTAGTTATGTAAATCAGCTTCATCATTAAAGATGCTTATAAAGGGCTACCTGACAAGGGATATGTTTAAAGCCAAAATTTTGTTCTCCTCTCTAATAATATTCATGCTGAAAACCAGTGGTTGCTTTTTATAAGAATTTGCTTCCTTAGGCCTATGGAGAAAGAAATGTCATTGCAATACTGTTTTATATTTTGCAACATTTTCTGTTGGTATATGTAATCACACCAGGTTTTTTCTCTAAACAAAACCTATGTGCTTTAAGCATTGCACAAGGTAGCTAAAGGTTAGTATTTAGAGCTTCAAAATATACGAGTCTCCTTGAAAATGGGAAGGTGACTAGTTCTGTGATTGTGTCTCTACAAAATTCAAAGTTATTAGATTTTTTAATGATCAGAATAATTGCCTTTAGCTGCCTTATACTTAATGTCTATGTTCTGCATCAATATGCAGGTGAACTAAGTACATAACTCCCTGATGCTTTGAAATGATTGCAACCCTTAATGTTTAAGAGCCTGTTTCTGAGAGATACTGAGTGCCTTCACTTTTGTTTTGCAGTCTGTGTTCAAAGAGCTTAGAGCTTCCCAAGGAACTGCCTCAAAATCTCACTGAATCTGGACCTGAAAATGTTCAGAATAAGCCACAAAAGAAAGAAAGCAATCTTAGGGCATGACCTGAGTGAGCCCTGCAGGGGTCAGTTTGTTACAGATTCTTTTAAACAAGTGCCTGGACAGAAAGTTGATATCAAATCAATCTGTGAACATTTGATTTCAAATTCCAGTGCCCCCAAGGAATGCAGCATTCCCTGCAGGAGAACGTTCTTTCCTCCCTTCTTCACCAACTTCATATTTCACTGAATGTTTGCTGTTATCAGTTCCCTTTTTAACCTTGTCCTGCCTCAGTTGCTGTAGAGACAGCCCCGAGGGACAAGTCAGTCCCTTGGGATCACAGAGACTGCACTCCAAACCCTTGTTTGGCCCAGTTGCACTGACACTTTGACCCGGGGTTGCCAAAGTCCAAGATGGAGGGCTGAGTTCCTGAAGCTATTTCAGCTATTCCATGGATGTCATGTTGAGTTTCCTTGTGGATACAAACAAGCCTTCACTGAGCTGAACCTCCATGTCCCATCTTGAACTGCATCTGGAGCTGTTCTTTCTCTGGGTTACTATTTATTTGTATGAAGCAGTAGAGTTCTGCCAGAAGAGAAAATAAACCATGCAAGAATAGTTAATAGGATGAGTGGATAATTACTGGGATACGCAAAACAGGTCTAGTTTTCCAGTCAGAATCAACTAGAGTAATGTGGTTAATTAGAAACTGAATGATGCTCTAGTGGTCAGATGTATTGTTGGCTCTGGATTTAATATCTTATCAGGCCTAAGGACCTAATTCCCCTTAAAGATTTATTACAATCAATACTTCCATGAAATGTTTTCATTTCAACTCATCAGCTTTTTCTCATGGAAAAAAATACTTTGTCAGAATATTTACCACTAGTTCTGCCCATCAAGCTGGATTTGTAAGCCTTCTTCAAGATTTGGAGCTTGTTTAGGTTTTCACAGGGCCAACAGATTTTTTTCTTATACTTGATGGCTCTGATGCTGAAACTGTCAGGACTCCATAATAAATCAATGCCTTTCTTTCATTTTGTAACTCATGATTCCTTTCTCCTTATCCAAATAAAAAAACTTAAGTCTTTTTATAGGTTTTATTGTGACATTCACAATGGTATGTGAATCCCATTCTCCTATCTGTATCAGTAAAAACCTTCATTATGCTGGTATAAATGTGTGCAGGCTGAATAGCTGCATTGACCCCAAAGTTGAAGGCTATGACTAGAGCTGAGAAAGTCTACTGAGTCTGAAAATGATTTAAAAGTTGAGAGAACACTTCTGGTAAACATTCCATATATATATTTGCTGTTTGTATCCTGCTCACTTCACAACTGAAGCCAGGACTTTGGCCTAGAGGAACTGAGGTAGTCTTACATTCTCGTAGTCTGTGAGTGACCACACTGGTCAGTTCTCAGGAACAAAGTCAGGGAAGTCAACTGTGGGATGGACATTTATTGAGAAGCTGAAAGCAGAAACTCATCATGCTTGGAGACCTAACTATTGCAAACTCTCTTTTGTATCATGAGCAGAATTATCCAACCATGTATGTTTTTATAGTTCCTTGGTGCACATGCTGGAGAAGACCTAAAGTCAACCATCTTCACTACAGTGACCCTTATCTTTTGAGACTCTTGAAAAACCCTGAAGAACCAAAACATCCCAGGTTATAAAATGGCATGGCTTTGGTGATATCAAGTATCTCTAGTGATTTATGAGAACTGCAGATCTGGTACTCTCTTAAAAAAAAAAAAAGGGGGTGGGAAAATCATTCCTCTATGGCAGATAGCAGCTTGTTCTGTCCACTGATGAATCACACAGAGTGCAAGACTTACCAACACTTAGAAATTTTTGAAATTACAATTGTTACAACTGAGCAGGGTATGACTGCTAACAGAAGTCTAATCTTATGCAATCTCTTCCTAATCTTGGAGTATAGATTAAGATCTAAAGCACAAGAGAAACAAAACTGAAGCCACAAACCCAAAAACATCTTTATATATTTTCAGTTATCAAAATTAATTTTTTCATAGAGCATTAAAGTTCTTGAACACAAATCTAAAACTATTGTTCTTGAATTAGGGTTTTTTGGGTTGGTGGTTGTTTTTAATAAAAAAGCTGAAGAGGCATATGCAGACATGAATAAGAAACTTCTCATAAATAACTGAGTTCTATCTGTTAATAATGAATGAGAGCTGAAACTAGTCTGTATCTGTGTTATGCAGATGGGATGGTTTAGCCATTTTTATTAAAAGTCAAAACGTGTGAATTACAAATATATGCAGAGACAATCTCACAAAGGATATTAAAAATCCTTGTGAATGTTTCTGGCATGAGAAAACTTTAGAAAAAAAGTGTTCACCCTGAGTTATAATGATAGCTGAACTTTAAAGTAATGGAAATCTGAGTGAATGATCTGGTTTTGTATTCAGGGAAAGTGAATAGGAGAATAAGAGGTGAATAGGAGAGGGTGATTATTTACTATTTCTCACAATATTGAGGACAAAGAAATGAACAATGATATGACTGGGTATCAGATTTAACTACTCAAAGAAAGTACTTCTTATGCACACCAGGTAATTAAATCTTAGAGCTCATCGTCATAGTAGAGACAAGATATAATGAGTTTATAAGAAAAAAAATAAATTAGCAATTGGTAGGCTTCAGTTATCATGGAGCAGTGCAGAAATCTTCTTTTCAGTGGATGACAAAACCTCCTTAATAAGGAAAAGATCACACTTTGATTGTCCTGATTCTTATGCTCTTTTTGAAGTCTACACCTGGCAGTTGTTGGAGGTAGGATGTTGAATTTGAAGGACCTTCAGTCTTATAATCCATAAACATAAGTCCATGTTTAAAAATGGTGCTGTATTGGTTTGTATGATGCCTGCAGAGATACAGCATTCCCATGAGTGGGTGCAGAGTCTATAAAAATGGAAAAGGGCATTTCAATGGTTGCCCCTCATCCTGTCATTGAGGGCACTTTGGCTGTGTCTCAACGTAGTGATGGGAGCAGAACAAGTGGCACTGTGTTCTTCTGCATATCTGTATGTTCTTCTGCAGAAAACGTGGGATAGGTAGAGAGTTGGTGGGTACCCCATTAGTTTCCAAATAGGCTACTCAGGGGACAAGAATATCCCCTCTGCAGTCTGGGACAACTAGGCCAGATGTCCAGGAACCAGGACTGGTAAACTACTTTGAAATGCTTCTCCTTAATGTTGCTTTAGTCTCACTATACAGCAGTGGCAGCTTGGCAGGGTAGAAAGACAACAAAGACTGGCTCTGTTTGTGACTGCTACTCCCCTGCTGAATGAATTCGAGTAGCTCAGCTTGGCAGTGCCAATTTTTTTGCCATGCTTTTCCTGCTTTGGCTATTCAGAGTAAGCAAGATTTGCCAACTCCCTGTCTAGGAGGCATAAGTTTGCATTAAGAAGGCTTTTTTTTCTTAACCTTCAACACAGTTCATTAGCTTGGGTTTGGTACAATGGCCAGTTTGAAGTGTGATGTGTGTTCACTAACTTCTATCTGAAAAATACCACCTGTATGTGCCCTTACACAGGAGGCTCTTTGGACAGAGTCAGTTTTTCCTCTGTGTTTGTGAAGTACCTTGTACGATAGAGCTTACTGTGATTGCAGACTGCATGTACTACAATTTATGTGTAATAAATAATAAAAATTAAGAATAATTGATATTTGTAAGGGAAAGCCAGTGTCTCAACTTACTATCCAGTTTTTTTTATTTTCCAGCCCAGGCAGCAGCTGTACTATGATACACTGACTTCATCATATTTTTTCTACTGGGCTTTGTGAAAGCTTTACTATATTTCCATTCCAAGAATTAGACTAATTGCAAATGTAGAGCTCTCCATGGAATTATAATATATTTGATCTTATGAGCTAATGCAAAAGATAGCAATGCCATTGATGCTATTTTTAGGGATACAGCCTAAAATTCTATAAATTTTTAGAGATGCTATTAAACATCAGAGGAAGTTTTAATTTTAAGCTATAAATTTTCATTTTAAACTGGTTTCTAATTTACTGTTTCCTAAGAGTGACAGAACTTGTAGCATTTTGTGGGGATTAGAAAGGAAAAGTAGTGCATTGATTTTCTTTAGAAACAGTGTCTTTACTGCACCCTTTACTGATCTGAGAGTGTCAGCCTGCACAAACATGACTATCTCACTCTCTTGACTAGACCTGATCCCAGATTTATACATTTAAGATGTAAAAAGCACTAGACCACTTCAGAAATTAGCCAAGTATTATTTTACAATGAGAGAATGCCCAGATATTTGTTTGGGCTAGTGGCTAATAGGAAAAAGCAATGAGATTTTTATTCTGTGTGTACAAAGTGGATTGATAACTAAGTGGTGAGTGCATTAAACACCAATATAAGTTTTCAAAAAGGAGGTCAGAGAGATATGGATGGAAAGAGCAAAAAAACCTTGCTGAGGACTCTGAGCCTAGATCTTGCACAGGACATGCATTCTCGTATCTCGGTATTGTGCTGCTGCCAGTTTGAAGGGCAGCTGGCTTTTCCATTTGGCCTTTGGAAGAGTCAGTAGAGCCTAGAAAAAAAGGTCTACTGGGGTGAAATAAAGTGTTCCATGGATTTCTATCTTCCATCTTATTTATATTTTGAATCTCAATTATTCCCAGGTATGTGTGCATCCATAAATGCTTCATATGAATCCTAATTTGCAATAGGAAAGGTTGCATATTGCTAATACTTTGTGTGTAAAGTAATTTATGTTCTGAGTGCCTGATGTTAAAAGTATCCTACTAATCTTATATTCTTGGCTGCCTTTCAGTCTTGGCAATTATACTAACTATGCTTATGTAAAAAGTCCTCTCTGGTGTCATATCACCTGGTGCGTTATTCTCCCACTATTCCTGACAAACTGCTCGTATTGTTTAAGCACTTTGTATATACGTTGGCCATTTGCAGGTGGTAGATAAATACTCTGGAAAAGTTCATGATTATAAAAGAGGTGTGTGCTCTGGAGGAAGAAGGGAATTGCATAACAAGTTGAATTCCTGGAGATTGTGAATTTAGATCAATATTCAGATCTAAAGCTAAGCTTTTTATAAACCCTGCTATTACTGAGTTTCATTTTTATTCTAATACAGAAAGTCAGATCTACGTTATAATGCATAAAAATCTAGATCATACCCTCAAAAGTTAAATGTGCATTTAAGGGCTTTTTTTGAACCAAAGCAGTTTTTAAATTGTGTCTGTGCTTTAAGGCACCAAAACAATGCTCTTATTGATGCTTTGTAAGCCAAGACCCAAGATCGTTGTGGCTTACATAGTATGGTATCTTTGCTGACAGAAATGGGTAGGAAAATGAGCACTGACTTTCTCCAGAACAGAATTGGTTTGATATATCTTCTAAAGATTTGTTATGGTAGACCATTAAGGATTAGAAAAAGTGAGAATATAGTTGTTGCTGTTAGGTTGTCACTGAAAACAATGAGGAGTATTGAAGTGTTGCTTATTTTAAATTTTTTGATCTCAGTATCTTCAAATATAGTAACTTTCTGTTGTCTGAAAGATGAATCTATAATTGTCTTTTCTAATGAAATGTGACAAACTTACCAGAAGAGTTTATATTTTCAAAATCTGCAGCTGATGTAGAATCTCCTTGGAAGAGCTGTTGCACACACCACTAGGGTATATATAGCTTATACATCTCTAAAACTCTTATCCTTTTTCTGGCTTCTTAAGACTAGGAAATAATTTTTGTGATGTATAGTCTATATATCCTAGTATTATATCATGCTATCAGTGACTATGCATAGCTGCTGCTCGCCATCATTGCCAGTACAGTAAATTGGATCCATGGTGGATGATTTTGTATGAGTACATGAATGTGTATATGTACATTTATTCAGTAACTTTCCCCGTGCCCATGTATGTAAACACACAGATAGAAACTGAGCTGTTTGTCACCGTGAAGTATTTTTTAACACATGAAAGAAAAGTCAATTTATTATTGCTGTAATTCTGCAGTATCAGTCTGTACCATTTCTGTTTATCGCTAAAAAGCTGCATTAGCTATGTTTTTGTTATAAATCTTTTTGTGATTTTGCAAGTGTTTCCATTGTGTACTTTAAGAGATAATAATGTAATCTTCACACCATACTAAACTTTCCCTGGGTATTTCTTTAGAAGAAGCTGTTCTTAGAGGACTTTCAAGTTTTTAGTTCCTTTTCTGCTTCAAAAAAATCTGACACTTAAGACAGCAATCAAGAACTTCAAACTGCAATTTGTGAGTCATATTCAAATCCTATTAGTTCCCTAATATGACTGATTTACTGATTGAAAATCCTGGTTTCTTGCATTTTCCATTTAATTGAGAATTATGTGAGATGCCAGAAAGTTTCTTGTGGAGAAGCCACTAACTTCAAGCTACATTCAGTGAAAAATACAGTCTACCCTGTTACATAATCCCATGGATCTTAATTAATCCCAGGTATTGCAAATGAAATGCAGGGAGTCTAGTTTGATAATTTTGAATACTGACAATTAAGAAATCTTGCAGAAATTCTTTTGAGATTATAAGGATTTGATTTGAAGCCACTTTGCTAAGAGTGAACAAATAAAATTGAGATATAATTACAGAATATCTCTTCAGACATATTTTCTTCCTCCATGTGGACAACCGTAATGTCCTGCTCTTGTGTCACCCTAACAAAACTTCTCTACTTTGAGGTATCCTCTAGATTGATAATGGTATAAGATTATAAAAGAAGTTCTTGCCCCTTGACCCAGTTTACTGCCATTTGACCTGTCTCATTAGGGGTCAGGATTTCCAGGTGGTCACATAATCAAACGAGGAACACTTTCAAAAGTGTTTGTTTGTCTTATTTGTTGCAGTTTTGTGAGTAGGAATGAGCAGGTAGAAGCGGGGAATTGCCCAAGGTGGCTTTTCAACTGAATACTGACAAATTGGGACCATATCCACATGACTTTCTGACAGCCACCAAATGAGTTGAGGCTGGTGCTGTAAACTTTCATGGCTACCTCCAAAGCAGTGGGAAATACCTTTTTTGTGTTTTGTTTGAGAGTCTGATTTGATTAACTTTGTAGTCTTAACCTTTGTCCCTGAATCCATTTTTGTATTTCTGAGCAAAATGGAGTTTTGCACTAGAAAGCATTACTGATGTCAGTGGATTTAACCTCAGTTGTTTTAGTTACTGGATGGTAGTAAAGATTCCTGCCATTTATGGTAACTAACATTATTTAACCTAGAAGGTACAATGTCATTAACATATGATGACAACTTAAATACAAAAAGCCAAAGGAGCAGTGTGTAAATGCAACACATGGAAAACAAAAATGCTAGTATTTTGAGAATCATAATTGGTTTAAATGGTAAGGAAACCCCCTCTATCCTTTTGGTCTTCCATATATTTGGACAGAGAGTGTTACACATTTTATGTTGCCAGATTTTGCACAGTCTTCTATTAGTATTTTGCAACCCTCCATCATTTGGATGACAATGAACATGTGTGCATGTAACTTCATTCTGTGCTTTATTGTTTGCTGGTAGAAAATGTCAGATTGATTAATGGTGCTTTTTAACAAAGAAGAATATTACAGCTATTCTGACAACCTTTTTTAAACTGCTGCAGAACTTATTTTGCCCTGTTATCCAGATTATTATTTTTGTGGATGCAACTTGCCTTTTAGGAATACTTAAAGATCTCAGGAGATGGGAAGTAACAGTGCATCCCTGGATAAGAGATCCATAAGGTTAGCCTACCTCATTGTCCTGCTTTGAAATGACTTCTAGGGTTTTTTGGCCTTAACTTTGTTAGATCAAGTGACAAACATGGCAGAGTTTTGTGATTTTTTTCACAATTTTAAAACATTTTCAGTAAAAACAATTCTGATTTCAAAAAATGCCAAATGTAAAGCAAGAAAAATTAAAAGGCAAAAGCTTTTCTTCAACATCTGTTTGTTTAACCCTGGGGATTGCTTTGAATTCCAGCAAAATTGAGAATTACTGGAATTCCCAAATTTTCCATAATTTGTTTTCATTTCCTGAATCACTTACGTGGCAATACTCATGGTAGCTGCTAGATATCTAGTAATTCAGTAAAAATGAGAGTTTCATGTTTCTCTGGTGACAACTGATTTGTGCTTGGGATCATAAAAATACCCCTTGTGAAGGCACAGATAGATCAGACATATGGCACTGGTAAAGAATCACAGCCAGGGTTGCAAGAGATTGTTGTTTTTTCCTGTGTTCTGCAGAAAAAGCTACTTTCTTCAAACAATGACCATATGAAATGAGGAAATATGCAAATCCCTGTATTTTGTGTGTTTCTGTTTCGTAGCACTGCTTCTGCTTAGAGTCTTTCCTAACCAGTCTTAGCTTACTCCTTCATGCTAATTTACTAGAAGGTTTATACATTGTGTCTAATATCCTGATCCCACTGAAGATTTTTCCATTTATTTAATGAAATTTTCATAGGTAGACCAAAGAAGTTATAGTAATTAGTGTTACAAAGCATATGCACAGCCAAACACAGGGAATCTAAGTCATGGTAGCTTACCAGGAGCAACTAATCATTCCCTTCTGGTCAATACAACTCCTGCATGCACTGAATACTTGTTCAAGCTTTGAATTGGTGCAGTTGTGAGTTTGAATATAACCGTGGTTGAACTCCTTGATGGCAAAAGCGATCACCTCTAAAATCGGGGGTCGCTCTTGCCAATCTATATTGTCAAACAAGTATTTGGGGAAGGAAAAAAGCTATGGCTGCTTTGAAAAGTCACAAAACAAAACATGTCAAAACAGCACGGCTGAAGTGCACTTTAATGAATGCGAATAATACAAAACCTACTTCTGTAGACAGGCTTTTCAGCTGAATAGTCTCTTCAGTCTACTGTGTTTCATTTTGTTAGCTTATCACTGACATTTTAACCAATCCTTCGCAGGGTCCATCTGGTGGTCCATCTGTCTTCAGCATCTACAGTTCACTGTGGCAAATGACGTATACACTATTAAAGAATAACAATTAGTTACAATTAAACATAAAGGTTACATGAATTGCATGCTTCTGTTAACAAACAGTGTCACACTAAGGCATGAAGGATTTGGCAACTCAGACAGTCAAAGTATACTTTGTATCACGGAGCAAAACATATTTAGGTCAAATGATGTACTGTGATTTTTTCTTTCCCTACCCCTCGGGTCTTTTGAATAACAGATGTTGGCTGTACAGTGTTTTGATTATGCAGAATCTTTTTAATGCAGAAATGTTCATTATAAAGGTCAGATTTACACGCAAAGGAAAACACTCAAATTATTCATCAACCAAATATTTGTCATTCACCATACATTACTTCAAGATATTCACCTTGAAGCAGGGAAATTATAGGACCCTTCTCATTTAAAAAAGCATAGCAAATTTCCAGTACAGCTGCAATGTGAGTTTAACCCTTGTTCTACCTGCTCTGGTTCAAAATAATCTCTCCCCTGATATAGGGAGCTCGTGTACAGTCTGTGTCAAGTTGCCCGAGATCAAAAGAGGAAAGAATTAACACCTGAACTTTGTTCATTTGGCTCCTGAATCTCTCTGCAAAGTATGAGTATGTATCTATGCACAGGGAAAATAAACATGGAGGAAGTCTGCAATATTCCATGTATCAGAAAAGTGGTAGAGAAATTGCCAGGGTAGGCTTTCAGCAAAAGGTAGTACTAGAAGAATGGTGATGTAAGGCTAAAAAGAGAAAATCGATGGAAGCATCAGGACAACCTTTAAACACAACGCTGTCTTTGCATCGACATGGTTTTGTAGCTCAGCAAATCTCTTTCAGTTATTTCATGCCAAAAAGTGGCATCCATCCAAATTCCTTGCAACTTTCCCACCTGTTGTCTCCCTTTACAGAATATTGAATGTTTAATGAGTACTTCTGACCTGGTAAAAATGTGACTGGACTTTGCAAGTATAGCCCCACTGTCAGAGATCTCAGGAAGCAGATGGAGAGAACAAATCAAATCCATACACTTGCAGAGTTTGGAGGGGGGGGTTATCATATTTTTAAGACCACTTTTGGCCCAGTTTCTCTTTTTTTTTTTTTTTTAATTAATTCAGGACTCCACAATGAATTGGAAAAGAGAAAATAATGGAGGAAAGAGGATGAGTAGAAAGGTGAAAAAATTTTCTAGTGATGCAAAATTAAGTTAATCCAGTGTAGGGATTGAGGAAATCTTAAAGAATGCTAATGCCTCTGGCAAAGTGGTAGTGATGGACACAAAAGTACGTGAATTATTGTCAAATTGCACACCCTTTTGCATGGTAGAAGTTTACCAAAACACCTTTTTGTGATACAAAATGTCCAACAGCAGCAATACCTGTTTCTCATGGGATAGAAGTGACAAGGAGCGTGTGGTCTGTAGCTAATGCTGATAAGACTTCTGTCAAGTGGCAGATATCCCAGTAGTGAACTTCATTAAATTCAAGTTTTTCCATCCTCTTTCCTGTCCTACAATATTGGAGGAAAGTAAAATTGACACTCTCTGCCTCATTCTCCTGGTGCATGAAATGATCTTAGTCTGCTTTCTGCATCTTAAAATGTGTAAGAACCCTTGAATCCTTTAGGAAGAAACACATTCTTGGAAGGCAAGGTAAAGCAGTGATGTAGTCCTCCACACTGTTGCAAAAAATCATAACCATGTTTAAAAATTCTTAATAGTAATAATACTACTAACAGTTGTTTTAAATACCACATTGAAATATTAGAAGGATGGGTGTAGTTTTTAGGATTTTCCAAGGCCACATATTTCTATCCAAAAAATGTAAATTTGATTGCTGGTTCCAACAAAACTACTAAAAGCCTTCATACTTTTGAGTACACAGTGAATTACACGGATATATAAGTACTAGTGAAATTCTTATTTATTCTGTTTTTACAGTCAATAGTTGACTCAACATTTGTGTTCCCTTAGTTGATTTTTTTTTTCTAACAACCTAATGCAGAGTGCCTAAATGTTGCACTTAATTTGTTTTTCTGCTTGAATGACAAATGCCAATTTGTCTGGAGGCAACAATTTCTCTGTACTATCAGCTAGCATTCCTCTCTCAGCAACAAGGGCAGAATATTTTTGAAAGAAAATATAAACTAACATTAAGAAAAATTACCACTCTTGGAAGAATAAATTTTAAAATAAAACTTGAAAGTGTCAAAATTACTGTAATAGCTTCTATATCTATTTGAAAAAAATTATGATCAGAACTTAAATTTTATGAATGAGGTGTTTTTTTTGTTCTTTGGGAATAAAGAAGGCACCCTCTAGCATTGTTTTCAGTCTTCAAGTCTAAAGCAAAACAAGTTAATACTAAATATGTATACCCTGCAATGATTCCTGTGCAGTCATGCTCAGCCTAGTTCAATTCAGTGGATTAGGTACTAAAGGTCTGATTCCCAGAGGGATTTGGGCAGTAAGTTGTGCTGAGCAGGGCTGTGTGTCATCCTTGTGCTGCTCACACAAGGTAAGGAAGATAACTACGTGTCTGCACCCTCTGCAGCCGCCCTGCTCAATTGCAGGATAGACTCGGGTCAGCCGTGGAGGTTGGAGTCTAATGAAGTTCTGTGCGGTTCAGCAAGTGCAAGAAACAAGTGTCATCGTGACTAGATGTCAACTCTTTCAATTGCCAAACAAAATCCACGTCAAGTCTGCCTGCCTGTGTCTGTGCCAGCAGTTCAGGTGCTGTGTGGCTGCGGAGGCTGCACTGCACGGTCCGGGGACGGGGCTAGAGCAGAGCAGCGTCAGCTGCCCCTACCCGGCCTCACTGCTTGCAGGTATTGCTGAACTGCAAAAATAAGTTCATAATTTGCATCAAGATTCCCATAAATCAAACTCTAAGTTACCCATGCCTACTTCAAAACTAACCATTGGAGAGCTGCTAGACTTTTGTTTCACTTTGTCAATGCCCTTGATAAGAAGATTAGGCTGTGTGGTTGGGTTTTGTTGGTGTTTTTAGTTTGTTGCCTGTAAAGGTGCCCAACTGATAATCTCAGAGAACAAAATCCTCTCTTCAGTCACAAAGCAGATAACTGCCTGTGAAATGGCAGTGCAGGTCTCAGTTTTGACCTGTAAGGAGATGAAGGAATACCAAAGACTATAACATTTTCAGTTCGTACTTATTCAAACCTGACTGCCATCCAAGACACTGAGTGCATCTGGCAATGATGTCATATCACAGACAACCTACCTTGCCTGGGATAGACTGAAATTTCTGCATTTTTACCGCTGACAAAACATCTCTGTGATATTCTGAAAGTTTTAAATTCACACTTGTTTTTTATTTGTCGTATGGCTTTCTTTTCTATGGAAAGAAAGAAAATATTCCTTTCATAAAAATATGATTTTGGAGCTATGTAATAATTTTTTTAATAATTTGAAATGTATCTCTGTAAGGTTGAATGCTTCAAACTAGTAATGTCAGAATATAAACTTATAGAACTTCCAACAAAACTGTATTTTCTGAGGAAGAAAATAGAAGCACTTTTGTTTTGTGGGGTGTTTTGGCTAATACTGTTTACTTGGAAAACCCTTCAGCAGTTTGGGTGTTCACAGGATCACTATTTTCATGCTAAGTAGACAGGGAAGTTCAGACTGATATTGAAGCAGCAACTGTTCCTGGCCACTGCTGATCTGAGATAGATCCAAACTGACAAAATAAAGGCGAAATGCCATGGGCTGTTGTATCATCTGGTATTGTCCACTGAATTACTGGCTGGGTAGTGGAGTACCAGTTTTCCTTCCAATTCCTAGTCACTCCTGTTTCAGTGCTCTGCTCCATACTGATGACACTTGTTCCTTTAACTTGGGAAGATGCTGATGTAATTTAATTCCGTACTTGCTGGATTAAACCAACTCTTGACACAGTGTGACCAGTATTTCCCTGTATTGTATGCAGCCTTATGCTTTGGGTTTTTTTTAATAAACTCAGATGTTTGGTGCAGATTCCAGACTCCATTTTCACAGAGCTCGTTGCCAGAAAACTGCTTCTTTCAGGCAACTTTCATATGCTGTAATCAGGTGGAAATATTGACTGTCTCTGTGGTTGCAAAGGCCTTGGGTAGCACACAGTAATAGAACATCAAATATACTTCATAATCCTATTTAAACAAAAACAGGTCTCTCAGTGAAAAGCTCTGTATATGGTAGAGGTATTTGTACCAGTCTAGATACAAATATTACTGTCTAAAACAGTCCTGAAAATAGATTATTTATTCTATTCCTGAATACTTCTGATCCTTTGAAAGCTTTTTCCTTGCTATCAGTTGTTCTTGTCACTTAGCCAATTTCAGGAGTGCTCAAGACAGTTTTTTTCTGGATCAGCTTTGACAGCACGTCCAAAAAATCTTTTAAAGTAACAATACTAAATAAATAGCATGGGGTTGGTCATTCTTTCACGCTCAGCTCTCTCTGCATCTCCTTTCTAATCACATCAAAAGACCTTCTAGGTATCTTGCTTTATAATATTGTGAATAGAAACCGTCAGACTCAAGAAGTGAATCTGAAGCTCCCACTAGGGATGTACATGGCATTGCATTTGGTAGAGCTGACTGACTGCAGTGCACAGTGATTCGTGAACAATTTGTCACATTATTTGTTTCCTGCAAGTATTTAGAACTATCCTGATACTTGTGGAAGTGCTGAGAAATCCCTTTCAGTTCATAAGCAGGAATGCCATCATCTTACTTCTTTTTCCTTGCTTGCTGTCTGTCTTTGACCTTCCTACACAGTCAATTTGCCCCTTATCTTAGTAAAAACAGCTACAGGATCTGACCTTAAATTCCTGGGATTCTGTGTTTGTCAGCAGGGAGCTACCATCAATATAAGAGGGAAAACCTGTGTTTGTCTGTTTGCTTCAAGCTCAGAAGCAAGGCTCCATTGCAACAAGGGGACTGGTCTTTGCTGTGTGCTTGTGCACACATTACAGGTAACAGTGGGGTCTCCATCAAGGACTGGAGTTCTAACTTAGATGTTATTGTAACAGAAACAATATGAGAAATAATAGCTGTGCTGGCAGGGAGGCAAATAGGAGCTTGGCAGGGCATCTTCCCTCAGCCCAGGTCCCTTTTTGAATGTTCAGGTAAGCCAGTTGTGCAAATTAGCTGGTCCAGCCTCTGGTGCAGAGGGGACAAAATGGCTTTAGCTAGGTTTTGCCTATGGATGTTACCCACTTTGTGATGGGATGTTTCCTGTGGTCAACTGAGGCTGCCATGTGTGTGGTACACTTACATTTGGAAATTAATTCAGAACAAAGTTATGCTGTAATGCCTGTAGAAATCTGTCCTGATGATGTCAAAAATGTTGGTGTATTGACAATGCCATCCTAGGTGAATTATTTGTTATTTTATTCAGGTATGTAGAGAAGGGATACTGCACATTTGAGAAAAAAACTTTAATAGAAAAACATTCTGTTGAAAGATTATTATGTCAGCAGCAGTCTCTGTTTAAAGGCAGGAAAATTAGACCTACAGACCTCATAAATGCTTTGAGATTTTTCTGTCCGGGCAGAAGGGAAGTGTGCTTGAAGAGCACAGTCTGTACGTAGAGACTTCTCAAACAAATGGTCTCCTATTGCCTTCTTCCTTCAGGAGTAGACAGCTAGAAGATCACATTTTCATAACTTTACATGTTTGCTTATATGATGACAGATCTTGACGTGTTGGGATTTCCATGTACAAAGAGAAAACCAAAAAATCTTTCTACATCAAAGTGAATCTTACTCAATTTCCTGGAAACAGACATTTTTATCTAATGGGAGTAGAGCAAAAGTGGCTAAATTCCATTGTCCAGCTTCGCTTTGCACCTCACTGCTTTGGCTTCTTGTCTAGTGGGCTAAGAAGCAGCTCAGAGTTCAACAGATTTCGGTGAGACTGATTCAGCCACACCTTCTAAGACCCTGGCACTTCTCAGCCTGTGAGAAGCTGAACTGGCAAGAAATTGAGGTTCGAAGAGTCAAGAAAATTGACACTGCTCCTCAAAACTTTTCTGTTTTGACAAACCTTCATTTTTCAAAAAAAGAATGTTCAATCAAAAAATTCACAAGTATGTTTTAGGGAAGGGGAGGAGGGAGAAAAGGTTTACTCTTTTCCTTCTGCCTTCAAAAGCAACGGGCCAGAAAGATGTTCTCATTGTGAGAGCAGAGATTGAGTCATGGGGAATTGAATCAGGAAAATTATTTTAAAAGCTAGCAGTGAAGGTTGTCAGGACTCTACAGATATGATTTATCTATTTACATGTGGGCTGTCTATTTCTGGGTTAAAATGGAAAGGTCTCTGGAGTAGAGGCTTCTTTTCCTCTATGGATGTCCAGACTGTGTTAGGACAGAGCCTCGTGCTGACAGGAGGCTCTGCTGCAGCGCTCAGTGTACTGGCTCTGCTGGTGACCAGTCAAACCCCAGCCAAGAGCCTGGAGGAGAGTGTCCCATTTGTAGTCCTAGTGGAAGTGGGCTTAGGATGAAAACTACCAGTTACAGTCCTGGTTGTGGTATTAATTTATTTGCTGCATTCAAATTTGTGAATTACGTTTGGGGAAAAGAATTTTTAAAAATGGTTTTCTTTGATGAATTGAGTGGTTTAGAGGCCCAGTGATTTAAGAGTTACAATTATAACCCATACATCGTAATGCACTGGGCTCTAACTATTCAACAAGTTAGTGTTGCTGTTGACAAGTTGACAAACAGGAGGGACATGTGGCCACCATCTGGTCCAGCTCCTTGATCAGAGCAGGCCAATGTCACTCAACTCAAAAAGAACCAGCAACTTCATGAAGCAACTCTCTAAATAAGGTACATATTCAGAATTCTTGCCACATGCTGAAGCTGAAATTGAATGTGAAATTTTACCAAACTTTCATTTCTGTGGACATTTAATTTTCTATAATATTAACCATGGAATTTATATAAATATAGGTACAAAATTACCAATGAAATTGAAGCCAGCATGATGCACAGGAAAATACTGCCACTACTAAATACTTACCTAAAGTGTAGGAAGTGTTTTGTTATACAGAACAAATGCTCTGTCTCTTGCATGATTTTGCAAATCTCACAGTTAGCTCTCTTTTTCCCTTTAGCTTAAATTTTCAGGAACTTTAGGTTATTACAGCTGCATTGTAACAAAGCAGATTATAAACTACGCCAGAACTAAACTTAATCTGCAAAAGCATATGGTTAATATGGGGTTCAGGCATAGTGGGTGTGAAAGAGAAGTGAATTTCAGCCAGCATGTGTTTATCAAGCATTTTCATTGCCAGCTATTTGAAATTCATTTTTTGCCATTTGGAAATGTTAACATTGTAATTCTTATGTTTTTCCAGACACAAATAGCAAACAGACAGTTTCTCTGTGAATTAGGCTTATTTGATTAAGCAAACAACAAACCAAGCAAAAAAGTCCCCTTGAAAGAATGCCCTGGTGTGGTTTTCTTCTGACAGTCTGCACTGCGGTTTGCTCTGCTACACAAACAAAGGTTGTCTAGAAATGGGAAGAGGCAGTGCACAGGAAAATGACTTTTCCCTCTGCATTGCTGCCTGCCATCATGCCCTGAAGAACAGGCAAAATGCAGATTGGGTGAGCATCAGTGGCTGTTTTTCCTGCTAGTTCAGAGGATTAAGCCTGCAGTCTATTGGCCATGTGGAAATTTGTAAAGGACATCCCTGAGAAAGGATTAGGAGGCAGGGAGAGCAATGGAAGATGCTGTGGCAGTGACTTTGGGAGAGTGAGATGTCTGATCAGAGGGACTCAAATTCAGTGGTGACTGGGGATATTGCTCCAAGAGGGATGGGGGTTCACCCTGGAGCAGTGGGAGCCACATGCTGAGTGTGGGCAGGAGGTGCCAGGCAAGGCACCTCTGCCTCTCCCAAGGGCAACTGCCTTCTTATCTGGGAAAAAATAAAGTGGGTTTTGTAGCATGTTTGCTTTATAATACAGACCAGGTTTCTTCTACAATAAAAATAGTTCTCTTCATACCTCATTTGTAAAAGATTACTGGCTTCAAAAACCTTACAAGGTTAATGTAGCAGAGGTGGAGGTCTGCTTATTTGCATTACAAAATGTTAGTTTTCATACTTCAGCTGAAAACAGGTGATACACCTAATTCTCCTCATCACATATCAAATGAACACTTTGTTTTTCTAAATATTGTTTATATTGAAGCTTTCTCTGTAAAGAACATCGTAAATTGTAATTATTATGCAAATTATTGACAGAAATTGCTGGGCTCTGTGCTTTGCTTTTAAATCATAGTTCCTTAAACTTTCAACTGCTTTCCAACAAAAGCCACTACAGTCCTTTTGTTTCATGAAGATGAGCAATAGGGCGTGATTTCCAGTGCTGACAGTGTTTTCTGGGATATGGTTCAAACTAAAGGTGGAGTTGATTCAGCTGGGACAGGACAGCTGGGTGGGTGGGCTGCAGGATGGCCGTGCTGTTGTTGTGGGGCTGGATGCCCCTGACAGGGTACTGGGAGGGTTTAACAAGTCTCTCCTTTGGTTAGGAAGGCAGATTGGAAGGATCTGCTCCCCAAACTGAACTAACTGCACTGGTATCATACATCTGTGTCTGAAAAATTAAGATCCACTCACCTTCTTTTCCAATAAAAAGATGAAATTGTTTAGTGTCCAGAAGGCAATTTAGCCAAAAGCAGACATGCAAGGTGAATGGGAGTGTCTGACTGCAGGATGTCCTTGGTGGTGCTTGGAGTATTCCTCCTCCCATTTATCAAATTTCCATTCACTTACACGTGAGTTTTTGTTTTGTTTTTTCTTTTTTTTTCTAAAATAAAAAGACCACTCAAAATAGAAATAACAGTGAAAGCAAAGAGATCTGTGGAAAAAGTTCGCTGTCTTATGTCTGTTCAGATTTATTTTTAGATCTGTAAGTATTTCTCAACTTTCTGCCTTGTGTCAATGTCAGCAAGCCTCCATGACATGCCCCAGCTTTAGTTCCTGTTATTAACATTGAGATAGGAGGTATTAGGAAGAATTTGGGTAGCAATGCTGTGTTCTGTGATACTGTCATTTCAGAAGTCTGAGGGAGTCAGAGATCTTGCAAATACGTCTCTTATTAGTCTTACAAAACTATTTCCATGTGCCAGGCAGATTAATGCTAATACTTGTGCAATGAGAAGACTAAATCTCTGAGACCACACATTCAGCTTCTAAGATGTCTGCAGATTCTTATTATATCTTGCCTTATTACGTCAACTCCAAGGGCTTCACCAGGTCTGCACTGAAGGAATAAGAAAACTGGAGAGGATCCTGGAGATGAGGAAGTTACACTCCCAGTCACTGCAGGCTCCTGTCACTGCTTCCTGGGAGCTCAGCAGGCTCTTAGTACTGGGGAGCAGGTCTGCTGTGCCTGTGGGGAGGTTTTTACTCACGGAAACTCATTCCTCTGCTTAAAAACCTTCTGTTGACATCCAGTTTTCAGTTTATTCAGGGAAAGCTCACACTGCTTTATTCTTGTGCCAACATCTTCTATTTTCACACAAAGAGATCTTTCCCCTTCCTGGCATTTATCCCTGCGATGTATTTATAGACACTAATGGGCTTCTATCCATTCTCAGCTTTCATTTGTTAACACAAGTAAGTCAGGCTTCACCAGTCCCCCTCATTTGAGCAAAATTACAGGCAGTATTGTAGTCAATGCTGTTTAATGTTGTGTATTCTTCCCCTAAGCATTACTCGCGTGCTTTTAATGAAGTAGGTGATGATATCTCTTTGTTATTTTCACAGGTGTCACTGTGGCAGCTTGTTGTCACCTCACATTCAGATTGTATGTCCATATACTTCTCAGTCAATTCTGTCCTCATGAACTCCTATTTTATATCCCTATTTGTAGGGTTTGGGTTTTTCTATTGGGCCGTTATGACCTGATGTTTTTTGATACCAAATTTCACTCTGTTTCTATTACTCTGATTGTTTCTGTCTAACTTTCCAGTCTTCTGTTGCTGATACAGCCTATATTTGTGTCACTGGCAAATTTCATTAGTATGATTTTTGTGGTAAGGTCATTGAAAATATCAAATAAATCTCATTGTTATCGTCTATTTATCCATTTCTCCTGCTCTCTTACAATTAGTTTTTCAGTCTTCACCTTCGTCATCTCATCCAATGAACTCCTCCTATCTGGTGCTCTGCTGAACTCCAGATAGTCTAGATCTTTCTTTGGGTTAGAAAATCAGTTATCAAAGGATCCTAGATGAATCCAAACTAATCTGATATGGCCTGTCATTTCCTGTCCAATCCACTCAGCATTTGGGGCTGGAAATAACTCAGTTAGGCCTTTTTCATTTTCTCAATGGGATACCTTCATTTGAGCTTTATTTCCATACAGCTCCTGATCTGTTTTGATTCCTATATTCTTTTCCATTTAGGAATTTTCTTTTCTGTCAGTAATGAGTGACATTTGATTTTTTTAATTAGCTAAATTGAAAGTCTTCTTGTGGCAAATAGCATGCATCTTCTGTGAGCAGAAGATGACGACAATGGGTCACTGCAAAAGCGGTTGTGCACCGTCAAAATGTACAGAGTTTTTAATTTTTGGATGAAGACCAGAGTCAAAAGTTCAGCCACAGTCAAAAAAAAAAAAGTTCATTAGAGGAGTGAAGACAAGATACACCATTTTGCTGTGATTTATGGCAAACAAGATGTCAGGCAGGGTAGCATCCATCCTTCTCTCCTGCTTCAGCTGTGCTGGCCATGGGCCTTTTGCCTGTTATGGGTTTGGGTCCATAGTAGGAGGCTTCAGTTGCTCTACCCATCATCATAAAGAGTGAACAGTCTCAGTGGACAGTAAAATTTGGAAGAAGAATAAAATAAGAAAAAAAATCTGGAATTTCATCCTCCTTCCCGTGGAAAAAAATGAAGTTGTAATAATAAAAAAGACAGGGGGGGATTATGGAAATAGCCATAAATTTATCTTCTAACAGCAAGACTTCAGGAAGGTGCCTGGCATTCACTGGTGGGTGCCTGCTGCCTTGTGAAAGTGTCTCCTAGAAGAGATGAATATTTTCTCTAGTAGACCTGAATGAATGAGGAGAGAATACCCAGTCCTGGAGTGCCTGCACAATTCAGTTGTTTGCTATGCCTTCCAGAATTGTTCTAGAACCTGCAGCAGCTTTTTTGAGTCCATTTTTCCCACCTTTAATTTTTACATTTTGAATGCAGTTGTGATGTGCCTTGAAACCCTCAGTAAAAAGCAGTGGCAAATTAAAAGATTGATATGGAGTACATCACAGTCTTCCTCATCATAGTCACAGAAAGTTTTACAGCATTAATAAAGTAGGGAGAGATCTCGGTGAGTCCCTCACAAACAAAAAATTTTTAGGAAATACTGTATCACTAGTGATTTTGGAGAAATCTGTTTCACCCAGAATGAATTTGAACCAATGACTTTGAATCTTTAGAATATTAAATGCAAATTTCTATCTATTAGATCTTGTCTAAAATGTTTATTATAGACTATCTTTGATACTTTACTATTGGTTCAAAAAAGAATATTTCAATAGTTGTTACAGAACAACCTTTTGTATTCTTACCTTAACAGTCATCACAGTTCTCATTTAAAATTCTGTTTTCATGGATTTGTCATTTGGCTGTAAAATGTTTCAGACTGAAGTTTGGCATAAGAACTGAGCTACAGATTGCATTTTTTTCAGTTAATCTGGGGTTTTGTAGGGTTTTGGTGGTTTGTTTGGTTTTGGCATTTCTTTAATTTCAGGACTGCCATATAATTTAAAGATTGGGGGTTTTTTTGTCCCTAATACGAATTAAAGCTACTGAGTATTTAAAATGTCAGAGGCACTTCCATAACTAACAGTTTAACTATATTTTCAGGACATATTACATGCCTTACTGTCACAAGATATGGGGCCAACTATTCTGGGCCCAGTTTTGTACAATGTTAAGCTAACTTTGCTTGATTTTTGTGACAAAAGGCTGTTGTGAAGCTGACAGTCACAGGAAGCTGATTTTAGTTGCTCAAGAGTGTTCAGCTGGCAGGAACATCAAGGAAGCTTGTACACTGACTTCATAGCTTTAATGTTGTGGCTGGGATAAGGGTTTGTGTTGCTAAACTTGCATTTTTGTAGATATTTGCAGCCATGAGTCTATGTCAGCCTCTGTCTGGTCACTCCACTCCTGAGAAGCAATTTAAAATCTGTCATTGTGCAAAAGCAGATTAAAATTGTTAATCATTTATCTTTTTTCCTTCTTTCTTTGCATCTCGTCCAGATTTCACATATTTTGTAACAGAAAGAGAAGATTGGAAACAATGTCTAGAGTGCAGAATATTGTCTGCAAATCCAAAGCACTGGATTATAGATGTGTAAATTTAAAAACAAACAAACAAACAAAACTACCAAAACTTTATTCCTGACAAAATAATTCTTTCTTAGCACATACTTTATTCAAGGCATAGTAACAGCAAGTCATGCTTGTCATGGAAGGCCACAGTCTTGACCCCCAGCTCAGGGACTGACAGGATCCATCGCAGCACTGCGTGCACAGGCTTTGTGGCATATGTGATGAGCAGCACTTGAGCTGTTTACAAACCAAACACAGGAGAGGGACAACAACCTGTCTCCTTCTCCTTTTTGTCCTTGGGTTAGTGCAGTATTAGAGCAAAGGAGATGTTGTTTTTGTCTGTAACTGCAGGGATAATTACAAATCTAAACTATATATGTTAATGCTTCACATATTTAAGTAGTTATTTATGAATATGGATTAGCCAAGCCAGTGAATATTAACAATGATAAATATCTCATGTTCTTCAGCATTGTTTATCAACAGGTATCCCAAAATTCATTGCAGTTTTAACCTTATGATTTATACAAACTCTGTGATATGCACAGAAGTCACTCTGCAACAAATCATGGGCAAAAAAACGAGTAAATTAAGTTTAGCAATTTATGTATTCAAGCACAGTAACAAGGTGATCTGAAAGTAATAGGCTTTAGCAAGATGATTTGCCCACATTAGAATTCAGCACCTCTGGACTACCATCCTTTTGTAGCAAGTTGAGGGTAACAATCATACTCTGAGATTTTAATGGCTACAAGCAATCCAACAGGTTGATTTCCAATCCCATGAAAGCAGAGCTTCCTAACTACAGTAACACACATGGTACTCAGGTATGAACTTGGCCTTGCCACTCTCAGATTTTGGTCAGCTTTGTATGACTGATGGTCTTTTGAGGGCATGCTCTGCCTGCTGACCTGCATGACCAAATTTAACCTATGCAGCACAACTGATCTGCAAAAAGTGTGCAACAGAGCACAGTGCATCCCTCTGAAAAGAGTCACCCACTGCTTTATCAGTACAACTTGTACTGCTCTTAGACCCTGCCACTCAAGTACAGACCCACTTCTCTTATAAGTTCTGACAAGATCACAGCTGGAGACAGTATGGCTGTCGGCATTATGCATTTTCATGCACTCTGAGCACTGTTTCAGGGTGAAAGTGATTAAAAATTTTGACATATTGAGGAAAAAATGAGGAAGTCACATGGGCTGCAATTTAAAAATACAAAATAATTAAAAAATGAAGAAGACGTGGACTGGAATTTTAAAATACAAAACATTAAAAAGCAATAATAGCAGTGAGTGTAAAACATTTTGTCCCACCAACACTTTGCCTTTTAAACTGTTTCATAAAATATAATAATTGTGCTTCTGTTTGAAGCGAAACACTTATTCTGCATTTTTGCCGAGCTTCTTCAATTTGAGAACTATCGAATCTTCTCAGATTGATTTAAACATTCCAGAACAGGAGATACATAAAGGTCAGGGGATAGACTGTGTTTGTTGTAATAATGATTAACACTATCCTTAGAATTTTTCTTTAATACCTCTCAAATATAAGTGCATGCTTAAATCGAGATAAAGACTACGTCAGGACAAAGAGACAGGTAAAAAGGTATAATGCACAACAGAACAAGTAACTAGAGCTGCAGAACACATTTTGTTTTGCCAGGGTCATGGTTGATTTGTATGGTTATTGGGTTGGGTAAGAGAGACCTCACTGGCTGTGCTTGCGTGGATCTCAAAAACAGAAAGGGAAGGAAACATGAGGCAAAGATATGTAAAGAGGCTGGATACAAGCCAGGTTGGGTTTGCATATCATTTTTCATATTTGCATAGACCTAATAAAGCATTCCAAGACATTCTGGACAAAAGTAAATAAATCCATTTGCCAAATGCATAGACATACTGGCTCTGGTCTCAAGACTTAGCTTTGGATTTTCTAAAGTGCATCCTATTTCTTCAGTGTAGACATGCCTTAAAATGATTTCTTGGCTGGCTGTTCCATCAGCTGTGAGCAGCAAGCAGTTGAGGAGAAGGAGACTTAGCCATGTTATGTCACATGGAGCGTGTAGTGGTTACTGTAGTATTATATGAAAACAGGGAACATGTAGTGGTTACTGTGGTATTACAGGAAACAGAAGTTTGGGACAGTGGGGGTTACAGCTAGGGAAGACAAAGCAGATAATTTTGCTTAAAAATCAGAGGAAGAAGAAATTTCTTAAGATGTTGATATTTCAAGGTTCAGATGGGAATCATGGTTATTGCACATTAAATATAATGTTATCTGCAGAGCTGGGACTAGGAGACTCTCTGAAGTGGTATATTACAAGTTTTTGTGTAAGAACAAATGAGGTCATAAATTAGAGGCAACCGGCAGAATTCAGCTAATTAGAATTTATCATGGTAGGGAAGATACTTTGTGGTACCAAGAGGCACCAGACTACCTTGTGTTAAATACAGACTGTATATTTATTTGCAGTCCAGCATTTTAACCCAGTAGTTTCTCCTTGGTGCAGAGTTATAAGTCTGTGCTATTACAGATTTCTCCGTGTTCCTGTAACTTAAGCTGATGTTGTTCTTTTACTATCTCATGTACTGCTCAGTATGTTGATGGCTCAGTAATACTGTTAAAGGGCTAGGTGGGCTTGCAAACATTTTTTCTCCAGTTCTGAGCACAACCTGTGACAAGAGCAGACAGTCCATGTTTCTCTTTCTGGTACATGTTTGTGTGGAGCTGTATAAAGGAGGAGATTATTTCCTAAGAGACATTCAAAGCCTCTTGTCCTCTCTGTTTCTTGCTAGGAAATACTGAAGGTGAAACTCATTCCTTCAGATCAATGCTTTAAAAGATCCAACTATATAGGAAATGGAAGTTTGGGCCAAATTCTGAATGTTTCTGAAGGCTTGGGTCTTCCTGCCTCAGTCAGTTCTCTGGTGCCAGCTCAGTGATTCAATGCTGTTCTGAGAAATTCTTGCCCATTTTTGTATGTTCCTTCCATTCAGATCTTTTATGATTGGACTCTGTGGTTTTCCAGGGAGACACAGCTTTCTCTTCTGCAATGGGAGGATTATTGACCAGTATGTAAGGAATATAGCAATGGGGCTAGGGATTTTTTTTTAGAAGTCTCTTTAATACTGTTACTGCTATCTCTACTTTCCCATTGCTCTTAGGAAGACATAAAGAACCAGTGATGAAAACCTAAATACTGGGAAACACTTGGAATGCTTTAGAGGAAAATCAAGGCCTTATATCTGACATGAAAAATTTAGAAACTACCTTCCAGTTATGGACATTAGAGAGCTGACGATAATTTTGTAAGTAGAGCAAAGTCAATAAATCTGGAAAAGTAATCAGCTACAACAGAGTACATGTCCTTTCCAGAAAAACAAATGTATCCTAGCTGCAGCCAAGGACCATGAGGTACCCCTGTGGAAAATAATGTTCTAAAAGGTTAATTTTTTTCTCCTTTGTTACATCCCTGTAGCTCTCTATTGAAATTTTAAAGCATTTGCTCTTGCAAGTGATTCTTATCTCGTATGTGTCCAAAGGCAAATGAAAATCATATCAGTGGTAGTCAAAAAGTGGAAGGTTATTTGTTACCTGCAACTCCTGTCACCAGGATCTTGTGCTCTATACCTTGAGTAAAGGCCCAGTCAAATACTCACTGACATGTTTGAGGGTCCAAGTCATGGCTAATGTTT
The DNA here is from genome assembly GCF_003984885.1 of Neopelma chrysocephalum. NCBI lineage: Eukaryota > Metazoa > Chordata > Aves > Passeriformes > Pipridae > Neopelma > Neopelma chrysocephalum. The sequence continues at coordinate 4,965,624 of NW_020897730.1, forward strand.
CTTCCACTTGAATTTGTTCCTGATCCATTTGTGTGAGATATGTTGATGTAAACACTGGCTGGTCTCATGTGAGCTGTGTTCCTATGCAGTCAAAAGGTGCATCTACTGCCAGTCCCCCGATTGGTCAGGAACTGACTTGAGTCAGAACTGATAGCAAAAGCAGCTTCCTTTTCTGGCAGAAAAAGTGGTGGAGACACACATTTTGATACAGAAGTCACAGCACTTCATATTTGCCTCTTATCCACCAAGGTTGGAGCATAAGCAGAGAAAATTCAGCATTGTCTTTAAAAGTCTGTATAAAGTCTGTCTGTATTAATTAGGAAAGGTTTTGGTACCAAAACCGTGTTGAGTGGAACTTGACTGAATCAGTTCCTTCTAAGTGATCGAAGAAACAGTAGTGGATTTTTCAATTTTAACATCCAGTTTTTCAGTTTTAAATATTAATGCTATTTTGATCTTTAAAAGGGTTGATAATACACAGTCATACCCAAAGAGAAGAGAAAAGGTGGGAAAAGGAAAACTAAGATATGAGTGAATTAATGTCTGACCAGATTAAAACCCATCGTAAGTTTTAAAACTTACGTGGGTATTTTTCTTACCTTAAAGTTATTTTTCATTAGTAAATGAAACAATTTAGTATCAAAAAGCACTGCAGTATTTTGCTTTGGTGCTGGAGGCCAATTCTGCTGCAGCCAGTGAACATAAAGAAACGGAAATCGTGAAATGTGGTTTTCAAGTGAACTGGATGCTTTCCAGGTTTCTTTAATACAGCTGAAGTGAAGACTGTGTAGGACACCACTGACTCTCTCGACAAGAGAATTCTAATGGAGCCTGAGATTGTGAGCTTTCTGTTCAGGCATAACAGAGCAACTTTTCAAAGGTTGTCAGGGATGAAACTTAATTGGGTGCTGCAAGAGACCAGGAAATAATCATTCAAACTGCCTGACATCTGACTCCTAGAAATATAAAGGCATTAAAGGCCAGATGTCATGCATATAATCATAGAGCACTGAGAAAACTTGTATGGGGTCTAGATCAAGAAGAAAATCTAGATATTGTAAAATTTTCTGCCTGTATGGTTCTAGAGACCTTGGATTTGAATGATGCTGCAGTAAGAGCCCCAAATGTCACAAGGCAGCCAAAGGACTGTGCCTGGACATACAAAAACCAGTGAGAGCCTTCTGTGAGTTTCCAGAAAGCTAACATTTACACCATGGCAGTCAGTATCAAATAAACAAATAAATGCTGCCGGTACTACAAGATTTAATGTGCAGAATTATAGAACACTGCTACAATTTTTACAGAAGCAGATAAAGTTTATCTCTTGTTATTATAAACATATGCAAAATTTTCTTACCGAAAAAAAACCTGAATAAAAAAAGCAAGAATACAGACCTTCTTCTCAGCATCACATGGAATTTTCTCATCTGTGAAAGATTCAAACACCAAATCCTTTCTCCTTACTTTACTGCCCCAGCTGATTTCCTCCCACACGTCATCAAATCCATTTATAGATTTCATTAGCCCAGCGCCTCTTTCTTTAACAATGTCAGACTCTTTTATGAGCTAAATAAATACAAATGAATATTAATACTTTCTTCTTTTGTTTGACTCTCCTAACATACCACAACAGCAGATGCAGATTTTGTTCACTGTGATTGTATTCCTTTAGAAGGTAAAGGGCAACATTTTTTTCATACACTTTAATAACAGTAATTTAGAAACGCAGATTAGGTAGGGTAGGTTTCTTGGTGTACATGTGAAACAGCTCTATATCTGCAAATACAAGATGATCCTAAACAAAAACTCTTACCAAAATATGCACAAAATTGTGATTCTTTTATACCCCAGATGTTAAATCTGCAAGGAATCCTGTTGATAGATAACTGGATGGCATCCTAGTTCTTTTTCCAAACAGGAAACAAAAAGAAAATCCTTAGATAACACTATGTAATGCAATCCCTTAAGGCTTTCTTTTTTCATAGCAATATGCAAAATAATTCAATGCATCACAGACAGAGTTTTGCCTTAGTTAAGGCAGAAGAAAATCCATTAACTGAGTCAATCACTCCCAGCAAGAAAAGCATCTTATTTACCATTGTGTTCTGCATTGTTCAGTAATTTTTGGTTCATTGTATTTACAACTGAAAGGACCCCTTGTTAATTTATGTAGCATTCTTGGTTAATATGGTAATAACCATATTATTATGGTTTCAAATATGAAGACAGGTTTTGTTATTTGTCCTTTTGTAACAACAGAGGTGGAATAAAGTTGTTGTGCTCTGAGACATTATTTTGTCCTGCCTTCCCAGAGGATCTAAACCTGAGTTAGTAGATCACTTAAGCGCTGGGGAGAAGTGAAGGAAAAAGGAGAAGGGAGCATGTTGTAATGCAGTCATGGAGAATGGGATTTGTTGAACTTTGTGGTTCATTGTTTTTCATATTTTGATCAAAAGAGGAAAACGTTGCTGAACTGAATTGTCCTCCACTTTTCTTCCTGGCCCCATCCTTGAGGACACGCTTGTGTGTTTTACTTTCACTTGGTTTATGCCATGCCACTTAGGAGTTCTTTGCTTCTGCCATCTCCTTTTCAATTCTGCTAGAGAATCTTCTGTTCTGTCTAGAGTAACCGGATGTTTCATTCCTACGCTTCAAGCTTAATATGACTTTACAGTCTGATTTATTCTTTAATGCTTGTCTACCCCTAAGTAATGTATTAAAATTAACTTGATGGTGGGAAAATTCTGCCCATAGATGTAGAAAGCTTATGTTAGGATCAGTTCCCAATTATTAATAATGATGTATATTTGGAAAGGTTATAGTAATTCTGTGAAGACTTTTCTGTTTAGGGTGGTTTTGAGTATCAGGTGGCATTTGTCATAAGTTTATGCCCCAAGTCAGGAGTACACTTCATTTAGTTCAAATTAATTTCACTTTGTTAGGCTTAAATTAATTAGGGGCAGCATTAAGCAGCAGACACCCATTAACTCAGTAAACAACTCCTAGCTGAACATTCAGTCTACAGCTCTACCCCCAGCTCAGAACATGGGAACACTTACTAATGCACTTCAGCATGAAGTGTAGAGGCCTAAATCAGGTTTTGCACAGATCTAGCACAGATTTGGGGGGTTTTTTGTCTCACATTACATAATTGCTGAATTTAGGCTGAATGACAATCTATTCTGTCTTCACAAAGTATGTGAAAATAGCTAAAAAAGGAATTTGATTCAGTTCTTGAATCCAGCCTGGAGTTCATAATACTGGGTCAAAATAAGATTTTTTTTTTTCATAACTATATTTATGGGCTCCACAGAGTGCATATTGAGTGACATATTTGGCAGGTTTGAGATTAGTCTTGTTCAGGAAAGTTGAACACTATTTTACACTATTAGATTACTTTAAAAGCGTCCTTCAAGAGAAGATGTAGCAAGATCATTCAGTCATCCTGATTAAAAACATTTGCAGATGTCATTTAAAACTTGTATGCAAAAGCCATTTCTTTTGTTGTCATTTCTTTTGTTACCATTTCTATAGTTGGCATTTTCCTTCTCTTCTCCATCTATGTGTGTGTTCGCAGAAAACTGAAGATCTACAACCGGACTGTGTTTTCCCATTTGGGCTGGAGTCAGAGCAGAAACCTTCCTTCACTGCAGGACCCTGTTGTGGTGTGCTGGGGTCAAATCGGCAGCCTGGGAGGTGTCTGATGGTGCCCCAGCAAGCTCTGTTACCTTTGGCCCTGGGCATGAATTTTTGCTGTTGTTCTGCCCAATCTCTCCTGCCTGTCCCTGTCTCCCAATGGAGCCATGTGGGTCCTCTCACATGATGGCTCTGACCACTGGCTTTTAGAGGTCCTGGAACTCCTGTTGAACTCAGAGCTGATTTCAAGGATATCTCTGTGTAAAAATGATAGTAGCAGACTATCCACTATAGCTGCTTCACCAAGAAAACTTTGATCAAACAAGCTTTAAATATTTTACTTTTAAAATATGAAAATAATTCTTTCTACCACGTGAGAAACTGATACAATTCTTCACCCTTTCTAACCATACATGTTAGCAATGGAATCTCAGTGAAAATGGGAAACTAGCCTTACTACAGAACATGCTTTATTAAAAAAAACTTGCCTTGAATCTGGGATATAGCAATCTGCACTCAAATGTATAAGCCCTTCCTCTCCATTTAGAGGGAGTTATGCCTAGCCTTAGATACAGACCACATATAAATTTTATTTTTTATTGACTTAGGGTAACAAATGATTCCAGCACTCTGTTTCTCATATTTCAAACAGATATCAAACAATTTCTTTTGTTTCTGCCTTCTCATTTGAAAGTGGTAAATTCCAGCAAAGATGTATCACTGTATTCCAAGGATGAATTAGCTTTCCTCTCACATAATTTAAGACACAGTAAATCATTAATTTTGCTCACAGAATTTATGCTTGTTTCCTTTAGATTTGATTAAAGACTCAGATGTGAATAGAAATTTTAAGAACGTTTGTGTAAATACTAATTAAGAAGCCTGGTTATTTGAGTATCAGGGTCTTGCCAGAGGTCTGGTTTGCAGCAGACAGGAATCTCATGTGTTAGAATTCTCCTGCTAAAGATTTGAGAATGGCCGAGGCTTCTCCAGCACACCTAACTTCTGGAAGCATACACCACTTCTACTTTTGTAAATCTAAAATTAGAAATAGTAGATTTCAGTGAGATAAGTAAGTTACCAATAGTGGGAACTTTCCAACTTTTTGGATTATCTGAGTATTCAAATACAGAATGATCAACGTAGTCACCATTTTTCAAAATTTAAGTTGTACTGTACATAATTTGTAATATTAGTTTCCGTTGCTTTTTACTGTAACTCTTAGAGGTTATTAATTGTACTGTCAGATTTTAAAAAAGTAAATCAGCTCAGCATAAAATAGTCATCCTTCTCCCAGAAATATCTCTCGGTGCACTGCTGTCCTGCATTTTAATTCTAAAATGAATTTGTTAAAAAGGAAAAGAGCACTGGGTAGACACATTTCATTAAATGTCCAATTATATTCATAGCTGAAACTGTAGTGTTCCTTCCCTGACCTTTTAATAGAGAGACTGGTCTCCCAATAATTATAATTGCTTGTTACACTAACCTGATAGTGCAGTACTAGCCTATACAGAGTTGTTTAAACTCAAGATTCAGGTAGTTCTTCCTAATTCTAGGCACCTCTTTTGTTAAGGCTAATTGAATCATAGAGGTTATTCCACTGTCCTCTAAGAGGGAATATTCTTGCTTTCCTATTCACACAAAATCTTGCCAAACTCTAATGCAGCAACATCTCTAGCTGATCTGCCATTTTACTAATTTGTAACAAATGCCACTAAGATTAAGGGCTGAAATCATGTGATAATTAACAGAAAACCCTTAAAATATGAGTCTTAGGGTTGGTTTGGAATACTCCCTATTCTCTCTGTTAAAGTTTTTCAGACTATACTAAGTCATACAGTCATCAGTTTTATTTCCTAAATGTTTTTAATACTCCCTCTCCCCAATAATTTCACAACAGTTCAGCAAATGCAAATTTGCAGTCACTTTGGCTGACCTGAATCTGTATCTTTCAGCAAAACCATAATTTTCTTAAAGAACTCCCTCAACCTACAGTACAAGATGAAGCACTGATTCTCCTGTGTAAGCTGAATGAAGACCTGTAGCCTTATTTGTACTGAATTATAGTGAAAAGTAATTCAGAAAGGACTTACTTAAAAAGGGCTAAGAGTCTGCACTGAGTTAAATGAGGGGTAAACTATTTAACGGGTCAAAGTCACTCATCTGGAAAGCTCTACAAAGGCCTTGCTTCTGTGTGTGAGCACCTTCCATACCTGCAAAATAAAGAAAAACAGGAATATGTTGAGAAGCTGGTGTTCCCTCAGGGGATGGTGAAATGAGCATTCTGTTTGAGGGAGGATGTGGTTTGCAGGTGGCAAAGAGGAGCTGGAGATCTGCCAGCGTGAATACCAGTATGGCATTCAAGTTAACTCCATCAACCTCGCAGCCAACTCAAAGTAACACATGCTGCATGCTAATAAACATCATATGGCTTTTCAGTCTGTGGTGGGAAGGGCCAAACCTGCAATTTTTAAAAGTACTCTTTCATATCAGAAAGATGATTTAATTAACAAGATTCAGTGTAAAGGCAGAGTAACAACAAAGGAAAAATTTTCGGAATCACAGCAGTGTCAGAAGTTAAAGTTTGGGTTGGACGGGGGTGAAGTGGCTAATAAGCTTTTGTCAAGAGGAGATTCAGGCTAATGGAAATGTCAGCAGAAGGACCCTGGAATATCTAAATGCATCTTCTTCCATGTGTTCAGGCAGCTGGCAACAGAGTAGTAGTGAAATGCAGGAAAAAGTTTAAATAGCTTGTCAGTAAGATGCTGTCTGTATGAAGGTTTCTTGGTTTGTGTTATTTTATCTCATTTCTTATTTCAATGCACAGCAGCCATCCGGTCACATGGAATTCCTAAAATAAAATTATATGTTATGTAATTTTACCATGCTATCATGTCTGTCCGCTTCGCTTGGTGATGTCAGTAGGGCAGACATAGAAGGAGATGTATGTTTGGAGAGGTTTGATTCTGTTTCTCAATGAGTCTTTTCCTTTTTTGGGTTTTGTCTGATTACAATGTGTTGTCTAGTATAAGTATCAGCTAGATACTAGGAAAGGTCTTACATGTTTGCCAGGAGTGTTATCAAAGGGACCCAGTATCACAAATGAGTGGTTTAGGTCCTTAAAGAATCATCATAAAAGGTATGAGCAAAAGCAGGTTTAATATAAATTTGTGAAAGTGAACATAACTTCATGAAACAAAGTTTGATGGCACAATTCGCTCTATTACTTACTACACAGATGAAGCACGCAAAGGAAATTTGGATTGGAATCTGCTTAGAATGATTTAGAGAGACAGGGGATGCGAAAGGGTAAGGATGCAGAGGGTTAGGGACACAAATTGGTTAGGATGCAAAGGGGTGTGAGAGGCCCTCCTGTTGAGTCACGAAGTTCAGAATAGACCCCCTTGCTTTCTGTGCCCCTGATGGAGCCTAAGTGAGCCTGAGCCCAGACTTAGCCTCCAGCTTGGTCAACAGTTTGTATCTAAAGGATTTAAGAGCCCTTACTCAGTGACTAATTTAACACTTGTGAAATGATTCAATAGGATTTACTACAAACACAGCAGTAACTATAGATCTGAGATGGCAATATTCACACTATACTTACTACGAGGCATTTAAGTCAATTTACACATGCACACACACAGACACAGGGGCTATATATGTGTGTGTGTGTGTGTGTGTGTGTGCGCGTACAAAGGTACCTTTTAAAACTCACCTCAAGCTGGGTGAAATACTCAGTTTGGACGCCTTTGCATTTCTCAACAGGCAAGGGTAGAGCCTCAAGCAGTAGTGGGTGACCCAGAGCCCAGGGTCCATTGGTAGCTTCTGGCACTGACCCTCTCAGTACTGCAGACGGGAGAGTTGATGAGCTCTGAGAGCCTTCCCACTCAGAGGGGAGTGCTGCCACAGCCCAGGAGAGCTCAGAGAGCCTCACTTGGCCCTGCTGTTTGTTGGGTTGCAAGATGATTGACATTAGTCATCAGTCAATGTCCATCCTGGCCATAATCCAATACAGTAATTACTGGAATTTTTCAGAAGTCCAGTAACAATTGTATTGTTCATCTTGAGCTATGATTCAGGCAAGTAATGCTCCAAGGCTATCCAGGGATGACTGATTATCTCTTGTCCCCTTTGTTGGTTAGGCAACAGAAGTTCCTGGTGCAGACAGTGTTTCTGATAAACTCAAGGGGAGCTTAACTGCCCAGGGGCCATTAATCAAGGCCAAGGCCTAATAAGAATGCCTAAGATCACAGAGTGGCCCAAGGGAAGTGGGTGATGCACTCCCACACCCAGTTAGAGTAGAAAGAGCACAAAACAAGTATTCAAGATGTAATCATCACAAGTCTCCCTTACCAATCTTTCTAATTATCAATTTTTTAGCCTTCATAACTGCAATTGTGTATAATCCAGATGAATCAGGCAATGTACAGGAAATTAAAGTAGAATCTTTTTGTTGGAGGGAATATGTCGGTGTAGATTGTAAATGACAGATACAAAAAACAAGGGGACAACAGTAGGAACATATCAATCCTTTTGCAAGACTGCATCTGATAGCTATTAATCAGAGAAGGAAACCCTGGTCTGGATTCTTAAGCAGCCTAAATTGAATTGTCTAGACTAAGGTCAACAGAAGGGATTTGTACCAGCTGAGGTCTTGTCCCACAAGTTTGAAATTTCATATTCAAATTTTTTAGCATGTTGGAAATCCTTCATTCTTTCTTATTTTTTTTTCTGAAAGAACATTCTCCTGGCTGTATCTGCAGAAAAATAAGCTTGTCTAAGATCATCAGCTGCTTTTATTACTTTTTACAAATATAAAGATCTTACAGCTGACCTTACCTGTAGAGGTGCACATTGAAGATGCAGTGTGGCTATCTAGCACCTAGCCATGGTCTGTAACTGTGGAAATGTGTTTTTGTATATATACAATTTTATAACTGTAAACATATATATAAAAATTAGCAAAATTCCAGAAAAAGGAGCATATTTGCTTTTAGTTACTTGGGGAAAATGTGAATCTTCCAGGTCTGAAACCGTAAAATGTACAGCACGAGAAGAGCACTCAAAATTCAGGGAAGTAGGATATCACAGGGTAATAAAAACTATAGCATGATGTGATCATAAAGCAAGCTATGCTTAGTACACAGCCAGATCATGGCTGTAGCAGTCCAGATCTGAACATTTTTGGGTAAGTTGCCCAGAAATTACCCATTACATATAATTGAATAAAACATACTTTCTTTCACCTACTAGCAATTCTTGTACGCAGCTTTCTAGGCCTTTGTCTTCAGGAATTATCCTGGAGGAAGAGACTGTACAGAAGCTAAAGCCTTATAATGTTCCAGTTTGGAATGGTTTAGTATTAAAATCTTACAAATTGTATTTTCCTCAGACTCTCCTAATGGCAGTAAAAGGAATCAAGCAGCCACAGCAGAATCAGACTGTTCCAGAACACATGCTGTATGTTTTTCTAGTAACTTTAATACACTGAGGCATGTCAGTCCAGGTAGAAAACTGAGCTTTCTGAAATAAGCCTATTTAGGTCAACATGTCAAAGAAATTAAATTATTTTCGGTTGCAGTTATTTTTGGTGAAAACCTGCTAACTGTGAAAAAATTTCAAATTGTCAGGATGGAATAGTGTGTTTATTTGAATCTGAGGTTCTACTCTAATGGAATTTTCCTATTTATTTATTTTTTTTAAATACAAATGCTGAAAACTATTTTAATTCTACTGTTTGGTTGAGGATATAAACACAGCTGTATGGAAATTCAGTGTGGTGGTTCCCACAGCAACAGTAGTCCAACCACAGAACACACAACAATATTCCTAATTTTCTTCTAAAACTGAAAATCTACCATTGTCTGTAAAAAAATATGAGTGATTTCACATGCATAGTGAGAGATATATTTTTGAAGGAACAGAACTATGGAATTTTGAGCTTCAGTAGTCTTTCATTTCTCATCTATAATTTCCCATTAAGATAGGGTTTTGTACTGCTGTATTTCTATAGAACATGACAACAGTTCCTTTACAGGCACTTATTTTTGTAGTATCTCAAATGTGGAGATCAAAGTGATTAATGGATTCCATTTCACTGCAGAAGTACTAAAGAGAATGCTTCCTTCGATGACTTCTGTAATCAGGTTTAATTAAAACAATTTTTTGTACTTCACAAAATGAGATTCAGATATTTATTTGAATGTAACTATAGTCATTTAATTAAATCATTAGCAATCACAGAGATGACATTATTAGTTCAAGCGCACTTGGCGTGCATTTTAGCCTGAGGCAAAGCCATGGGCTAAAATCAAGACAGGCACCTAATTCTTTTTCCATTTCATTAACATAAAATCTTGTGAATGCAGCGTATTATTATTGTAGTCTGAGTTATAACAAGCTCTAGCAAATTTCCCCAAGACTGGAATCCGATGTGCTGGGCCTAAGAGCCTCTTGGAAGAGAGAGCTCCCGACAGGCACAGGTCATAGTGTAAGTAGGCAATAGAAGTAAGGAATATAAAGGAGAACAGGCAGCTGAAACTCCCAAACCTGCTGCTGGTCACAGCATATCTTCAGATGATCAGATATTATACAGTAGTCAATGTGCCCTCCACCAACTCCACAGGACTTGTGAACCTTCCCTCTTAAATGTAAATTCACAGTTTTACAGCCATTCATTGTTTCCCTGCCTATATTTTGTTAAACTGAAAGGTTTGGCATTAATACTAATGTGAAAAACTTGAGAGTGAGGGTTAGTGTAAAGTTGTTGCTTTGTCATCTTTCCTTTATTCTGTGTCCTTATGCAATTGAAATATTCACTGGATTCTTCAGTTATTTCCTTTTATTTCAGTGCCATGGGACATAAAAATGTGGAGGTGAATTGGATGCAAATATTATTTCTAATGAGCAGTAGAAATCTTATTTCCATTAGATGAGCATCAGAGAAAAGAAGGAGAATATCTTGTAGTGAAAGACACTCTAGAGAGACAAAATTGTTTCCAGTAGGGCTTTTCAGGACTGTGTTGTATGGAAACTGTTGCCTCATGGTGTCTCAGTTCAGAGCCCCAGTGCCAACAAATGCCATGTGCTCCTGCCGGGCAGTCAAAATCTACCAAACAAATGGTTATTAGGGCATAGAAGAGTTCCTAGAGGAGATGCAGTTTTTGTATTGCCACAGTCCAGTCCTAATTAGTGTTACAAAATGTGCTGTCTTTGAGGTGGGAGAGCAGATAAAGACATCTGAGAGACAGGGATTGGGGCCAGAAGCCAAATTGCAAAGTATTAGTGTACTAGTGTGGGAATGATATTAAGAGGGTTTTCCTAGGAGCTGGAAAGACACATAGGGAGAAGTGGGATACTTGGCTGTGGAGGTCTTGGACATGAGTGTACTATACTGGCAGTTTATTCCAGTTCTCTCATTTGCAATTTATGAATAGATGAAAAGAGCAACTAAAACCAAAATAAAAGTGCAATTCCCTTTTTCAGTCTTCATTAGCATTCTCCTCTTGAACAGATGGGGCCTCACTGGATATTCTTATGTTAAGTTTTGTTTCATTCTGGGCAATATTATGGTTTTTTAATTATTTAGTGGACTTAATTTTACAGATGGTGAATTGTCATAATAAAAAGCTTAGAGCTCAGAGAAAAACATCTTCTTCATGTCAACTTAAAATTCACCTGAAATTTATGTTGTTTCTGTTCTGAAACCAAGGCCATGTCTAAAAAAATACTCATTGTGATTTACAGACCACATCTGCTCTAAGACCATCACTCCTGTTTCCTTACCAGTTTAAAAATCAGCTTCTTTTCCAAAGTGGTTGCTGAGATTTACAGACACAGAACATGTCTGCAAACTTTGCACCAACTTTACTGTCTTCAGGTGCATGTGCTGCTGCTCTTTATATTTTGCTGTTCGATTGGTCTGTAAGAGGGAGGAAAACTCAAGGATTGAGATAGGTCAGCAGTAAATATAAACTTTTTTTTCTTTCCCATTTTTATTTTGTTTTGTTTTGTTTGTTTGATCTGATTGCAGTTATTTATATTCACTGACATGATGAAAAGTTGTTTGTGTTGTCATACCAGGTGTAACTTTTAAATAAATACTTTAAAAAGCAGAAAAATTCTGGAAAAGCAAAACTACGCTTGTGAAATTTGGCAAATATTTTCTTTAAGAAAAGGAAATGGGAATATTAAAATGTTAGATTTAATGTTTCATTCTGGAGCTGACAAAGGATCTGATTTTAACATCTGAGATGTCATTTGAATGTGTAGTTTAAATAATATCAGAAGGTAAATGAGGCTGTACATTTATAAGTAAAACATCTATTTTTGAGTGAAATTAACTGTTTTAACTGTCTTCCTTTTATTGGAATCCAAAATAATGTTGGCATCTAAAATGTTTAACATTGAATCAAATTTCTTTCAGAATATTTTTTTTCTTTTAGCTATCAAACAAAAAATCATTTTCTCTCAGAGAGCAAGGAGATGTGATAACCATACACTCTGTGATGTTGGAAAGGCAGGATGAGAAAGAGGCAGGAAAAAAATATATTTTTCTTCCCCATTTTTCTTATTACAATTTGACCTTTGTGATTGCTGCAGCCCCATTTTATGGAGCAAGTGTTCATCATCAGGTCTGTTCTGTCAGTTACACTAAACACTGGCTTTTTTCAAAAAATCCTGACAGACATTCATAATTCAAAACACATGATAAAAAGACAACAAGCTACTGCAGTGCTAGAGTTTTGCAAAGATACTTGACTAATACTTGCCCAAGTAAATGAAGATGGTGTGCAAAAGGCAGGATTTGGGACAAGATGATCATTAATCGCTGTTTTACTAATAGACATTTTCTAGAAAACACGGATCTTAGAATTTGAGTAGTCTCGAGAGGGGGAAGAGTAGGAAGGTAGCTTGAAAAGAATTAAGATTAATTCTGTCTTGGGGCAAGTGGTTAGAAGTCAGGTATTAGTCTGGAGTCCTGAGTGCCCAACACACTCTTCTTATATCATGCAGACTATTGCAAAGACAAAAAATGAGGCTAAAATTAACCCACTGGGCATAGAAGAACTTATATAGGGTAATCCCACCTCTAGCCTCTCACAACTGCATTTTTGAGGACCAAATTAGTTCTGTTTCACATGGGAGCACCTATAAAAGTGCTCCTGTTGTGAATGAGGGGTTAGGTGGCTTAAAGAATCACCATCAAATGTATTGGCAAAAAGTAGGTTTTAATATAAATTTGTGAAATCACACTTTAACAGAATTCTGTGGCAAAATTCTCTACTACTACTTACTTCTCTACTCTACTACTTACTACGTACATGAAGCATACAAAGGAAAATCAAATTAGAAGCAACTTTACTTAGATGGAGACTGGGCATGCAAAAGGGTAAGGGTACAAAGGATATGGGTGCAAAATAAAAGGGTGCAAAAGAGTTTAACAACACTTAATAATTGCCTAATTTAATATTTATCACAGATAACTTCCATATCTACTGTTTTGAACAAGGTATTGAAATGGACTTAAACTCAGAGTTCATTTGGCCCAGTATGTTTAAAGTGTGATATATATTTTGTCAATGATTTGAGCAAGATTTGTACGCCAGCTTCCAGTATATACACCTAATATGCACATAACTCTTAGAACAAGACCTGTGACTTTCAGCTGCTTCATTTTCCAGACTTTCAGCTTTGGATTGCAGGTACTGCTTTATCTGGAAGCTGCAACAATTAGAGCAAGTGTGACACCTTCTCTCTAACACAGCACAAAAATATTTAATAATTTTCCTGCTATTTCTGGAGAAATATGTTTCTCTACAAAACTTTTTTTTTAACAGAGGTTTTTTACTATGTATAGAGCAGTATATGATCTGTTAGTTTTTATGTATTTTTTTATTTTTTATCTCCCTTTGAAGGTAAATGCTACAGTGAGGACCTCAGTGGGAGAAACTTTGTGCCAGTACCTGGGTAAAAGCTATCTATGGTTGAAAGACTGCAGTATCTACTTTTGATTTGTTTTGCTTAGAGGCATTTGTGATTTATTTCAGTGTCCTGCAGCCCAAATAATGTAATGTAATATTTAAATCCCTATTCTATTTCTCCTCAAGCTTGGTTTGAAGTATGTATTTGTGTATGTTTTGTGCTCACAAGCACAAAACAACAGGGAATCCAAGATGTCCTTTGGCCATCCAAGGACTGGTCTTTGGGATCTTTGCACTGTTTGGTTCTTGGGGGAGAACATCTTACTCCAGGGGAGCTCAGTACCAGTGGTTTAGATTACACTGATCCCGCATGAGGCAGAGAAGGAATTCGGTGCCAGACAACGGAGCATCAGTTTACCTTTTTGAACCTGGAGAGAGTCTGTTACAGTGTGTTCTAGTTCAGTGTTCCATAATTGCCCACAAACGTGGATATAGACGGAGGGACTGAAGCTTAACTCATTGCCAATTTTTTCTTCCTTCTCTACATGCAAAACAATTCCACAGAGCAGGTAGGCCAAGGGAAGAGAGCCATAGGTTCAGCTCAGGAAACTTGAACTCAAGCTCTAGTAACTTGTCCCATATGTAAGGCAAAGCACTTCTGTGTCTCAGGCTGTACTTTTCCAGTATTGAAAGTAACTACAGTGGTATTAATGTGCACTGCAAAGCACTTGGCACATTCCAACAGTGGGTATCCTAAGCTAGGTGTTGCTATTACTGGGAGTGAGCTGCCAGGGCAAATGGAGTGAACTGCTAGAACTCCAAATTATTATTGGAGCTAAGAATGAAATGTGGTTCACTGGTTTTCAGTCCCTTTTTCCTATCTGGTATTTTAATGGCAAATATCTGATTTATGTTTCTGGAGCCTTGCTTCTGACCTACACTCTTCTGAATCTGACTCTCCTCTTTCATTTTCTAGCCTGCCAACATGCAGGCTTTGTTCTTGAGCTACAGCAGTGTCTCTCCTGAGAGGCACGTGGCCAGCATGGGCCTCCAGACAAGGCTGTCTTCCTTGTAACTCATGTAGTTATTAAACATCATTGAACCCCTCATGTTTCCCAAGGATCTACGTGGGTACTGAGGAGCCTTTGAAGAATTACTGTTGCCTCTACGAGCCACAAATTTGTTCTCAGTATGAAGCTATGGCAGAGTTGTTTTAATTCTGGATGAAAGGTCTTTTCTGCTGGAAATCTGGTATTGGCTGCCAATAAACAAGACAGAAATTCGGAATTCCCAGATTGTTCCTACCATATTACAGATCTGGCCTCTTCAGCTGTATTCTTGGCATTCTTTCTTACCATGAAAAGTGTGTGAACATCTTGTCATACTCACTAAACCAGGACTTTGAGAAACATACTGGAATATTCATCAAGGGAAAAAATGTAATTTGAAAATATGCATATCTTGAATAAAGCATTTATTTTTGAAAGAGATGGAATAAAACCCTTTCATCTCTTGTAGTCGGTTTATTAATATTTTTATTTTTTGCCTTTCATAATGAAAGGGAGTGGGTTTGTTTTAGCTTTACTGTATTCAAGTTACCCTGTGGATTGGGGACAGTTTTATTCTTAGTTTGAAATGTGGTGTAGGGAGCATTCACAATGAAATCATGTTAATAAGTATAGCATTATTAAAGACTTATATAAAATGAAAGAGAAGATAGCTGTTCCTTCTCTGCCTAGTTTAAATCCAGAAAAATAACATAGATACTGCTATGGTAACCAGAACTGAGTATTCTACTAAGACTAAATTTATCATGCTCCCCTTGTTTCTTTACCTTGTTTGTGGCTGTTGAATTTCAAGAATGTAAAGCTTTCAGATGAGGACCCGAGGGCCAGGCTAACCCTTTGGTCTAAAAAATAAAATTAAATGCTCTCATAATTCTGCATGAGTCTTTTAGCATGTTTTTTTTGAAAAGAGTTTTTCTGCCTTGGTTTTCCTGTTCACAATTCTCTCTTTCTTTGTAGTCCTCTTTGGCTCAGTGAATATTTAATTACATACCCAAATGAAACAGTTCCAGCAGGAGAGAGGCAGACTCTGTAAAGTCTACTGCTAATATTATAGCTTCCTTTTAAAAAATACATTGAATTTATAATTCTGGTAACAAGATGTGTTTGACCACGACTCATAAAGGTCTCATACTTCCCTCTCAAATGCCAGTTATGTGTTTTCTGTCCCTGCTAGCTTTCACACTAAAAACCTTTCACAGAGAAGAGTAGTTTTTTTCCTGTTTCTATGTGGAAGTGGACCATTTAATCTACCCTTGAATTTAATCATGCTGCTAAGTGCCATGTCACAGATACAAATAAGAGCCTCTGTATGGTGTGAACTCATATTCAGGACACTGACCCAAACAGAAGGGGATATGAACCTTTCTCTCCCATGTTCCTCTCCACCAGGCTATTATTTTAAGGGGGAAATTCTAGTTTTGAGGAGCCTGCATTTTCCAGAGGAAGAAAGTTCAATGTTTGATCAGAAACAGAAATTACAGATTAGTTATCTTAGCAATTACATAGAAGGCCTAAAAAAAGTATTTTCTGGTTTCAAAAGAGAGTGGTTAGATATTTCCCTCAGGACATATTTGCTTGGTAGGTTACCTGTGTGGATGGAAGCTTTTACTTACTGGTACTTTCCAGTCAACCACTGTTCCAAGCCTCCTTGGACATGACTATACACCTTTTGCCATAGAAGCTGATGAAAATTCCAGAGAAGTATGTTACTTGGAGGGGGCGAGGGGGTAAATTCTCTACTCTGTCTGTCTGGGCTCTTTTCCAACTCTTGTTATGCACAATTGGAATAGCTCCAATTGTGGAGGACAGTAATACAACTTCTACTGTCTAAATATAGCTGCCTTATTTAAGGGGTTTGTACCTCATTTCCCCATGTTGCCTCAGCATTTAATAAGCACAGAGTGTCTTGGTAGGCTCCTGGCCAGGATTGTCCTCTGCAAAATGCATTACTAACTAGCAAGTTAGTAATGTGTTAGCTTAGGTCTCTTAACTTCCTTACACAGGAATCCAACTTGAACAACTGAGGTTAGTCTGTGCAAATATGCAGCAATTATTGTCCTCTTGTTGTTCCAGAAAACAGTCCACATTCAATTCCAGAACATACAGGAAGTAAATGCACCTGTCCCCTAACCATTTTAGTGGCCTTCCACAAAGCTCACTTCATTTTTTGAATGTATTTTTTTTGCTGTGTTGGCACCTAAAACAGCTAGCCAGCTGCAGGTAACAAGTCTGGCTAACTGTGGTGTGTCTGCCCTCCATGGTACAACATAAATATGCCCTGGTATTGCTGTATTGGCACTGGGAACAGATGTCTGTATCTGACAGCTGCTCCCTCGGGTGGTTGGAAAAAAGGCAGCCATCAGCTCTGCCTTCATTCCTTTGGTGTGCTCTGGACCCATGCTCTGTCAGGAGCTAGTGGACAGGTATAATTTGCTTCTTAGAGGAAGTTGTATCTTTCTGTATTTGCCCGGCTTTCAGGTAAGTGTCAGTGCTGTAACACTGCTGTGTGAACTCTTGAATAACCCAGTACATGGCTTCTTGGATACCACTTGTTTATTGGGACAGGGGATGTGCCAAGGTTTCTATAAAATGATGTTGGCCAGAGGCTCCATATTTTCATAGTAGAGAAGCATGACTCCCAAAGTCTTGACTGTTTCCCTTGCAGCTGGAATAACTGCTGCCCACTGTCTTCCTTGGTAGCACAACAGCACAGAAACAGTGGCTTTAGGGGAGGGCATGATGCTGTTATCTGTACCAACATGGTTATGTTTATTTTTTTAGGTAGCCTGCTGTCTGGCTTAAAGTAGAAAAAGCAGTGAAAATTTTATCAGTTGAAATTTCTCTGTATGACCAGTTGCACAGGATCATTTCTTGCAGTGGCATAGTTTCAGTGTGTGAGAAATCTCTGCTGCTCGCTGAAGTGTGATACTTGGAGTAACTCGATACCTTTAGAGGAAGGGTAACAATCTCCTCACCACGAAGTATTCCTGTTGTGGAATACAAATGAAGGTTTACAGCTGGTCATTCAGTAAAGCTTATTAGAGTGAGCTTCATTAGCTCTTTTGTATGATTTTGCTAAAGGCTAAGCAGTACTCTTTATGTCTTTGTTACTTTTTGCGCATGCTTGTATGTAGTCTAAATATAGGAACCTAGAGACATGGAACTGGTTACAGAAGACACAGCTGTGGAGTTATTATTTACAATCAAATTAGAGAAAAAGGACAATTGAAGGGAACAGAGACCCCACTAATAACTGCTGGGAGCTTTGATTGAAATACTGTTTTTTCTTATAGCCAAATGTATCATCAAGAGAGAAACAATTCTGTATGGTGGCTTCATTGTTGGAGTACTAGATTATGTCGTTTTTTCTTTGCCAAAATTTACGTTTTATCTATGTTGTTTTCCTTTTTATACATCTACTGTCTCATATTAATCCGTTGCTTTTATTTTTCTTATTTTCTTTCTCCCATAAATTGTTGGATTTCACGGTGGTACTCTAAAATGAAAAGAGTCTAAACCCAGCATTCCCCTTCCTTAATCAAAACCAAATTGCAGAGCTGGTACCACAGAAATGAAACATCACTTTTCCAAATCAGTGATGTCAACCCATCATGTCACTGGCTGATGATGAGTCTCAAAGACTAACTTTGGCATCCTAAGAAAGCACAAGCTCTGGGTGTATGGTAACTTTAAGCCCACCTTCTTATTGTTCAAGTCTGTTGAGCAAAATTCTCCCAGATGCCTCTGTATCACCATGTTGACTTCATGCACATTTTGTCACAGCAGTATCCGGTGGTGCTCCTGTCCTTTAACACCCTCGTTTCAGGTTGTATTTAACACTCTGCTGCAACCTACCGATGCTCCGAGGAACTACATATTGGGCAATCCCTCCTCAGCCCCACCCAAGCACAAGGTTTACAATAATTGAAACAGTCCATTTTCAGCACTTGTGGCACCATTATTTGGAGGGGAATGTTCTTCTATTTTGGCATTTCTATATTTGAAAGTTTCCTATAGTGCAAACTTACAGTGAGTTACTGGTTCTGAAAATGGCTGTCAAGTTTGATGAGCACAGCAGGATGAACAGATTGTAAAGCCACTAACATGCAGAATTGTTTCCTTCACTGTTACATTCTTTCCAGAGCTTCAGTAAATTGTCAGAATTTATGCAGAACAATTAATAAAATCAGCTTTGATAACAGTTAGTAAGCATTCACTCACTGTGCAGGAGGAACTTGCTCTATTAAGCTACTGAGAATGATAATATGTATAGAAGGTTAGCAGAGTTCCTCTCTAAGGTACCTTAATACCGAGATGCTGGGGGTTTTACTTGTTCTAGCATGACAATTACTTTGTGCTCTGTTAGTGGTTTGTCTCCATAAGCTGTGCAAAGATAGACTAGAATTCTCAAAGGCACATAGCTGCTAAGCCTTGTTAGTTTTAGTAGAAATGGGGAACCCAACCCTGAGCTGGTGCAAGAGATAAGAAGATAACTGTTCTGGCTGGACAGCTGAAGTGATGAGTGATTAAGAATATGACTGGTAAGTGTTAGGATAAGACTAACAAGTAGGATGTCTAGCAAAGATCTAGCACAGATACCTCTACAAAGATGATAGGTAGATGAGGAAATATCCAAATTCAACTTTAAAATTAAACTATATGTGCTGATAGGGGATGATGGGAGCTGAAGCACATGATTATAAGGAAAATGTGTTAAAGAAGGGTGACTAAATAAGTGAAAAAGGTAACTCTGGACTTGGCGCTTTGGATCTACATCGTGGTAGTTGTACTTTATGGTCTGTTTTTGAATGACTAGAGCATCAGTGCTGTGTCTCTCTTTACATACTGTCTGCATGTTGCACCTGACTGAAGTGCATCCCTGAATCAAGGCTCTCCCTAGTGGGAAGGGAAGGAGCTGATGAGAGGCCAGACTCTAGAGTGGTGGTTGTCAGTAGGTCTTGGGCTGTGGATTATCCACTAATTATGTGGATTATTAGTGCCACACATGGAAAGTCCTTGGGATCACATTGCCACAGCCCAGTGGGAGAGGCAGGGTCTGGCGGGAGGTAGTGACACAGCCAGTGTTTCTGTAAGTCTCTTTAAATGCCAGTTTGCAAGTCACCAAGCTGATCACACTCATTGCTAGTGGAGGGTAATCACATGTTCTGGGGATCAGCCTAGAACACCAGTTACTCTTCAAAATTAAGTCAGTGATAGTCAAAGGATCTGGGAAAGCTCACAGTCTCCCAGAAGCTATCCTAGTGTACTTCATTTGAAACAGCTCCCAAATTATAGACTATGAAAATTACTCCAGAGAGTTTCATGCTTTCTAGTCCAGTGTACTAGAATAAGAGCTGAGATAAAAAAAAATAGCATGAAGAAAACCTTAAAAGATAAGCGTTGCTCTCCTGTTCTGACTTCACCAGTCTACTGAGTCACATTCAAGTTCAAGCCTCAGACCTCAAGAGAGAGCTCATAAGTACTCTACTGGGCAACTTATTCTGCCTTTCACATTTGAACTAAAAAAATTTCTCATTTTAGGGCCACGCAGATCACTAATCTTAACTGTAGTTCTTTGTCCTATGTTTAATTTTACGTGTTAAATCCATCACAGTGTCATTGAGTAACGCCTGCCGTCGTGTGAAGACCTTTGGAATAGCAGAGCCCGATCTGGAGCTGATTTGTGTTCCTACACACTCAGCATTAGTCAGAGAATGAGAACATGCTTCTGTAGTTCCTATACCAGACACCAGAAAAGAAAGAAGGAAGAAGCATTTTTTAAGTTTAGTCTGAAAGGAGAATGCAACAGTCTGCCTCTGCACCAGACAGGGGACATGGGCACTTCCTTCCAGTGATCCTTACCTGCACTAGTTTTCCCTGATTATTGGGGGGAATAATCTCTCCCTCAGAGATGAGGGTGCTCAGCATTTCATTCAGGTCCACCACACCATCTCAAGACCTAATGCTGGCACACTTTGACTTACCAATCACCTCCGCTGATCAGACCTTGCTGTCAGCCCAGCAGTGATTTCCTAGGAAGAGCCCGATGTGATAGGTTTGCTGTTAATTGGTGTTTGGCTCAGCCCACACACTGAGCCCACTCAAGATACGTCACATAACATTTTCTGAAGACTGCCTTCAAGGAGTTGAAGCCAGCAGCCTGTACCTCTCTGAGGGGTTATATTAAGAAGTCTGTCTGGCATCGTGTTAAGTGTGGAAAGCAGTAAGTTGGATGGAAACATAAAGGAAGTGGTTTACAGACCATGTGCTCCAAAGGGAGAGCTCATGTGAGTGTAGTTGCAGGATCATTGTGGGTCTGGAAGGCAGCCAAGGGGTGGCAGGACATGCTTGAAAAGTCCTGTTCTTCCCACAGTACTTCCATGCCCTGCTGCCTGCTTACATGTCTGAGCCTATGTTCTCTGCTCATTTTGGTATCAATAACCAAACCAAAGTAAACCAGTTACTTCCCTATTTGGACCTCCAAGTGTCTGTTCTGCACAGAATGGTCTGGAGGATGAAAAGCTCCCAAAGGGGAACAATAGAAGTTCAATAGGCTGTGAATGGCTTGAGTAAGAAGAACTAGGATACAGAGGTATGAAATACTGTATTAGTTCTGGGGAGTGGGAGCCTCTCCATGATATTCTCTAAAGGGAAGATGATGCTTTAATTTAACACTGGCAGTGGAAGATGGATTATCTGAATACTTGGAGGAAATTGTGTGAGGAGATGAGTTAAGAGCTATTAATCAACAAGGACTGCTAAATTGAAACAAATGCAATCCAATATACTTCAGACTGTCCTGGGCACCAGAACACTTACACAGATTGGGATCACAAGAAAATAATTTATGCTGGAGAAGTTTCAACCCAGGAGGAAATTATAAGCATATGTTTTGGGGCAGCTGTAACCTAGAGCATTGTGGAATATGATTCTTAGTAATTAATATTGCAAAAGCAAGGACACCAGCATCTGCAGTGCTACCTTTAGTATATTAGCAAATTACTCTTAGTAATAGGAGCACTCCTAGATAACAGAGGAGTTTGAGCCTAACGCTGGCAAATTAGTTATTGGATCAGAGAGAGTGTCCTGCTGATTAGACAAAATGGCTGAATAGAAATAGGATAGACAATGCATTATATAGATGGAAAATACATTAGAAGAATGTTAAACATATGGAAAGCATTTTAAGACTGTGAAGGGGGAAAATGGCTGGATCAAATCTGAAGTAAAATATGTACTCTGTGAGGCATAAGAGTTTTGAAGTTAAAGAGAGACCTTAAAATTCATGGTTTATGCCTTTATTCTTTTCTTTCTTTCTTCACTTCCTTATAAAATAACTGCTCTTATGGGAACACCCAGGTCACAACCAGGCACAGAGTAGTGCCAGCCCATGGCTGCAGCTGCGCCAAGTGTCTCTTCCTTCCCACTTCTGAAGCAGTAGGACTTCTCTTTCCCCCCTGTGCCACCCTGCACCCAGCCCAGCTTTCCCAATTAGTGTGATTTGCATGTTTTGCAAGCATAATTATATAGTACTTTGATTTCCACTGAAGAGCTGAGAGAGGGATGGAATTTCATTTTGGAAATAAGGAGGACTTTAAGTCTGTGGAAGAAAAGAATGCCTGCAAATTGTTCATGGGAGGCAAAGATGTCCTAAAAACGCAAAGCTTGTGGATAGACTGTTGGTAATGGCTTACACCTTCCTTAAGAACATGCAGCAAATCTGGCACAGAAGATGATGTATGCATTTTTCTAGGCCACTGACTCTAGATAAATGTTCTAATGTTTGCCTTTCTGAAAAAGTAGTTGTAGTACCACAGACCATTGTTTCTTTCCCATCTCTTCTCTTGATAACAGAGTGCCAAGTAATTTAAAATCTTTGTCTGTTTGGAGGATACTAAGAGTTGGCAGGAAATGACACCACTCTGCCTGTTAAATTCCAAGCCTGTGGGCTTTCCTGGAGGGTCTGCTGACCGTCAGCTGTGTCTGAACACCACAGCAATTTAAAACTAGTGCCCAAAAAGCGATTTGCCACCCAGCATGCAACCAGGTAGGACTTGGGTGACCGAAGTGCAAAGTTGTGATCCTGCAAACCCTGCCAAACTGCTGCTGAAGCATCTGAGCAACACAGCCAGCCCTGCTCAATTGGGTAATGGGTGTAATAATAAGTTCCTCAGAGCACATGGAGTGCATAGAAACAAGGTCAGCTGTGGCTAAGTGTTTGTGCCAAGACACTTTTCTTAAGCAAAAGGTATTCACAAATTCCTTGTCCTAAATTGTCCTCTTTAAACCATTTTGCCTTTTGGTATTTTGCATTTGGACTGATAGTGTAGAAAATAGTGGATTAGAAAAGTTTTTCCCCTTCTTCAGCGATTTCAAATCCATGTTTCCCATTCCTTTGCTTATTCTGTCAGCAGCAGGAACTTTTCTCTCTTGGTGAAGCCCTACCATTGTACAAAACCAATTCAGATCTCTGGAAATACAGAAAAGAGAACATGCACCAAAAAAAAAAGTGAACGTATCCTTGTATTTTGGCATTCTGCAAGAATGCAAAAGTATTCTATGTCAAATAGTACAGCTGCTTTTTTAACTGGATTTTTGATCTTGTCCAAAGTAATTCACTATTGTTTTTGCAATAAAAATCCATGCCAAGGCTGAAACCCCAAACCAAATTTCCTGCCTTCAATTCTTCCCTTCAGACCTGAAAGTATTGTATTCTGATATTGACCATTTGGAAAGTAATATCCCACTTCTTTTTTCTTATCAATCCATGTCAAAAGGAGATACTCCACTGAAGCACTTGTTTTTCACCTTGTTAGTGTTATTTTCTGACTTAAATACTGATGTTTCTGCTGTGTGTGTGCATGTGGCATTTGTGTTTATGTGTATGTAGCTTCAGAACTCCAGAGAAAGTTCAAAAACATTAATGAAAAGCTGGGAAGGCAACTTGTTGTATCTATAGGTTGGGCAACAAACAATATGGAGGGTTAAATATAGACTAAATGTAGTCAATCATACTCGTAAGTAAGACTGGGAGGAAGTGGGCTGCTGTGAGTAATATGTGATATCTAATGTAAAACTAGACATGAAACATCTCAGCAGTAAGATGATATCAACAGGGCTAATTTACCCAATGATATGCCAAGTTTAATGTGAAATAAATAATTGCAGAACATTCCAAATTCTAAGAAGTCTGACTTTTTCCTTGTAATTTTAAATGAAAAAAATTTTAAAGTGTATGATACTTCTATTTGAAAAGCTTTCACTGGGAAGAACTCTTAAACTTGTATTTATTTCCAGCATATTGCATTTACTTTAATCTCCAATGTTTGTGTTGCTAGCAGGACAACTCTTGAATGTTGCTGTCCTATATACACGTAAAGACAATGTGTGTGGGAGAGGGGTGTATTTTTTAGGCTCTGACATAAAATCCTTGATCTTCCAGGAGCCATATACAGGACTAGCGAAATGTTACAGTAATGGAACATTCTAGCTAAATGTTTTAGAGCTATAACACATGTACAAACACTGACTTCTACCATGACTCTACAGACTGGATGTAGTGTTCTGACATGGTAACAGTGCAGGTATACAGAATCATATGGTAGAAGCTCTTTGGGAAACAGACCCCATTCTCTTGGTGGTGCAGTGCAGAATCTCATACCTGCATTTAAGTGTGTAGGAGTTCTGTATTTGATATGATTCCATCATAATACTGAATTCTCCATTGTCAATAGAAGTTGTCTCATTCCAGGCCTTTTGTTGTCCTATTGCCCTCATCTCTCCACAGAATCTTTTTTATTATGGAAATCCTCAACCTGTATATTAAGTTCCATTAATTGGCAGACACAGAAATATAGAATCTCTAGAAACCTGGACACCTGTTAACTTGAAGCAGGGGTATGATCAATGCTTTAGCTCTCAAGTGGCTGAGCTATGCTAGACTCCTTTCAGCCCTTCTGTGTAATTTCCATTCATGGACAAATACAGTGCTGGCTACAAACTGGAGAAAAGTGTATGTGGTGGTCTCAGTAGGTGACATGCTCAATATTCCTTGTAAAACAGACAGATTTTGACCTTAACAGGAACATAACAAACTTGTATTGTTTGTTCCTTGATGCTATTCCTTAACACAGTTCTACAGAAATTGTTTTGTCTATTCCTCTGTCTCCTTATTTAGCTACTTTGGATAGGTACATCACTGATTAGATGTTTCTGCCCATTTTGCTACTTTGAACCTGTGCCTCTCTTCTCCCCTCCAGGCCTCTGCTTCCACTCTGGACTTTTACCCCTTATTTGCCCTCAGCAAATGAGACAAAAGCAGCAGAGCGTAAAAATCTCACTGACCAACAATGGGATTTAACACCGCTTAAAGTTGAAATACCTGACTGCTACTTCCCTACAAAATTAACATTCAGAAGACTTTGACTCTGCTAGTCTCCTGCTGCTGTCTAAACTTATACCACTGCCCTAAGTGATCACATTTTGGCTTCTTGAGATGCCCCAGAGTCTCTCATTTTAGGCAGTATTAAGTGCCAGTGCACAAAAGTAATACTTAGACCCTTTTAGGATTCACAGTTTTCATCCTTCTGACTTACTCACCTGCAGAGCACAGTCTGATACTTTCCAAGTCTGCCTGACAGGTTGAGGCATGATTCTTGTGGAGAGCATCCCTCAGCAGTGAAAGAGCATGCACGCCTCATCCAGCAGCTCCATGGGTAGGGCATGCATCTGAAATGCTGGAAACCCTAGCTCAGCTTTCTGTTCAGGAGTTCATATGAATCCCTCTCTCCCAAGATGAAGCCCTAATCTCTGTCTATGGGGTTGAGATATTCAGCCTACAGACCAGAGTGTCTGCAGCACAGCAAGACATTACAGTCTGCAGCACCTTTCCACTTTTCCTGGGGATTCTTCAGTCCCTTATTACTGTGTGTCTTTGTGTATCTCACTAAAAAGCAGCGGGGTTCTGGAGCTGCACTTGGACGTGGGCACAGGCTGGGCAGAGGACATGGGAGAGATGGGAGCATATGACCTCAAGCAATAGACTGCAGCAATAGAAAGCTGGAATACTGTTGCCTTTTAGATGTGTGCAGCAATCAAATAAGAACTGAGACAGAGAGGGCATGAAAAACTAGAGGTACCGGCAATTGCTCAGAAGAGGAGAGGCATATAAATCTGGGGGGGGGGGGTTGCATCTTGTTTCTTCTCTGTGCACTGTGTAACCCAGTTTGCCTGAGCAGTAGATCTGTCAAAGCATTTGCATTCAGGCAGTGAAATTTTCTTCTTTGACAGACCAGCTGACCTTCCAGAGCAGGGTCATGCTATATCTGATACAAGGCACACTCACAACACGTTACCACGTGACATTCTTATAAACAGACTAAGGCAGCAGACTCTAGATGAAATCATCATTAGCTGAGTACACAACCAGTTGAAAACAGTCCAAAGGTTAGGCGTCAATTGGGTGGCTAAAACAGAAGGAAATTTCAAGAGAAAGCTGTCCTCAGCTTAACTGTAATTAACATCCTCACTACTGATGTAAGAGTAGAACAAAGATTGTCTGTTAACATTTGTAGACGATGCTGCGCAGGGAAGGGTTGCAGTGCTTTGATTCAGAAAATAACAATATTGAGACATTTAAGAAATGGTCTGAAACTCACCATTTGGCATTCAGTCCAGGTCCAAAACATTGCATTTTGGAGAAATTAGGTGCCCAAATATGAAACAGGAGAGTAACCAGGTAAGCAGCAGAAAGATACAGGAGTGTCTGATACCTAGATAGGAGCACCAAGATGGTGATGTTACTGTAAAGGTAAATCTCCAAGTGATGAGAAAATCTAGAGAGCTTTGTCCAGGGAGGAAAAAAAGGCAAAGGGTATGGGACATAACACCAAGCCCTGGAGATATCCTTGGCCCTGCCTCCAAAAAGAAAGGTAAACTAGATGAACTCTCATGACCCCTATGACTATATGTGCCTTTTCTACGCAAAGGCTTCTTTACCTAATCTGAGGCACGTTGAGGTAAAAAGAGAATGTAAAATGGAATAAATAATGACAAGTGAATTGGGGTTTTAGTATTAATGGATTATTAATTTTCTTTCTGATTTAATCATCTAATTGTAACTTTCACTATAGGTGGGAAACCATTTAAGGGATAGAGTTTTTCTCCCACCTGTGACTAATCAGCTGGCAAAAACTCGAGTGTCACCCCCCAAAGCGAAATCTGTGTAGGGAGAGAGCTTTAAAGAGGGACTTTACAGTGTGAGCCTATGGGGAGGGAATGACTGTAATATCCATGGTTTTGTTTATGGCATATGTTATGCCTGATTTGCATGCGTCATTCCACTTTCTCTGTAAGTGTGATTTGATGAGAAAGTGGGCCTGGAAGTTTTAAGCTGTTGGGGTCCACGTAATGCAACATTCAAGGACACAGTCGGGGACTCCCTGCATGTTAAACTGGGAATTCAGAGAACTATAATTATTAACGTGCCATTAGTCATAAATAATTACATTTTAGTCATAAAAGTAATCCTAATGTTAGCCCCTGATGTTTTTGTTATTATCTCTCAAAGGTGTTAATAAGTGTCACAGATTGCTGTCATCTTATGGCTGAGCAGGGAAGAAACATCTTATTCCAAAGTTGAAGAAATGACCTTAAGGAAGACAGAGCAACTGAGAAAACAGAGCAGCAGTCTAATTGTGATGGGCCCAGAGGTGCAGCCAAAGCCACCTGGACAGTGTACCATGTAGGCAGATCCTGATGCTAGAGACTTACTTTTAGATTTTCATATCTGGCTACTAAGCCTGCTGCTCTGGGAGAAATACATACACAGCAAATGCCTGTGTGCATATGCAGTATCAAGTCCCAGGTAGTACACTAATGCAGCCTGTAATACTTGTATTTTCTGACGGTTTTAGGGCTCCTTTAGGAGTTACTGTTTAAAGTTGTGTCTTTTTTCAGCTTTCTGAATGTAGTCTTCTTTTAAGAACTGTTGTTTATGAAAATGATACCTTCTCTGAACAGTACCTGCTGCTTGTAGAGCTTGTAGTGCCAAAATGTTTCCAGTTTTCCTGTCCCATCAGCTCTTCAAACGTGGGTAGAAGAATTTCTGTTTCCTTGTCTCTGATCCACCCATGAGTCATTCCCAGTAGCTTGTTGCCTTATAAACTCATGAGTGACAGTGGGTCTGTAGTGGAACCTCATTTGGGCCTGGATGCTGCAGTGACCTGTCACAGCTAATAATAAAGGTAAAGTAAGTAAATTTGAAAAAACAGGTTGTTTATTATTATAGGCAAAATGGGTTTATTATGAGGGCAAAAGGTGGACCAAGAACATTCTGCATGACTGTTTCCACTGTAGGAGGTAACAGGGAAGGCCTCCTTTTAAACTTGGTTTTCTGCAACTGGGGAAATGAGGGACTCTTTGTTCTACTGCACAGATGGCAAAGGTATTATATATATAAAAGGAGGTGGTAGTTATTGTAAAAATCTTCTCTTAGATGTTATGGCTGCATCTTCCCCCCCTGCCACTTTAACATCTGTGGAAGTGGAATGAGAATATGTGTGTACATTTCAGGAGAGAGTTTGTCCCTCATATTGAAAATACACTTCAGTAGTAAGTAAGTTGGAATCTTTTTGCTTATGCAGCGGGGAATGTGAGAGTCCAGTGAAGTTAGTGGATTTAGTCCTATTAACTTTAATGAGATTTGGTCAGTCTCAATAACGTGATCGACTACATGTCGATGGTAACACCGTTACTATCGACTAAAATCAAGAATCTGAAAACAGCTTCAGAGTACAGTTGCAAGCCAGTTTTAACACTCTTCTCTAATTACATGAAGTATATAGTTACCCTAAGCAGAGTACTTCTTATTCCATCTTGTTGAATGCGTTTATTTATGAGTACAGAAAAAGGAGAGATATGTTGGCACCTGCCATTGTTACAGTCCATGGGGCAGAATTATTTTACATTGTCTGATGTTGGCAAAAGTTCCTGTTCAGATTTTCACTTGGTCTCCATGGGTAGCTGTCTCCATAAGATGTTATGTAGCTATGGTGCCCATCTGCGCTTTCATTTTATAACAAATTACTTTCTAATATTAGTATTTTTGTACTCTGTTGCTGTTAAGAACTTTTATTTATAGATGTTACCATACACCCCAAAAATTCAAGAAATCCATCAGAAGACATTTGATTCTCCAGTGTGTAATATGCTCACACAGCCTGCTGCTTTCATTTACACCATATGAGTTACAATCTGAACTTGACCTCAAATTGGCCTTATTGCTGGATAGGTGAAAAGGAATTTTGTTTAAAATAAAATTATTTTTAGTTTATTATGTATCTAAATTTAAATTAAAATTAAGCCCATTGCCAATCTATTGTTGCTGTTTGTAAACATCAAGTGATTGCTTGAAGGTTTACAAACTTTATGTGGTGCAAGAAAATCAGACACAGTGGCAGGTTCTATACTTACAGAAACTAGATTAAACTCTGGATTTTTGCTTACATAAATTGGTTATAATCATCTTCTAGGCAAAGAGTTTATATTTCAGTGACGACTGTTTCCCCTCTTTCTCCTGGCAATGCATCCTTGTGAGTTGTTGAGATTTTTTTTTATATTTTACCTGTTTGTGACTGAATAGGAGGGAGACGGAATATAATTATCTCCCTTTTTATTTTACAAGCTCCTCTGTAAGGGAAGAACAAAGCAGTAAATTTTGGCAAAATAAACCCTAGAAAGTAGATTTCAGAATGCCTGTTTACATTTTTTTTCTGACACATGTTTATGGTGTAGCACTTTGTTCAATTCTTCTGACTCAGAAGCGGGGGTGGGACCAAGAGTGTTCTAGCTCTGTGGATGTTTCACAGAACGCCAGATTACATCCAGTTGAGTGTTTTCCACAACTAAACCAGCTCTGGCAATAGTGTTTTTGCAGTGTCCAGATGAGATTACAGAGGGGCTGTGGGAGACATCTTAAACTTTTCTGCATTTTGGTGGCAAAGCGAGTGGGGAGACTTGGTCTCACTGTGAGCATTTCTGCGTGTAGCTAAACCAAAAGTGGTTTCAGTCACTTTGTGTGAGAGGCAGGAGGAGAAATAGAGAACAAAACTTACCCCAAAACCACATGATGTGACCATATTTCTACTCTGAGGAACAGGGTTTAAGAGCTGGTGTGTGAGTGTTTGTGCCAGGGACTAGACTGCACTGGAGGCAGAGAAGCCTGATGTGACTTAGCCAGATAGTCCTGGAGGCTTGGGCTGGTGCTGTGGGGTCCCAGTCATTTTTCTGGCATGGTGGTAGAACAGCAGTCTAAGAGGGAGCAGAGGAAAGGTCTCTGCTTTTCCTGTGACATTTGAGGACAATTCCTTCACCTGCACAGGCAGAATTCAATGGTGAGGAGAAGGCAAAGATACAGGCAGAAACCGCAGGCTGCAGTTTCTGGTTGTAATTAGGGATGTGCGAGATGGTGGATGCATTCCCTGTTCAATCTCTCCCACAAGCTGAGTGCTCTGACAGCAAACTCCAGCAGGCAGATTTGCATCTACTCTTCCATTTTTTTTGCTCAAGTGGAGCAAGAAAAAAAAAATATTCTTTCCTCCACAAAGGAAGGTACTGAATCCCGTCCCATACATCTATCCTTTTCACTCCTGCTCAGCCATGCAGAATTTCCAGTCTCCAGGGCAGTTGTTTCCCACCAGGGCAGCAGTACTTCACTATAGGCATCTTTCTGCATCCCAAGCAAGCACCACATGAAGTGGGCAGTGGTAGGTTCAGCCATTACTTCCTGCTGCTCTGAACTGGACCTCTGCTCTATTGAAACCTTTATTAAAATGTCTGAACCATATCCTAGGTTTTCTGCCTTACTTCCATTGCCTGCTTCATTCTTTGGTTATGGTTATTGTCTCCCTTTTCATAGGAGTTGGCAGCATTTGCAGTGCCCAAGAGGTTTGGCAGAGGTAAAGACAGGTTGGCTGGTTTTGCTGTTTATTTTTATACCATAGACCTTATAGTCTATGTGCTCTGCATTTTCATGAAGGAAAAGACATTTGTACAGCATCTGCTTGTGAAAAAGAAAGATATGACAAAGCATGCAGCTTTCACCCAAGAGCATTACCCATTCAATTATGGTTGCATTCATGTCTCACCTCAGTTCATTTCCACTGGGAATTTGTACCTGTGAGGTAGCAGGCCAAATGCATTTTAAAATAAAATTTAGAGGTCATGAGACCTATCCTATTTATCATTTCAGGCAGTAGAAAAATCAAGCAGACTATGTGTTTAGAAAAGAAAAAGAAGGCTCCTGGAATGCAACCCTCAATGCCAAGTACACTTTGTATAGAGTATCATGGAAAAACAGCATTTAAAAATGGAAAGGTCAGGATCTTGACCTAGTTGACTTCCACAAATGGTAAAATATGCTTACTGTGGAAGAAGAGTATGTGCTATGGAGGTATGGGACATAAAAGTGAGAATTAATAGCATGAAGACAGTTAATCTTGCCTTTAGTATCATCTATAAGTACAGTGAAAAATGTGCAGGTGGAGCTCTTATGAAAAGTTTCAAGTTGCTCTGAATATTCCTAAATGAAGACTGTGATAATAGTCTAAGGAATTATTTTAAGCTTCTGTTATTTTATACTTAACTTTTTGAACAAAAGAGATGGCTCTAATGGTGCATACTTGTCAAGTGCTACATGGAAGAAGTAGAATTTCTACTTTAAAACAGAAAAGCCTGCTTGACCTGTAGTTTTATTTTTATATGCACTTTCACCAATGCAAAATACGACATAGATGTCTGCTTTTCGTGACAATGGACCTCAGCCTATTTACAAATGGGTTGGTGTCGCAATTAAATCATGCATGACATTGTAGCAGTCATACCAAATGGAGTCTCTCAGCAATGTATGTTTAATGTAATTGATAATGGAGTAATATTTTGAAATGGAGAACACATCAGTCATCCAGTGATTAAGCTAAATTTGAAATTGATTTGACATGATTTTCCTTGCAGCTTCCATGTTAGAATTTTATGAGAATTTCTAAAATGAACCTAATGACTCAGCAGAGAGAGGACGTGAAGAATGAGTCTTAGAAGGGCTGCAGTGCTCAGTGCTGCCATGCTTGAGAATTCATAACAGCTTTGCAGACTGAAAGGTTTAAACACCAAACTTGTTCTTTTCTGCACACTTAAAAAAAGCACTCTGAATTTAAAGATATCTGCAGTCTTGTGGGTGCCAGAGCACTTACAGGATGAGTGTCTTGTGAATCACTGAGTAATGCTTCTGCTCCATAAAGGTGCTTAAATACGTGTGAATCTTCTCCTAAGAGGCTAATACAGCTGTCACAAATTCAAGGGTTTAGTTTTGCACAGCTGAAGTGAAAAGAACAATTCTTTTGTGTTCTAGCTAGGTATTTGTAATGCTGTTCTTAATGTAGTGTTTGAATGTCTTATAAACAGTATTGCTCCTACACTTGCACCATAATAAAGGGGAAAGTATTGAAATCATTTATTGGGAGAATGATTTAATGGGAATTACACAGCTGATCACAAAATGGAATACAGTATTTAGATGAAAACTTTTAGTGAAACTCTAGATCTGAATGAGACTGATAAACAGTTTTAAATTATTTAAATCATTAAATTAGTATTAATTCCTTTTGTTCTTACAAAGATTTACCTAAAGCCTTGTTAGTCATTTGGACCTAGTGAATTAAATGTTTGAACACCTTTAAACTACATCCATGGTGAGGATGTAGTCTTTCCCATCTTCCAGAGGAAAGTCAGACAAAGATAAATTCTGCAGAATAGGAATCAACTCAGGTGTCCAGACTATTGCCTTAACCATTAGGTAGTGCCCTCTTTACAGTTAGCATTATACAAGTTTAAAAGCAGTCTAATAGTGCCACAAAAAAACTGTCAGTAAATTTTATGCCTATTCACGAAGCAAAGCCACGTTTCCCAAAAGAAACCATTTTGGATGAATAAATACTTCTTGTCATACAAAATTTGGAGATGCAGGATGGGAGAGAAGTGTGTCTGGAGTTCAAACATGAATGAGGTCAGATCTACGTGACATACTCAATTTTTCTGGCTGCTTGTGTGATTTCATGACCTGGTCAGAGATACCATAAATATGTATCCATTGTTTCCATTCAAATCGTGTGCTTGAATGCTATGGTGGTCTTTCAACATAGCAGATTTTTTTTTCCCCTGCAGTGTTCTATTCTTCTCAACTTCTTATAATTAGCACTCTAAAAGGACTAGAATTCTGCCCCTGCAATGTAACTAAATATGTTAGATTTAGTATTTTGTAGTTGAGGAAAAATATTCTGACCATGCTGAACCTGTAAAACAACTACAAAGCTTGTCTTCTACAAGCAGTGTGTTTTCTAGTAATAAGTCTTTATAAAGAGGGTCAATGTTTGCCCGATGTTTGAGGTTTACACTTAATTACGTACTTGATCCTGATTCATTAAAGACACACATATGTTAATTGGTTAACAAAAACAGTTCCACTCAGTCAGTCATAGCTCTTCAATGATGAACCTACATCCTTAAAAACCTAGCAGAAACAGTAAAATTTATATAGAAAGCATACATAAAGTAGATCTTAGCAGGAAGTTTGAAATATTTAGAGCCACCCTGTAACCCTCTTACGTGCCTTGCTAAAATAGCCCTATTGATGCCAACAATGCTTCTATCGGGCAGCTACACCACACCTGATCCCTTAGAGAGAGGCTAGCTGAAGGAATGGAAACATTTCTCCTAATATCCTTCATGATATAAGCCTGTTTTTACTGAGTATAACCTTTGCAGTAAAGTAGGCCTACGCGTGTAGATATCAGAGACATTTGCAAGATCATTACTTTAGTAGTTTTTGAGTATTTAGTGAGATATTTTGTGTTTGCATGTTTTCATTTCCTTCTTTTATTATTTTGTGACACATTAAACTTCAAATAGATCCACTGTTACATGAAGGGAAGTCAATTAACCCAGATGCAGTGCAGGTATCAGCCCTCCATAGTCCTGTGAGGGTGCATTCTGCCTTGGTCAGAACTGTGTTCAAGAGCCATCATAATCATCCTACAAAGGGCAGGTGCCTGTGAGTGGGTTGTATGTTGTGTTCTGCAGGTAGCAGAATCATTAAATATTGTGCAATGCTATCATTTGTAACAAACCAGACAAAATGGGAATTAGTTGGGAAGTGAATAGTGAGGTCTTAAAAGTTTCTAAATTGATGGACCAATCTAAAAGGCACTTGCATTTAGAATCATGTTAAAAGAGTCAACTTTCTTGTGGTATCAGTAGCAATGGAGGTTCCTAAATTCCATGTTTTGCAAATAGCTGCATCAGCAGATAGTGACGCTTAAAATTGTACTATAAGCTAAGAAGGGCCATAGGGACAGGAGGATGCATTTCATTGCACACAGGAAACATTTCAAAGCCCAAGAGAAAATGAAGCTACATTATACAGTACATTTCCGTTTTTTGCACCTCAGATAACAAAAAGCCACAGCAGTTAGTTTCACTTTGCAGTTACTGTGTGCTGATAATAGGACAGAACTGCAGTTGTGGTCAGCAACAGAAGAGGCAGCAGCAGGGGGAAGATATTATGTCAATGAAAAAAATGTTTGTCTTGAAATTTGTGTGCATGAGCTTAGGGGAATAAGAAATACAATTACTTTTTCACTAATCAAACTAATGACCATTTAAGGGACAAAGAAAACTTATGTAAAACATTTAAACATTACACTTGAGAGTAACCTGTTGGTATGAACTGGAATTCCCAGATAATGACATCAGTTCTCTGCATTAGAAAGCTAAGACCATATACTCGATAACCTTGCCAGTATAGGTATATAAAATGACACATTTCTGTAATCTGCTTCAAAAGGCAGTACTAGAAATGTTAAAGTACCAAACATGTTAAAGCAAACCTAACCAGAGGTGCACTATGTTTTGCTTTTCTACATGGCTGTGGGAAATGACCACTGGGGGATCTGATTCTTTAATGCATTTTTGAGAAAGTGACTATTGTCTATTCGAGCTCACACACAGTTGTGAATGAAAATAGTTTTCATGCTCGAGCTAAACAGAGAAAACTCATATGGTCTTGCTATTTAATGCAACTGTAAATGGAAGATTTTGCTTCCGATTAGCAGTGGTATTGAAACAAAATTTTTCCTAACAATTCTTGAACTTTAAGCAAAAGTTCAGTTGGAAACCCAGTCCAAACAGTTACTGCCAGCCATTATATTCTATGCTAAAATTGCTCTCCATCAGTGATGCTACAATCCTCCATCTCTTGGGGTCAGTCTTAAGTAGAATAGACTTCAAACTCATGTTGTAAGAATGACTTCTTTCTATAAATCCAGGTCTCCAGCCCAAGACTTACTGAATATACAAAGTTACAACTCTGTTGCCATTTTACTAATACCAAATACATGTTTATCAAGCTAACAGTTTTTTAAAGGTGGAGAACTAATAGTTATAGCATAGATACTTTTTTAGCAAAACCACACTAGGGGGTACTCCAAATCAAATGGAAAGCCTCTCAGTAAGTACAGTGGCCTTGTGTTACAACTGACTGAAATGTGAAAACTAAAAAACTTCTTAAATAAAGAGGAACTGGGAAACAAACCAAACCAACTACTTTTGCATAATAGCTATTTGGTAAACAACCACATGCATGTAAAATCCTGGAACATTTGTGCTTTGCACTGTGTATAACAATTTGAGAGGCAGCAGACTCAGCTCGTCTTTGACAGAGCTCCTTTCCCAGACTAACACCGAATGTTTACTTAAGAGGAAGATATTAAAAAATGTTTTATATTTAATCCAACTGCACCGTTTTTGCTCATTATTTCAGTATTTGTGGATATTTCTTGTTTTCCTACAGCCTTGAAAATGTTTGTGGTGTAGAAACAGCTGGCTCTTTCATTTCTTGATGTCTGCTAACAGATTTCAGCAGCCAACTGCTCACTGACAAAAGGATCTGCATATTCGCTCAACCCCTAGCTCGCCCATGAGTAGATGTGAAGGGAGAAGCATTGTAGAGCACAGGCTGTTATTGCCTGACCACAGACCTGACCACATCTGAGCACAAGTAATAGCACTGTGTCCAAAGCCAGGGATGGCCGGAGGTTCCTGACCTGGATTATGGTGATGATTTTCTTAAAATCATTTTCCAGAACGTACATGCACATATCAAATGGAAGAAACCATTCATTTTCTTTATTCTTTCTCACCGATGCAATGTGTGTTTTCTTTGCTGTCTGCAACAAATTGGCAGTCAAATTTGTCATAAATTACATCCTTGTGTTGAGGCAGAATGCTTCCCCAGTAAATGAGGCTACTTACTCTTCTTTTTTCTTTCTTTGCAACATCGGACTGAATTTTCCTAAAATAAGCCTTATATGGATTGTTTGCAAAGTGAATGGAGTCTCCTTTTCCATCTTGCAGTGGCTTTTTGCATCAAATTTCTCAAGAGCAAGAAAACTTTTCCAATCCAGTAGTACTTTCTTACTGAGCTTTAGCTCCAAGCAAATGTCATCTCCAAGTTCTTATAACACCTATTGAATGACAGAAATGTCTAGAATAATGTCTTTAATAGTTTTAAGCCAATTCTGGGGCACTTAACATTTCAGATAATTCACTTTATAGGGAAATATTTACTTTGCAGAGGAATACTTAAACTCTGGGCTATGATGTCATGTTATCACTGCTTCCTTATTATCTTCAGTTAACTTGGAGGACAGTACTAGGAACCATGCAGAAGCTGTAGTGAATTCGTATCACACCTGCTGTGTCTTACAGCCAACTACCTCCAAACAGGCAGCGTGCTCCTTGGGAAGGACATAAGCCGGGAGTTCTTGCAACATTTAATTCCCCAATACAACAGTCTAACTAAATGTTAACTGACCCTCTTGGGTGTTATGTCTTAGCACCTTTTCAGCTTCATGAGAAACGTTGCTCTAACAGGTGTGCAGCACCATTGCCTTTCAAGGATCACAGCTGAAGTTCTTCAGGTTTGATTTCAATTTCTTTTTACAGGGATTGTCATGCACTCAGATGTGTGATTTCTCATGGCTGCCTCCTTTCCCACGTCTGCCAGTGTTAACTGAATAAGGAAAATTCTGCACCACAGAGGAGAATGTAAGTGTTCTTGTGCAAAGACATTAAGACACAGCTCTCACAGCAATCCTGTGTTTTCCACATTGCAGCTTGGTGTTAATGCATAAAGCTGTATTCCTACTAACAGAAGGTGTGATCACTCTGCTGGGGGGCAGAACTGTGACTATTGTGTAACTTCAGTGGGCTTAAATGGCTAAACTTAATTGTGAATTGGCTGAGTTTTCCCTACTGAAGAAATAGGCATGCCACGCCAGCTGGCAGGACTGGGAGACATCCAACCTCACTCAGTGCAGTGTCTACAGCAACCCTTGCTGCTTGGAGGATGCTTCCTACCAGTTACAAGGACGATGGGTGTGACCAGAGAGTTGATTTCTCATGAAACCTGGCGACCAGGGTCCCGTTTCACACGATGAGGAGGGGTTCCCACCTTGGCGAGTGGTTAACACCAAGACTAGCTCTTGCCCTGTCGAACCAAACGAGCATCCTTTGGTAGTGACTACATGTACGAAGAGAGGGGTACCTGCGCTGGCCCTTCTCAGGCTCCCGCCCCGGCCCCGCAGCTGCCCCCGGGGGCCCCTATCTCCCCCTGGGTGCGGAGCCGCCCCGGAGCGGCCGGGGCGGGCACGGGACCATCCCCGCGGCGCCGTCCCGGGGCCCGCCGCGCACATGGCCAGCGGGCGCGGCGGGGGCGCGACGCTCCCCCGGGGAGGGTCCGCGATCCCGGCGGTGGTAGCGGGAGGCCCCCGCCCCGCACACCTCCCCCGCGCGGGGGGAGCGGGAGGGAAACCCCCAGTTCCGCTTCCTGACGGCGCCGCGGCCCGGGCGGGGAGCGGCGGCCGGAGCGCGGGGCTGCCGGCGCCCATGGCCGGCGAGCGGACGCGGCGCTTCACGCGGAGCCTCCTGCGGCCGGGGCAGGCGGCGGAGCTGCGGCACAGCGCGGCCGCCGCCGCCGCCAGCGGGCGGCTGCAGCTGCGGGTGAGTGCGGGGGGAGCGCCCGGCGGGATTGCGGGCAGCGGGACCGCACGACGGGACCGCACGGCGGGATTGCGGGCAGCGGGACCGCACGACGGGACCGCACGGCGGGCACCGGCCCAGGTGCGAAGCGCGCTCGGGAGCCGACAGGGGCGCGGCGCAGTGGCAGCCCCGGGGCGGGGGGCGCAGAGCTGGGTCCCCCGGCCCGCCCGGAGCAGCCCGCGGGCAGCGCCGCGGCAGCGGAGCCGCTCGTCTGGTGCTGCGGTGCTCCGGTCCGAGCCTCCCCGCTCCGATGCTGCGGACGGCGGCTGGCGGCCCTCGCTCCTCTCGGGGGTGAATGCCAGCTGCCCGGCATCCTCCTTCGGCTTCGCCCGTTTTCTTCTCCTTTGGCTGCGCTTCGCAGGGGCAGATGCAGTGAATCCCGGAGAGCGAACTGCCGGTGCCAGCACAAGCATCGGTGCTCGGGGGCCGGGACAGAGGCTCCGGCTGCTCCGGTGTGTGCCAGTCACGTGAGTTATCGGTGCTGCACAGCCCGTGTGTAACCATCGCTACTGAGATGCGTGTGCGCTCCGGGTGATTTCCACTGGAAACCCCACGGAGGAAGCCTGAAATGGCACAGAAACACTGTAGCAGCGTTCGTTTTTAAAACGCGTTGCGTTCAGCCCGTGTCTCTCTATCTGTGGAATAGCACAAAAGGGCTGTAAACTGTTACCACAGTATTTTCTCTTCCCTTTGCACAATTGTATGTAAGTCCTTAGCTGATAGGGAGAGACGACAAATTGTTTGGGTTCACAGAGAAATATCGACTAGCCTTTTCAAATCACTAGGCATTTATGAGTCATTTATTAGCCATTTTTATAATAAGTTCCCTTTGGACTTAAAGCTATGTGTTAGGAGAGATATATGACTCCTTCTTAGATGATTAAGCATATTATTTCTGTGAATCATTTTAATTCAGATAAATATTTTCCTTTTCTAGTTTTTCAGGCAACACAGTTCATGAAATAGACTAAAACGCTGAAAGAGAGAAAGTTGTAAGTGAAAGGTCATCATTCACCAAAGTTTATCCCAGTGCCTAAATGCAATGCATTCTCTGCCTGAAAGTACAGGAAGTAACTTTCAACTGTATTCCCATAAAGTTAGTGGGCATTTTCCATCTTCTGAGGTGTCTCACACAGTACAAATAAAGAGCAGAGTTAAATGACTGCTGTGCTTGGAGACAGCAGCCAGTTCATGGTTCCTACCTATCTGTACACCAAATGTGAGTTGTTTTCTTTACCTCACTGGATTTGAAGTGCTTTTGCAGTCAGCTTTGAAGGTCTTCATAAAGCATTCTCAAACTTGTGGCATGTGGAAGCTTAAAAGAACTTACTTGTTTCTCCTGACTTCCCACAAATCTTGTATGTGATACCTTGTCAAATCCTGAAGTCTGTTCAACTGCACTGCCGACAGGTTTGTGTGGTCCTGCCCTCTGGGCACAGAGGTCAGAATTTGGCCCACGGTCAAATATACTGTGCTGATGAAGTTTTGGTGGAAACTTTGTAGGAACCATCATGGTTGGTTTGGGCTCTTACCAAACACTGTGCTGAGTAGTTGTCCCCTAAGAGGGTCCATGTACTGGCTAAACTATTGTATTGTCTCATTGCGTCTTAAAATATTATAAATGAAGTTCTGTTAGAGGTATATTTTACTCTGCTGTGTCTCTGCTGCAAGAATGCAGAAGAATAACAATGAAATTGATGAAGCAAATCTGAATTTGATGGTCTGGTTCCCTTGAGAAGAGGGGAGGTTTTAATGTGTTTCTAACAAATCTTATATTGATAACTTAAGAATATAGTATGTAATTACTGCTCCTGTATTTGCATTGTATTTTATTCAATCTGTCTTTAAAACATCGAGACTTCAGTTGTAGGGTGACAAAAATCATCTGCCACTTCTGAGAGTCTGACTTCCTGTTGAGTGATGAAACGTACTGGTGCTGGATTTCATCAGGGCTTTTGATTCAATATCTGAGGCAAATGCGGTCAGATCTGCAAAGATGGTCTTTTACAGATATTGAAGTTAAAATTTGAAGATACCAGACAAAATTCTGGTTTCAGTTATACCGCTCAGTGGGAGCACTTAGGGACTTCCAGATGTTGTGTTTTATTCACCAGCAGGCACGATGGTTCTGAAGTCTGGGTTGCTTGCTGTGTTGAATATGTATGGCTCTGGGGAACTTAATGAAGTTACCATCTTTTTACCATAATTTTTTGGGCTGCCAGTAATGTTGTCTGTGAAAGGCAAAGTTTTATAAAATACTTTATGCTGAGGATTCATGATGGATTACAAAGCAGCTGCCTTCAGGGTTAAATCTTTTCATACTACATTAGCTAAGAATGAGCAGAATTAACCATTATATCTTGGCTAACTAGGTTTGCAGTTTTGGGGCCGCCATGTAGAGCTGTGATGTTCTGTACTGGTCAGTGATTGTTGCCTTTGGATCCATAATATTTGGCCTCTGTGCCTTGCACATGGGACACTGGGATGGTGCAGCCATTTTTGTAAATGTAAAGTTGCCAGTATTCAGCACACAAATCTGTTTGTTGAAAGAAGGTGTGATAATCAGAAAAATTGCGTTGGCAGAAGTAAGAATGTTTGCCATTGGGTGTTGTATCTGCAGTGCCCTGAAAGATAGAGAGCGAAACAGAGGTTGAGGGTGGAATATACGTGTGTATCATAACTGCAGTGCTTTGGCATAAGTGACACGTTCTACATTGATTACCCAACTCTTCAGCAGGTGGAAGGAGTGGTGCTAACAGGTGTTAGTGGTGTGTGGCAATACTTCAGGTGGTTTCCATAAGCGCCTCGCTAAGCTTTCAAGTAGGAATGGCAATTCACCAAACTAGCCAGTGAAACAGATCAGTATCATCTAGAAGGTGAATAATTTATTGTATTTTGAAACTTTGTTGTGAAATTCTTTGTCTCTCCTAATAGAAGACGCTTGTTTGAAAGTTGCTTTATGAACACTCACTGCCACTGCCCAGGAGAGCTGAATAGCTGTGCACAAAAAAGGGAAATTAATATGTCTATAACTGCAGCAATGTTTTACTTGAAGTTTTTAAAATGGGGATGGGTCAGTCAGTGCTCCTAGAAATCAGCTTGCTAGCTGCTTAGCTAATACTAAACTTCATGTTATGCTATTATTTCCAGGTCTCAATTAATTTGGCAAAGTACTGCTGGCTGCAGTCCTCATCCTTTACATAAAGTATTGTGACACTCTTTTTATAAAAGAGCTGTGGTGGGTTTTGCTCTTCATCCCTCTTCCACAGTTAAACAAGTTAATAGTAGTCTGGAATTGGGCTGTTGCTCCACGTGTCTTTTTTTTGGCAGAGTTTTCTTTCCATCGCTCTGCAGCCAAGCACAGAGAGTAGTGGTGTCCGATCGCTGAGTACTGGCAGTCTCTCTTGAGTGGAAGGCTGGATTACATGGCTCTCTCTTCCACGCAAAATGGTTTTCTCTCCTTTTTATATTGGCTGGGGCCACTATGCTTCCTCCCTGAAAGAATAGATTCCCTTAGTTTCCAATGTGTATTTTATGTGGCATGTTCTTTACAAATAGTAAAGTCTCTATTTGTAGTTGTATATTTCTAGTTTTGTATAGGTAATAAAGTGGTTTGTGACTTCAGTGGTGTACTGTAGTCTCTCAAGAAGAGTCATGTATTGTTTCCAGTCTCACAAAGAGTACCCACTGCCTTAACAGAGCTTTGACTCTGCATACTCTGTAGGACCATGTTGCATGGCCTTTTCTTGTTGCATGATCGTGCTTGAATTGGACTTTAATGTTGTGAAAGAAATGACACTGAAAACCTCATCT
The DNA here is from genome assembly GCF_003984885.1 of Neopelma chrysocephalum. Taxonomy (NCBI): domain Eukaryota; kingdom Metazoa; phylum Chordata; class Aves; order Passeriformes; family Pipridae; genus Neopelma; species Neopelma chrysocephalum. The sequence continues at coordinate 5,007,214 of NW_020897730.1, forward strand.
GTTGCCAAGGTACAGTGTTAACTGAGCTATTTCAAAGACAGACACTGGGCTGTGAAAGGCTCCCTTTCCTCTGAGGATGTTCTGACATCTACTGTCCAGGGTTAACCCAAGTAAGGCATTTATACAGACAGTGAGTACACCACTCCATACAAAATAGACTCTGTGCTTGTACACAGGTGTGGATGCACTGTCTTCACAGACCAGCTACCAGGTCTTTTTGCGTGTTTCCCTGCAGACCTCTTAATATGTTGGTCCATTCTTATTTTTGTGTTTTCTTTGGTTAAGATCAAGGTGATAACCTGGTGAAGGAATCTTAAAAGCATGTGGGTACAGAGAAAGCCTTATCCCATTCTAGTGGTTGAGAGGAGAGGGTTTATTCATGACACAGGCATAAGGGAATATTAGCTGCAGTCTAGAGCTGGTAGTTCTGTTATTTTGAGATAAGTTATGGTTTGTTCAGGGCAGACAACTTGCCAGGCATATTTAGAATGTTAGCAACCTTCTGGGAATGTAGTGCAATGTGGAAGTATTAAACAACATGTTTGTATTTGAAATTTACCTGTGAACTCTGTTCATGAATCTACACTCAAAAATTTATCTTTTGTTAATATCCTGTGCAATATCCTTTACCTGGTCAAGGACAAGACCCACGTTATTTGCAAGTAGTCTCCCTTCTCTACAATTTTTTTTTTAATTATTTTGAAGTGTCTCATGAGTAATTTTGTAGCTGTTTTTCAGCTGGGGTATCCCAAGGACACTTCTCTGGCCCTGGCAAGGATCTGATCGCTTTCAGCTGGCTGCTGGATCCCAGATGTAAGGGCAAACCAAGCAAAGGGCACAGGCAAGAATGCATCACTTGCACATTCTCCAGCTGCTAGGCTCCCTCCTCTGCAGGCAGACAAAAGGGGCAAAGTCTGCTCCTGAGCAATTCTGGGAACTTCATCAGAGACTGGCACTGCAGATTAAATTGATGCAGAAATGAGGAAAAGGAGATAAGAGAAGAGAGCCTCAGAGAGGGTGGAGACAAAGAAGGGAAGAAAATGGTTTAGAATAAAGTTAAAAGCATTGCAGAAAATGGGGGAGAAGAGAAAAGACTTTGTGGGGAAAGAGAGACTGAAGAAGACAATAAAACGAAGGAAAGAAACAAAAAGAGCTGCAAGAAAGATACGTCAGGTTGGTGAATAAGTTCTGTAAAAAAGCCCTTAATATGCAACCCAGGGCAGTCATTTAGTAGGTAGGGAGACCCAGGCATTTGGATTTAAAAGCAGAGTTTTTACTGTTGTCTTGCATCTGTCACTTGACTAACACTTTGTTTTAAATTTATGGAAGTGAGTCAGCTTGAGTAACTCAAAATGCTCTCAGTTTATAGAAGTTGCATTAACTTTTTTGTTTTTGCTTACAAGGTTAAATAAGGGAACTTGGGAGGGAGAAGGAACAGGAGTAGAGAAGAGAATCTGGAAAATTAAGCCTTGTATTGGCTTTGGAAGAGGATGGATATGCAGAGAGAAGGTTTAATATTGCTGTGGTTTATAAAAGGCAGTTCTGCAGTGCATATGTCACTTCCAGAAGTCAAAACATGTTTGTAACTTTTCTAGCACAAGGTCAAAAGCCTATGAAGTAGTGACACAGATGTGATTATTACACAAATAATGAAGACTTGCTTGCTGTGTGCATAATGTTTCCAGCTTAGGATTGCCTGCATTTCACTGAACTCAACCATAGTTTTCTGAATCTACATTATACTTGCTGTGTGTTTTATGCCGTGTATTCTTATTGTAGCAAATGCCAACTTTATCCCTGTTTATGTTGATAAGAAAAACAAAACACCAGGAGCTAACTGCCCAAGATCATGCAATAAATCCATAGTAAAAGCCATAGAAAGATTGCCTCGAAATTTATCCACATCATAGACTATCCTGCCCCATATAGATGAATAATTTGCCTGGCTTCATAATCTGCCCTACTGTTCTCATTACTGACATGGGCAAATTTTTCCCTCTCTTGTAAAATATAAGAAAACTGAAGGCTGCGTGCCCTTTGTGTGCTTGTGTAGTTTAAATGACTTCAGCTCACGTTGTTCCTTTCTGGGCAGAACACAAACAGGCTCCAAATACCAGTGTAATAGGAGGGTATTGAGCTGCATTAGTGCTAAATGGTGATGTGTGTCAGTGAAGCCTTCCGGAGCTGGGAAGGTTTTCTGTACTTCTACTTCTCTTTTTTTTTCTTTTTTTTTGTTTTCCCCACTTCCCACCCCTCCCTTCCCGTCCTCCTTTTTACATTGGGCACACAAGGTAGTAGTCTATTATTTTTTCTCCTTCATGTCAGTGGTGCATTATCACAACCTAAATGCATTGCTTAAGTATATTTTAAGTAGATTATTCGTAATTTCTTTCACTAGTATTTTCTTCATGATGCATGCAGGAAAGACATCAGTGTTGCTTCTTTGTTCTTCAGTTTTACACAGTGCTTTGCAAACACAAGGAGACCGTTCCCTTGGAGCACTGGGGATGGATGGTGCTGCCTGGCCTCTCCTCTCTAGCATGTACTCTGGGAGTTAATATCCAGCCTCTTTGCCTGGGTACTGTAATGTTACTTTTCAACTGGAACCCAAATACTGCATGTTTTGGAACACAGTGTAATGTTTTGAGATGACATAACATAGATGTGCTTTAAGCTTGTATAAAAACACATCAGATGAGGAAATCTGATAAATTTGTGACATGCGCTTGTTCATACTGTGCAAACAGCAGTGTCAACTGTAGCTACTGTCATTAGGATCCCAGGCAAATATAGGGAAATGGAAATGGATGCCTCCCTGCAACAGGAGTCTTCTCTTACCTCCATGAAACAAGGTTTTATCTTTGCAGACTGAAAAAAAAATCTCAACAATTGAAAAAGATATACTGTATTATGTTTTAAATTAATAATTCACTCATTATTAAGCAACAATTAGCTTCCTACTAGATTTTCTTCCCACTATTGCTATGGTGCAGTTGTATAATGTGCATTGTGCAGAAGTTTAGTCAACGTTGTAGTGATTTTCTTAACTTGAGTGTAGTTCCCTGCTTCTGACTTCATGTAGTATGGAGGAAGTACAAAGCAATTCTGTCACTGAGTAAGAAAAGGACTCTGCAGGTAGGAGAGTAATGTTTGTTGACTTCAAGCAAACATGATTCTAGCTTACTTTGACATGTTGACCTAAATTAAATGATGTAGATATAATGAAGTTTAATGAAAGCAATGGAATTGGATATGATAGAGGGAAATAAAGCTTCCTTTTCCATGTATTACTGTTTATCAGGAGGAGTAGTACAGAAATGTTCTCTCTGAAACTGGAATGACTAGTATGTTTAGAACAGCAAGGAGGAAAGAAAATCTGTTATCTTTGGATTTTAGTTTTTGAACCGTCATCATCTAAATGCATTGCTTGCCCATGCACACTTACTGCTAGATGTACCTGCTTTGGCAATTTTGAGTAGGTTGATCTATGTCAGCTGATTTTGAGGAGTGTACTTCTAATTTACAGGCAAGAATGAAATTCTGGACTCTCAGGTGTCTCATAACACATGCCTCTGCTTCTCCTAGGGTTAAGTTTAAAGGTCACCACAGAGGAAGCACAATGGCTCTGCAGAGACAAGGCCCAGAAACATCTTTTTTCCAAAAGCCATCTGAAAGCTCAACTAAGGGTTAAATGTGACCGTGTTTTGGTGCAAGTTCCTCGGTGATCTTTGTTCTAGATCAGGCTTTTCTCTTGTTTTGGGGGATGAGGTTGATATGGTTTGAAGAAAACGCATTTCTAAAGTGTGAGAAAGTTCTCCTGTGATCTGAGTTTTTGCCAGGCTCTAGGGTGATTTTGAGAGCTTTGTAAACTTTACTGGATTTCAAATCCTGCCCTCCCCACTCAAATGCCTCTGACTCCCAAAAAAATTGTCCATTAAAGTTTAAACCATAGTTTTGTATTTTGCATGAGTTAGAGGAGTCCTTTAAGAGCTGTGGAGGGTTACCAGCAGTTTTCCTGTGTCACTTCTATGAACTGCTTTGTATTTCTTCTAATATCTAGGTTTACTTCTTCTTGCCTTTCTTCTGATCAGTTTTCTGTGTTTCCTCTGTGACTAGAATTAATGCAATATAGGACCAGTAAAATGCTTATCACTTGAAAGCTCTGAAGGACAGCCTAGCTGGGATTAGTGTGGGCCTTTGCCCCTGTGGGCCTGTGATGCTGGGCACAAGCCCTGCTTTTCTTGCCCTCGGTTCTTTCCCTGGTTCCCCTCCCTCCTGCCCATCAGCTGTTCCCCTGCTGTTTCCTTTCTGTCCTAGACCCTCTCTCTGTTCTCTCTTACATCTGGTTTATATTGGACTTTTAGACAGATCCAAGTGTTTCTAGGGTATTTTGATACATGTGCAACTATTTGCTGGGGAGTGGGGTGGGAGAAGAGGCTTGGGACCTTCTACTCCCTTGTGGAACAATGGAGCAGAAGGAATTGTCTTCATCCTGGCTCCTCAGTGTGGTGTGCTTGCTGCAGCTGCAGGGCAGGAAAGTGAGCACACTGGGGTGCTCCGGTGTGCAGATGATGTGTCCCCTAAGGTGCATGACAGAACAAGTGCATGGCAGAAGGGACACAAGGAGAGCCAGGGCAAAGACTGCTGTGGCACCCTCTGACCACAGTGGCATGTAACAAAGTCTGAAACTACTTTTTCCATCCCTTTCTTCTTCTGTGAGACACTTGTTGCAGCTTCCTTCTTACCTTCTCTCCACCCCCTGCCTTCTTGCCCTCTTAGCCCTGTGCAAGGTCTGGCAGCCCTGGGAGAGTCCAAGCAAAAAAGTCAACAGAACAGATGAGGAAGAGGCTGGTTATACCCAGATACTGTGCAAAATACATGTGCAGTTTGAGGGAGGGCTGGATGCCAGTCCTCCATATCCCTGTTCTCTCCCCTTTGGAAGCAAATACAGCACTCCTTTCCATGCTCTGAGTAGGCACAGGAGAAAGGATTCAGAGCTTGTTGAGAGTGAGTGAAAGTGATGGTCTGAAGAGCCTGGGTGCTATTGATTGGACTATACTGGTTTAGATAATAAGTCATCTTTGGAGTCTGTCCCGTGGAAGAACTTTCTTGATTGCTGTGCAAGTACCATGGCACAGGCCAGGCTTGATGTCTTTTGTTAGGAATGCCTCTGTTGCATTTCACACGCCATAAATAACTTGTGGTATTTGTAGCAATCTCAGTCTCTCTTTGAAGATAGAAGTGTACAGCCTTTTTTTCCTGGCTTCTTTTTTTCCTTCTATTTTTGTTAGTTAGAAAAGCCTCAAAAGTGGTCTCAAGTCTTAAAAGTGGTTCAGGGGCCTAAATTTGGCCATCCTTGGGATCAAACTGCTTCATGGCTTTGAACTTTAAGCTGTATGGAATGAAATACATGAAGGTTCATCGTACAGAACTACTGTGCATTGACAGGGAGAGACCTTGGTAAAACAAGTCCAGAGTCATACCTCTGATTCTGTGTGCAGAGAGAAAGGAAATGATGAGTAAGTATTAAAAGCAGTAATGAGCAGACTTTGATATTTATTCTAGAATATCATGTGGTCTGTATCTTTTGTATTCACATATTTGCAATGCATACTAAAATATGTGCTGAGCTGTCATGTTTGTATTGTCAGTATATAGGCAAACTTTTTTCCTTCCATTCATGTGTAGCAGGTGGACTTCCAGCAGTGGATAAAGAGCAATTACAGTAGCAATGCTGGTCTAAAAGCAAGTTACTAAAAAGCATCTGCCTGTTTCAAAGCTCTAGTCTCCATTAGGCAACAGTTGCCTTTTACATGAGTAACAGTTGTTTTTCTCTTGGAGCTGTGTGATTGCGCACTGCTTCTGTTCTGCGGACACCCTTCCATTAAGCAGCTAAAATTGCAAGCACTGGTGGAAAATGTGTCATACAACATTAAGTAGGATTGAATTATACTGGTCTCTTCAGTGCTGCATGAATTTATCCTATTGGTTCTGCAGAATCAGTGAGAACTGTTTTGCAGGTTTGTTAGGAGAACCTACCAAACAGAAATGCGGGAGATACATGAACAGAAAGTTAGCTTATTCTCTTTCCTGGTCAAATACTAACCTGTGGTTTAACAGCAACATTAGAAAATCCCTAATATAAGCAAAAAACCCCCTTGCAGTCAAAGTAGATTATTACTTTTCTTCAGGTGTCTCTCAGAAACCTCCTGTTTTGTCTTTTTATATTTCAAATGCATACTCAGTCATTACTGTGTTTCTGTGGAGTTTGAAAAAGAATTGAAGCTCGTGAAACACACCAAATCCAAGTGGTTTAAGTCTGATTGGTTTGGAAACAGAAGAAGATGGGATGATATTTTTTTTTTTTTTTTTAATGTGGCAATGATAGTTCCAGCTTGCTGTGAATGTTGGCAATGAAATATTTTTTTGGCCTTCTGTGTATCCTTTCTCCAGAAAGGGTGAGGGGAAAACTTTGCTGAGGGGTTTCCAGTGGATGTTACCAGTTTCTTTTGTTGCACTAAGCAGGATAAGCAGTAGTACAGTGGGACACAAAAACTGACCTGCCTTGGTATGAAGTTTATCTCCTTTTGTTTTTTTCATTTTTTAAAAGTTGTTCTTGCAGTAAAAACCCTTCAGATTCACTAGGCAGGACCTGTATGTTGCAATTAAATATTATTTTACTCTCATTTTTTTATTCCTAGGTCTGCCCACTCCTTGCTTTGCTGCCCTCACCCCTTACAATCTTTGGTCCTTGTTGCACTTTGTCGTTCTCCCACTTGTCTCTGAGCCTCTGTTAATGCCCCTCTGTGCAGGGAACAGTGTGTCAGTTGTCTGTCAGGCACCCTATCTTTGCTTGCCATCCACGCCACATTAAAACCCACTTCTTCCAGGAATGCTCCTTGCAAGTTCTTCAAATGGATAATCTCTCTACTCCTTCTCTTCACTGAACAGCTGTCCCGTGCTGTTCTGCCCAGCCATGCCTCTCGCCCCAGTACTGGCAATTGAAAGTCTTTGGGTTTGTTAATAGGCCTCTCTTCTGGCTCTAGTGCAATGTTTTACATTGAACAAATGGGTTTGTATTGATAATTGCTAGTTGAATTCACTAGGTAAAATATAATTCAAATAACATTTACTCTGCTTGAAAGAAGAACCTTTTCTGTGTCTGTTTCCTTAAAGGATTTCTGTACTAATGGTTCCCAGTTCAGTATAGTGTGGAAGACAACTCCCTGTCTTGATGTGTGAATATGTCAATAGATTTATATAAATTTTACAATCGACTTAGGTAAATAGCTAGCTGCCAGGGCTAATATTGGTTTCCTTTGAATAATGTGACATGCTTGATTTTTTGGGGGTTTTAAGAAGAGATAACTTGTCATTTAAATTCCACACTGATGGCTACTTAGATATGCTAGAACAAGGTATAAGGGTCTCTCTGCCTGGTCTTTGTGCCCTGACAATTCTGGTTTCCTGTTTTCTACCACTACTTCCTAGTGTGTATTTCAGAAGAGCCTGATTCCTAACCCTGAAGGTTCCAGCAGGGATTCAGATATGAAAATGTGAGTTTCTTTATTGTGGGGGAACATTTTCCGTGATCAAGAATGGCAGTCAGCAAATTACTTATAACTGAAGCTTTAAAAGCTGAAGTACGAATCCTGTATGATGCACAGTGAGTTGCTGCTTAGTGTGTAACTGTACCTAACATTGCTCCCAGCAGCACGGCTTAAACTCACCTTGCATAGTTTGCAATTCAGCTGGTAAGCCTTGGTTGTGTTACTGGTGTGGAGGTGAAGGCAGTTCTGCTTTAGGAGCGGAGATGAGAGGAAGCTCCCTGGCAAGGAATAGCAGCAAAAACGACCTTGCCATTTTGCCCAGAAAAAGCAGCTGCAGTTTTACAAAAGGACACACATCAACTGACTGTTGACAGTTAAAAAGATGAAACATTCAAAAACAAGAAGTCCTTTTATGTGTGGTTGTTAATAATTTAAAATACAAGAAATACAGGAATTAAAGCTAAAGAAATGAAAATAAATTTCATTTCCTTATGTGTGAAAATAAATTCCTTTTTCCCTCTCACTTGTTTCCTTCTTTGCCACCCTTTCTTTTCCTTCTCTCTTCCCCTCTTCCTTTCCTCTTTATTTATTTAGAGGTGTAGATATGTTTTCGTATGATGCTACAGTACTTAGGTAGATGGTACTAAATGGGAATATTTAGGGAGAAGATGATAATCTTTTCCCTTGTCTGTCAAATGTGGTTGTTAAGGGTGAGCCTTTGAATCACTAATGTCTGGAGCTGCTTGGAAATCTTCCTGTTTGTTTCTTTAGCTGTTTTTTGGGGGAGGGTGTGAGGCGGTTATGTGTGTGTTATGTTTTGGAGTGTGTGTCTCTTTTAAGTCCAGTTAAATGCTAGGTTTTGATTAAAAAAACTTTGTGTACCGATGCAACTGTGCCTCAAGGGGAGCTCCGTTGAGATGGGTGCCTTTAGTACCAAAAGCTGAGCTCATTAGCACACCAGTCTCCTCTAATTCTTAAGGAAATTTTTTTATTTTTTCCTTTCTAGAAGAAAAATACCTGGAAATAATAGGCAGCTTATGATTTAATTCATTTAATTGCTGTTATATAGGGTAAAGAAGATAAGGCAAGAGAATAGTCTTTCTTTGGCCTGTGTCAGAGCTCCAGGTGTACCCAATAACCAGTATGCCAAACAAATCCTGCTGCCATTAGCTAACAAGGACAGTTTAAAGAATATTTTTCTCTGTCATAGGGATACAAAAATAAACAAAAATTTAACCATGACTGGGGAATAATACATTCTCGTTAATATTACCATGGGTTCAGCTTAGGAGACTTTTTAGGGTTTTCATGTTTGTCTGTAAGATAACAGGAATATAAGCTAGCAAAGTGCAAGTGCTAACGGTATAACTGCTTTTAGACAGTTTGGCAGGAAACACTATTTCCTGCTCTGTTTGTTCTGTTGACTTTCTCATAAATATTAACCCATCTGGGGCTTCAATGTTTGTTGTTACAGTAATATAGACAATGTCAGTAGCAGCCAAATGTCTTTATTCCTTTCAATAGCTTGAACAGGTTCTGGTAAAAAAAAATACAGAATTACCCTGGAATTCTTTTGATTGCAGTCTAATGTCTTCAGATTTTTATCTGCATTGTCAACTTGGAAGTGGAACCAGATTTACCTGTAAAGTATGGGCTCATTCTGGTGTGGATTGCTTTTCTAGATCAGGTCAGAGCTTCCAGAAGTCAGGTGTTATAGGCAGATCCCAGGTTCTTCAGCACTCCAATGTCAAATAATAATTGTAGTGCCATTTAATGTGCTTCCCAGATCACCAGACAAATTTATATTTGGCATAGGATGATGGATCCATCTTCTCCATTACTTTCCTGTGATGAATTTTATCCTTGTCTCTTGAGACCCCAAGCAAGTGCAATCACAGGCCAAGGGCATCAAGGTCCCTTCCAACCCAAGAGAGGTGAACCTCTCTTAACCTTTCACCATGCCTGTTCTCTTGGCTGGCAGTCATGTGAACCCTGATTCAGCAGGATGTCTTTACTTGGTTAGAGTAGTACCTCCTACCAGGGTGCAGCAGCCTTTCAGGGTTGGCATTAAGGCTCGTGGTGTTTTCAAACCAGATGCTGATATGTGAGATTTGAAAGCCAGAGGGTGCTGCTTCCCAGAGTGGTGAGATCTGCTGCTTGGTGAGTTTGTGCCGGGTGAAGGACATCTCTAGGTGTCTCTCTGGAAGTGCTGTGGCTTCCATTCCCTGGTCCTTATGCGTGCCACTAGCACTCTGCCCCAGCAGTCTCCTCAGTAAATTACCAGCCTGATCTTTTGTGAAGAGCAGTCGTGTTGAATTTAGCATTGCTACATCAGGAGTAAGACGCTGATACTGAGAGTGAGTAATTGTAACCAAGTCTGTCCTTATCCCTGACAGTGTATGTTTGGTTGTGTGGATATGCTTTATTTAGATGTAACTGTTCCTAATTTGCTCAACTGCTTGACGAAAGCATAAATGACAGCAAGGTGAGAACTCTTCTGTTCGCTGCAACTCCGTGTTACTGTGAAATAATTGTAACATTACATAGACAGTGATAAATGATCGTTAACTTCTGACTTTAATTAGAGCACTAGTTATATATTGGAGTAAATGTCCTCAGAAATTAACAGTTGCTATCTCTGTATTTAAATTTTTATCTGAATTTTAAGAGAAAGTTGAGAATGTTTTTCCTTGGTGTGTAAAAAGGGTATGTTTAAAGGGAATCTGGATGTATCATCATGTTTTCACTTGGATATTGCTTGTTGTAATGAAAGGTTTGGCAGCATAGACAGCCAGAGTGCTGAATTCCTTAAAAAAGAACAATAAAATGATCTTTAGGGTTAAAGTTCGTGTGTGTAGTCTGTAACATTTAAATAATTTACATATGCATTTGCACTTTTTCAGCTGGAGTTACTTAAGAACATAACCCTTTTGAATGCCCAGCTGTCAGCAGAAGAATGAGGGGGTGGTTCAGGAAGCTGGTCATCTATTTAAAAATCTAATTGCATGTTCTACACAGGGAACTGCTTGCTTCCCTGAAATAAATACATTGTGAGTGTAAATAACTATGATTTCTTGAAAAGCATTATCTGGCTGATTTGTTCTTTATTCCCTGCTTGATAGATAAGTCCTGAAAGACTAAGCAGAGAAGAAGTCAATGTTTGGGTAATACCTAAAATTACTTGGATCCCTTGGAAGTTTGTTTGAGATGGGTCATAATAAAATAGAGAATGACATCACTTCTGTTATATACTAGGTAATTTTCTTTTTAGTAATGCTCTAAAATGGTTCACTAAGAACAGAATTTTTTTTAATAAATTGCACTTATTTTTTAAAAAAAAGTCAACAACAGATACTAATAAGACTTTAATAATAAAACCAAATTACTTGCAACCAGACACTTCAGTCAGTGAGAATGAAAACTCTGCACATATGTGTATTTATTTCATAATTTCTGCTCATATTTTAATCTCCTTTGGACTTCAGTATTACTCTTTCAAAACACACATGTTACTAATCAAAATATTATTCTTCTAAAGATTTTTTCCTGAAATACCAACCAGAGGACATGTTTATAGAGACTGTGTTAGAATTTAACAAATACAGGCCAAACAACTTACAACTGGGCTGGTTTTGCTTATTTTGTATTTTATTGAATTAAGAGCCTTGTGGATGTGAATGTTAATTGATACCAGCAACTCAGGTTCGTTGGTTCTAGATTTTGTATGATTTTATTCTCTTCTGGAGGTCAAGTAAAAGACAGGGAGTGAAATCCTGACAAGAGACATGAAATGAAAACCACGTGTTGTACAGAAAAGCTGTCCAGGGGACAGAACACCACAGCGTCACTCATGAGCTGCTACAATAGCTGTTACTGGGTTTGGTACAGTGAGCACATTATTGTGCTGTGAAAAAAGCACAGCAATATTTATTTCTAAAAGGTGCAGGATGCTTTTTGGTTAGTGTTTGTTTTTTTGTTTTGTTTTGCCTTTTTAGGTGCTTTTTCCTTTCCATGGTGATAAGGGCAAAGCTGTGGTTTTCAGGCATTTCCTTAGGTAGGGTGTGAGCGGTAGCAGAGGAGCTGTGTGGGTTGCTCCAGGTGTGTCCTTTCTGAAAGGGCCACGACATCCCACTGAGCACTGTTGGTCTGAGGGACCTTGTCTCTTTTGCATGCTGTTGTATGGGTGGTCTCACTGCTCTGTTTTGGAGCCTGGACTTTTTGGCCAGTGTAAGAGCAGGAAGAATATGAGCCTCCCTGAGCTTCTAGATGTGCTAAGAAAGGAAAGGTTTTGAGGCTAATCAACCCCCACATTGTAATCAAGAGAATAACTTCTGTTACAGTATCTGGCACTATCTATTCACAGATCCCGTTCCTATTAAATGACCTGTCATGTGAAGGCTGATGTTTATGCCAGTAGGATTCTGTGTGGGTGGATTTCTATGTAGAAATCCATTATTTGCCCCCTGTGCTTTAGCCCAAGAAGTGTCATGGTTAGGAGACATGATCAAACAGGGAAAAGCTGCTTGGCTTGGACCTGTCAGGTTTGGGTGGGTTTTTTGAGCAATGTGTAAACAAACAAACAAAAAACCCAAGGCACTTCTGTAATATTTATAGCCTGAAAAACTTTCAGACTCTTAGCTTCTTTATTTTGGAGAAAACTGCCATTGGATTCTTGGCACTGATAAGAAAAAAAAAAAGAGTCCGAAGCCACATTATTATACTGCTGGTGGAAATAATCCGTATTCTTCCTGTGAGATCTTTTCTGACAGATAAAAGGATACATCTGCAGCTTCTCTATTTGGGGGAGTGGGGTTATGGAAGAGCAGCACCTGAGACAACACAGTTTTTGCTGGGCCCTGTACACACAAATTTTACTTTGCATTTCCTTTCTTACTTTATCCACATTTTGTGCCTAATTTTCCATCTTGCAGCTGTAGAAGCTTATGCTCAGAAATTGAATGAGATTGTTCCTTTTGGTTCCTTGCTTCTGGCTGAACTCTTTGCATATGCCTCAAAGTGAAATTGCCTTGAAATAATAAGCAGGAATTATACAGCTGACTTAGAGTTGAAAGAAGCCTGATTGGGAGCCTCTTTTGTTCATTTCTGTGTAAGGTTAGAAATGGAGCCTTCTGTGAAGTGAAATTGTATGGCCTAAATAGCCAGTTTATTGTCCCTTGCTCTGGTCTTTGTGTCAGCCTTTGGTTTAAGTGGCTCTTCTGCTTCGGTTGTGTTTGGGGCTCTCTCAGGCAGGGCACAGATTTGGGATCTGGTTTGTTTGGGTGAATAAGCTGTGTTCTTGCACACTCATGGAATAACTTAGTTTGGTAGGGGCTTATGGAGGTTGTCAAGTCCAGCTCCCTGTTCAAAGCAATTCCAGAGAGATGCGGTTACTCCGGCCCCTGTCCACTTAAGTGTTGAGACTCTCCAAGGATGGAGATCCCACAGTCTCTATGACACCCTTGCATTGTATCCAGGACTACATTGAACTCAGCTTATGCTGGTGTCATATGGGTGGTTGATGATCATTTTGGCATTGGTCTCTGCTTTCAGCTCTTCCTCCTTTATTTTCACCTGCTGAATTGCCCAGCTTGCAGCAGAAATTCTTCAAGGCATTTGACATTTTAAATTAAAAATTTATTATATTGTTTTGGAATGCTTTAGGCAACTAAGCTCCTGGCTCCTTGGGACAGCCCATCATTTTAGTGACGGCTTTCTTGGCTTGAAAATCCAAAAGCCTTCTGTGAACAGCATGTGCAGAGCCAGATGGGAATTACTGGTGATCTCTATCACATGTGTAATCTGACTTGGAGGCAGAAGGTGTTGGATACTACTCTTGCCCTGTCAGTCTGGCTTCTGAGGGAGAGAAGAAGGGAGAGAGATAAAGGATATCAAAAGTAGGAGGCAAGAGATGAGCCAATGTAACCTCTCTGCCTTGACTTCATATACAGGGAAAAAAATGATGAGTTTTGGTTTGTTTTTATTTTTAATGCAGACAAGTAAAAAATTTGCTTGGCTCCCAGGCAGTTATTCTAAATGCTGATATACTAAAGAATGGGAGACTGTGCCATCAAAGTTAACTATCTCTGCATGAAACACAGTTATGTGCTGGGGAAAAAGTTATTGTGACTCCAGGTAGAGACTGAGACCACAGGTCTGTGAAGCTGCTGAAATTCTGTGTATGAGGACATCAGGGTTCCAGTGAAGGAGACAGTAGAGTGAGGTCTTTGTGTCCTCTATGTCTTGGCATAGAGCCTGGATGGCCATTCCTCAACACATGCCATCCAGGCTCCCACTGAGTGCCACACTTCAGTTCTCAATTTGCAATCAATACAGTTCTGCTTCTCTGGCTTATCTGGTACGGCCTGAGTTTATACCTGTCTTGTGTAAGCTGTTAGGATTTGTGTATGAAGCCTGACCCATTTGTCTAGTACCTGATTCCGCTCTTTCTTGATGGTAAACCATTAAATTTTTTCTTTCTAAAACAATAAGAAAAACATTAAAAGAAATAATTCATTTATCTCATTTAAATTCCTACCTCAAATTTTAAGGGATGTCCATTTTTTCCTACTCAAGTGAGTTGTTTTAAAACTCAAGGAGTATATGAGTAGATAGGAGTGGGCCAAGAGATACCTTCCTTTGCAGGCTCTCATGTGACCTGAAAAAGAGGTATCTTTTCAAAGAGTTAGAGGCTGAAAGTGGTCTGGTTAAGGAGCAGTTCTGGTTTTTGTTATCTGTTCTCAGCTGGGTTGTAAGTAGAAAGATGTCATTGGTTTGGAGTGGAGGCAAATTTGAATAAGAAATACATTTTCTAACAAGATATCACAGTCCTAAAATTCTACTTTACTCCACATTTAGGTGGTCTTTTTGAAAGTAGCTACAGAGTCTCTGTATTTGTGCTTGCTTTGTATTTTTAGCCTGTATTTGAACAGAAATACTAGTTTTGGATTATGGCAAGCTGTGGCTGTTACAGAAGTAGAGAATAGGTTGGACATCCTGAAGATGAGGTGTCAGCCATACAGGCTTCTATGGCTCTTGTCCAAAGTTTGTGGATGTGAGGGAGAGTTTTTCAGTGTTTTTTTAGGCTCTTTGTTATATTTTGAAGAATTGGTGTTTTATTAAACCACTGAGCTGTTCAGGCCATTTAACATAGAGAACATTGCTGTACAAACAGCACCTCATCCAAACCCACATCTTGCTCTTAAAACCTCATCAGTTTTTTTCTCTATGCCAGTTTTGGTTTTCAGACTCTCTTCCATTGGGTTAGTGAAACGGAAATTGCCTGGAAACAGGATCAGCTGCAGATAATGCTGTTTGAGGGGTTGTGTGCTAGTTGAATGTGGATCTTTCTGAAAGAAGGTAATAATTTGCTACTAGTTCTTTTTGGGAAACAATGGGGTGGTGGCTATTTTTTATGGCTTATTTGTAAAACCTTTCTTTCAAAAGTTTCAGCTCAGCCAGAGTTGTAACTTATGGTGAAAATTCGTCACAGAGTTAGTGCATTATGTTTTTATTTAACTGTGTGGCAGAAAAAGGATGAATTTTGGTAGCTCCAAGTAATTCACCACCAGTTTTATGGGATAATAAAAGTTCTTTTTTAAAACAAACAAACATTTTCTTTGTAAGTTAAGTAGTTATTTTTTCTGGTTTGAAGTCAAATATTTATTTTTCCTGTTACATGTTTAAGGAAACCACAACAATGCTCTTAGCTGCTCTTTGGAATATTGTGTGCTAGGTCCAGAAGCCTCTGAAGTGCATTGAAATAAGGAGGTTTTCATCACCGTCTGTGGTCTGCAGTTCTCCCATTTCATTTAATCTGAGAATAATCCCACTGATCTCACAGAGGTTGAAATTGTAGAAAACTACCTGTCAAAGTGAGGAATTACTTGAAAACCAGCAGGGTGCTTCACCTGACTTGGAAATAAGAATGTGAAAACTATTTATATGCAAGTTATAAATTCATTTCACTTTTTGTGTAAAGAGAGTATTCTGAGAAACTCCTTTAGGGGTTGAAGCTCCAGACGTGTGGGATTCTAGACTAGCTTTTGTCATTAGCCTGTTGGAAATCCTTTCATCAGTCTTTTTTATCATTTTTCCTCTGTTTTCTTATTTGTCAAGTGGTTGCAATTTGTTGATGCCATCAGTAAACTGCTGTGGGATCTAATGGCGAAAACCTCTGTATTTTGGCCACATACAAGTGTGGTAGTAATTAAGAATCCTCCACACAACTTCTGTATAATATTTTCCACCAGACATCAACATGAAAGAGCAAAGAAATACTGAGAAGACAAAGGCAGCATTGGCACATGCAGACATATTTCTGTGGTTATCTGACTTCTTTTTTTTTTTTTTTCATCCCGTGTCTGATAGTTTCCATTTTCAGCAGGTAAAGTCAGGAAACAGCACTTGTGAATTGGTCTTTCATGTACTACTCCCTAGAGGGTGCCAGATGCCTACTTTCTGCAGCCCAGTGCACTCTGCAGCCAGGTGACACTGCAGCGATTGTGGCAGTGCTGGGATGTTTCTGACTGTTGCACTGGTGTGAGCAGCACTTGCTGCTGGAAGGTACGATGGACAGAAATGAGGTGGCTGAATGGTTCAAGTGCCTCTTGTATAGTTATAACCATATACTCTCATTTGTGAATTTTTGCTGACTGTAACTTATTACGTTAGGAATTGTTTGTGTTGGTCAAGGATAACTTTGTGAGAAGGAAACACGATTTCAAGATGAAAAAGCTGTGGATCATTCAGGAGTTGTGCTGACCAGTTACTGCAGCAAAAGCCTGCTTTCCCAGGTCACTAGGGAGCAGCTGGTAGAAATTGAAGAAATACAAAGCCTGTGTACTGCTACTCTTAGTCACCTGCTCTGCTGTTTGAGACCTCAGTTTTTCTGATGTGTAACCATTTTGCAGCAACATTTTGAAATACAGTGCATGAATGTTTTGAAATGAGTGAAAGAGGGTATGTTATGAGTGGAAGGCACAGATGCTACTTATGGCTTCTAGCACCTGTGAGTGCTTAAGCTTTCTTTGAAATACATGCAGGATCCCCATGTATGCTTTAAAGCTTTTTTCTTTTTTTTCTTTTTTTTTTCTTTTTTTGTTTTTTTCTTCTCAAAACGTGGTACCAGTGGTTCAGCCTAGCACTGCACAGCCTCTTGTAGGCCACTGGGCTGGATATGAAAGATTTGGGGCCTGCCCGTTGGAAGAGAAGACCAGGCAGCTCCTTGAAAATAGGTTCTTATAGTTCTCAAGACCTCCACTAGCAGCAGACAGAGAACAGGAGGTGGTGTTGGAAATGCTGCTTCTGTGAGAGATACCAGCAGTGAGAGATACCCCTGTAACATGGAATCCACCACACTGCTTTAGGGCTACAGTCATTAGAAAAAGTGCATGGAAAGACCTGAGCTTATACTCAGGTAATATGTACTTACAATTTTTCCTCAGGCGTCAAATGTGCAAGGAAATGAGGCCCATTAATGAGCGTTCTGTCATTAAGCAGACTGCCATGAAGACCTCTTGGAATACTTTACCCATCTGATCTGGGTCTCAATGCTGATTCCTTGGAGGCTGGCTAGGATTCCACTGTTTGTTTTTAAGTAGCAGAGCATTAAGAGAGACTTTCAAACGTGGGTGCATTTTCTTCCTTCTGCTTTTCTTGTAAGTGCCTCCAAGCCTTTATGAAAACAAATACTGGAGACAAAGACCTTCAATGTCTTTGAGGAAAATTCCCTTTGCTAAGAAGATAATGTGTCTCAACCCTTTTTGTTTTTGGAGGGGTGATGTGGGTGATGTTAAAATGCTAAAGTGCTGAGAGATGGCACTATAGCTCACCAAAGTATGAGTGATCCTCATTTGCATCAAGGGAGAGACTGTAATTTTGTTGTTGTATCCTGCTGCAAATGTTTGTCTGCTACTTGAATAGGCCAGACCTTAAGAGAAGTTTTACTATAACTGTCTACACATGGAGCTGTGAGTGAGAGCCACTGGCCACATTGCTTTTGAGATAGCACATCATCATCTGTATGTGGAATAGTAACTCATGTATGACAGCCTTGAAAACCTGAAAGACTTGCTCTACCCTTCCCAAAAGAACGATTCATACTTTAAAGAGGTCAGGGCTTGCAGGGGGTTCTGACTCAACCGAGTGCTGTGCATGTCTGTGTGTACCAGTACATCACCTGGATGTACTGGTAGCTGTACTGATCAGGATGTACTGATAGCTCCACACCAAGCTATCTCTGGTGGAGCTGAGTGAGGTAAATAGCTCGCATAGCAAGTTTCTGTGCTACCTCTGAGAGATTTTCAGTGAATGGACAGTGTTTTCCCAGTTTATTGGCCCCTTGGAGTTTAGGTGAATGGTCCTGTGAGTTGGCTATGGAGTGCCAGCAGCTTTGTATAAACCCACTTTACACCAGTGAGTACCTTGCTCAGCTGGACACTTGGACATCCTTTGGTAACTTGCAATGGTGGAATGAGCCATATCACCTCTAACAGTGCAGTCCTTGTTATTTGTACTGATATGCTGTCTTAGTTCCTGCTAATGGCTTGAGGCTTTTGTGGGCCAGACTGAACACACTGTTGTAAACAGTTCCAGGGGTGTTCCTGTTTATGTGGATGGCTCCTGTGCTCACCCATGTCATTGCTGCTTTAGGATTGTCACACTGCAAGAGCTTCTGTGTGGCTTCTCAGTACATGTCATGCAAACACATCTTGGAGAGGGGGGCTTATTTTCCAGAGGATAAAAAAAAAATATTGTCATCATGTCAGCTTAGATGAGTCTTTGCAAAAGGTTCTTCTAAACTGCAGCCATCCTCCTTTCTTGAGAAGAATGCAACCCCCCCTTTGGGGTTACAAGGAAGGATCAGTGTTTAATTTGGAAAGTCATTCTCTCACTAAAGGAACTCCTCCAAGAGCTGCCTTTCTACCTTCCTGTTTAAAGCCCTCAGCTGAAGACCAAAATACCAATAGGTTGTATCCTGTTTATTCAGATCACAGCAATTCAAATGCCACAAAGAGAAAGGAAAACTAATGGAATAAAGCAAGCTGTGGAAAGGAAAACAACTTTTAATGCAGTGTGCTAATGAGGTGTGAAATAGGTGTGTAAGAAAATGTTTGGTGGCATCTTTAGGAAGCCTTGCAGCCTTGCAGCAGGAACAGAAATATGGAATATTGAGGAAGAGAAATAACTCAGTGCTTGAAAGAGAGCAGGGTTACTCTCTGCTGCAGACTTCCTGCTAGAGAAAGTTTACCTCTTCAGGCCCTGGCTGCCCTTCTGCAGAGCTGGTATCTCTTTCATGTGGAAGCTGAGGCTGGATGATGGATAGCTGTTAGCCCGAGGATCCAGATGCCTTTGAACTCTGCTTTCTTATCATGGACTTTATAAGACATGGCAAGTGTGACCCACTTCTGTTCCTGCACAGCTCTGCTGCTATGCAGACACAGCCCTTGGAGTTGCCAAGGACTGGGTCACTGAAGTCCTCTGGGTTAAAACAACCATCTTACCTATCTAATTATTGTGGGGGGGTTTTTTGGTTTTTGTTTTGTTTTTTTTTCTTCACTGAGTTACCTTTAGTGGTCTGCTTTGGTCTGCTTCCCAGCCTGTTACCATAAACCATCATGTTGGTGTTACACAGCTCCTTAGCATAGCTAAAATGATGGTGACTAAGAATGGAGTGAGAGTGGGCAGTGGAAGGCTTCCAGTGTGGATATTCCTTAGCCCACCATTGCTGCCAAACTCTTCTTAATGGGGAATTAAGGAGTTACTTGCACAAAGGAGTATTTTGCTTCCCAGAGGATTTCACTGAATTTTACTTCTGGATTAAAGTGCTAATTAACACAAAATAGTGCTTGATGTTTCACTGCAAGAGTAACTAACACTGTTGATAGTTGGTGTATAAGCATAATGTATGCTAATGAGATCCCTACCTTTGTAAAACAAAGCTGTTGATGCTCTGTGTGTGTCCAGGCATTTTTAGTGGGCTGGAAGTTTCTGGTTTCTTTTCCGATGATAGGTCATGCTTCTGTGAGATTTCCTTAAAACAGAAGGGGTTTTTTAGCTCTTTGGTGGTTTCTTTTCCCCTGTGCATTAACTGTTTTTCAGTTCTTGAATTTTGATCAAGAGCTGGAGGCTACTTTTAGCTGGCTTTGGTTTGTTAGTTTACTCGCTTTCGGACTAAGTGTCATTTTTCTCTCAAAAGAGAAAAAATGCCAAGACTGTGTCATTCCTACTTGTATCTAATAATAGCTTAATCCACAAATAATTGTAATGAAGTCACTTGAGCCACTGGCAGACAATAGTTTGGTCTAAAGACCACTGGAATGAATGAGATTCCTCATGGAGAACAAAGTGCAGCTTTGGTTCAAGCCCTAGGGTGCTATTCCATACACACGTGCGTGCACACATGTGACAGTGTTGGGCTGTGCTATGGAAACCAAATTTCATAAAATTCCCTGCCAACTCTCCCAGCTGAGCACTGGTGAGGAAAAGAGGATGCTGTACAGACGGGAGATGCGTTAGCAGCCCCCAAGGTGGGAGAGCAGTTGCCATAACAGCCAGCAACAGATGTTACCCAGGACGGGATTGCTGCTGCTGGAATTGGGGTAGGAATGGATGTTTTCTAGCTGGCAAGGGCATCCTTTGTGTGGCCAAGGTGTCAGTCACACTTCTGGAGTAGGCAGGGGACTGATGAAAACATAAACAATAGCAGCAGCAGCAGGGTTGCTGATTTGGTGCAGAAATTACCCAGCTGTGCCACTGTGCTCTTGTAATCGCATTAGGAAAGTCAACCAAACAAGCATGATACGAGGCCCTCTCTGCAGGGTTTGCTGGTGGAGAGGCAGATGCATCACTGAAGTGTGTGAAGTCCGTGCCCAGTGAGATCCGAGGGGGAAGAACTGGGTAGGAGCATTGGCAAGGCTGTGGGTCAGTTTGTGCAGTGCCTGCCAGTGCTGTTATTTTCCATATGCACTCAAGGTAGTTTGCTCTAAAGAAATAAAGGCAAGAAATTATGGCAATGAGCTTGTTTCTTTTAAAGAACAAATCTAAAGGATTTACCTTTTCTGGGAAACGGTTTAATTAGAATTATGATGTCTTTTGCCAGATTGCTGAGCAATTAAACTCTAGTCAACCCCAGAAAAAGTACTTCTATGAAAAATTTTCAGTGCAATTCCTGACTGAGATTGTGAAGAGGAGTATTATTTACCAATATCTCATTAACAGACGTTATAAGGTTGCTTATGCCGCCATCGGAATTTATGACAAAACTCTCATGGCCTTGATTAGAAATCAAAACCTTTTGATGCAAGGTAAATATGGTTTTGGGTGCACATGTAATAAAGTTATACATATTAGCTTAAAAGCAGCTGCTCTGGAAACCCTATTGGAAATTCTTAGTTTTCCTAATGTGTAGCAGAAATCCATTTTCTGTAGGTATTTTTAGTGCTAACTTCCTTTCCTGTGCTATTATCTTACACTCTCCCCCATTAGCGCTTACTGTGTTTCCAGGTCAGCCATGTGATTGCCGAGCATCCCTGCCTGCTTTTTGAATGACTTGTCAGGCAGGAGCCAGAGAGGCAAGTTTTTAGTGCTGGCTGCTGGCAGCACTTCTCCCAGCCTGGATCCCCACTGATAACACACTAAAACACTCTCCTCTTCCTCTTATTAGAAAGTCATTGCTGTGTGGTTCAGTGTCAGACCCTGTCAGCAGAGCCCCTCTGTGCAGATGTAAAAATGTAAAAATGTGTTACTCTGCAGAAGGCACACATGTGGGAACACAAAACAACCCCACTGTTGAGAGGCATTTCAGAGCTGCACACTGCTGGTTCCATTAAGCCATGGCTATTTTAGCATGAGCTGGATGAAGCAGACCAGATTTCTGCTTTTTTACCACTTGTTACATTTACAACTCAAACGAACTTGCTGTGCTTCAGAAAATTGCAAGAAATGGTGAAAAAAAAACCCAGTCCAAATCCCTCAGTGAGCTTAAGTATGTCTCTTTTTTTTCTGTTCTTTTTTTTTTTTTGTGGTAAAAAACCCTTAGGCAAAGTATTTTAAAAGCACCAGTGCTTATAATGAAAGCTAATAACTTTCCAGCTATTTGCTGTTTTGCTACATATGACTTTTTTAAAAGGGTATTTAAACTCATCCTGCCAGTTGTTGTGGATGCCTCTGTGTGCGTTTAGTGAACAGCTGGCTCTTTTGAACTGGGAATTTTAATACTTTCAGTTCCATGAAACTGGAATTGGAGGAGGCGGCTGATTGTACAAGAGAGGGAGCACATTTTCTCATGCGAATTCAGAAGCAGGGAGGGAGGGAGGGAGAGAGAGGAAAGCATCGTAATATTGCGTGTGTTTCTGTTTCAGTGGATCAAATCTTTCCTCTGTCTGCATCCAAGCTATTTGGTTGTGATCAGATGATCAGGGCTCAAGGAAGCGATTGGAGAGCGAGCTGGCTGCAGCTGCACTGTAGGCTGTTTTCAGGGACAAGGAGCCACTGTTTTTCAAACATAGCATAAACATAGAAGTTATTTTGTAGGCTTCAGGATGCAGATATGGGTTGTGCTGCCAGCATTGTTCTGCTCCAAGCCTTTCGTTCTGTGGTACAGAGGAACTGTCCACATATCTGCAGGCGACGACGACGAGAGGAGTTGTCACATGAAATTCTGCCGCTGGATAGCGATGATGAAATGAGCAGACCCAGGACTCTCATCATAATGGTATGGTATACTTTAATCAAGAGGGAGAGGTGACAGAATTATTATTAAAGATGTTGTGTGATTATTTTTTTCCTGTATGTATTCATAGAGAAAGAGCATTGACAGGCAATTTGTCACTGTAGATTAGTTTGCTGGTAGATTTGCTCTATCTGTTGTCAAACATAGCTGAAATGTTACTTTGTAGGAGAAGCTGTGAGCTGCACATAACCTCTATGTAAAGTAAATATTCTGTTGTTTAATTGTTGGTAGGTTTTACTGCTGTTTGTGAGATAGGCAGCACTGGAGCCTGTAGTGTGGTTGTGTTTTATTTCAGACTTAGAATTCCAAAGAGCAGACAGCTTAGGAAATGTTTACCAAGTCGTTCATCATAAAAACAAAAACAAACCCAAAAGCCAAGAAAAACAAAACAAAACTTTACTTGCACCCAGGATGCAGTTGGAATTTGTATTGTTATATGCAAATAAACTCCCATGTATCTTTGCCTCAAACAGTTTGCAGCAGTAAAATGTTTGCTGGATCATTTATTTCCAATTTAGTGAGTTGCCTCTGTTCTTTAATGAAAGAGGGTTTGAAAGGCTCAGTCTTCGAGCGTCATTTTCTTTCTGAATTAAATTGGATTATTTTTATTTATTATTATTTTTTATGTGGTGGGAATATAATAAGCACTATAGGTTTATTAGGAATAAATGACAGGGTTGTTCCTCATTGTAAATCGCTTTTTCAGAATGAAGAATACTGCTTAGTTACTGCTCTGCTTTGCCAAACACACATATGGTGAACATTTCCAGAACCCTGGAGTGGTTTGCGTCTGAGATGGCAA
Source organism: Neopelma chrysocephalum (assembly GCF_003984885.1). NCBI lineage: Eukaryota > Metazoa > Chordata > Aves > Passeriformes > Pipridae > Neopelma > Neopelma chrysocephalum. The sequence continues at coordinate 5,030,297 of NW_020897730.1, forward strand.
TGATTTGTTGCTCTGTGGCTCTCACTTGATAAAAATATTACCAAGACACTGAAAATAATATTTTTGCCATTTTGTCAGGACACATTTAAGCGGTAGAGATTTGGGTTTTTTCTATGTAAAGTGTATTTTTATGAAGTCCAAAGCACACCCCTGTTACCCAATTCTCACAGAGGGCCATAACTTAGTTGTAAAGAGGTGATGGTAGCATTACAGAATTTAATAGCTTTCCTGAGCAGTTGGTTTGAACAGAGCATTGCTGCCCATACGGAGGTGTGTGGTGCAGTCATGGCAACTATAGTAGTAATGACCCAATCTCAGCAGTGGTTTATGTATCAGCTGAGGGTATTATCCAGTGCATGGGGGAGCCTAACAGTCATAATGAGGAAGGGGATGGATTTCATCATCATGAGGCTGATGTTTAAGCTCCTTTTGCTCTAAAAGTATCTGTATCTATACAACAAACTTTTTTTTTTCACTTATTGGTTAAGTAAATGACCTCAACAGCATTTAAATAGATAAATGTCTCCTTCCTGGTAGTAATTTCAAGCATAATGAAGTGAGAAATGTCTGGAAGCATGTCTGAGTATGGATCATCTGTGCAACTTGCTTCAGTCATGGAAGAAAAGGGTAGTCTTGGGTGTTGTGGCAGCAAACACTGTATCAGCCTCCCCATACCCAGAAGCAGTTTTCAGCAGCTTGAATTACAGGGTTTTTTTGGTAAGTCCTGGGAGATCAGGTTTCCAAGACCTACTGCAAAGACCCCTGGGCTCTCAGGAAAGTGATGCTTTACTCTGCAGTGTGGAGGGAGCTGTGGAAACTTCCACCACCCTGCAGAGCTGGGGATACCCAAAGGAGAGGCATCCCGGTCAAGATGGTCTATCACCTGATGCTGGATGTGAGCTTCCAGGGATCCCCTCGTGGCCTCAAAAAGCATCCACCCATTGTACTAACAGGGGCTTATGTTTTCTATAGCAGTGGTTAATGCACTGCTGTTTGTCCTGTCAAAAGGCTGCCCTTCCCAGGAGCTTCGTGGGATAATTTTCTCCCTCTCAGGCCCTTTGAAAAGAAAAGGATGAATGGTTCAACCCTGTCAGAAGGCTGGGGTAGGTGTAGGCAGGTGCTTTGGAGGAAAACTGCTGGGCTGGGGATGATCTGAGGAAATGGTCTTTCTTTACACATCTTTTTTTGGGGGATGTGTATTATTACTTTGCCTCATTTTCTTGAAACAGTTAATTATGTAACAATCTAAATGAATTTGCCATTCAGCTTCGCAGTTAGGCTTAGTTATGATGGGGAGACCTAGTGGGCTGAGAAGAAAGTGCTGCTTTAGAGCAGTTTGTCGCAGAATGGATGGTCCTCTTTCAACTGGAACTCATGTTACTTGAAACAGCAGGGTGAGAGAGGGCTGGAGGCCTTAATAAAACACGTTGTGGTCCTAGCAGAATCGTTTTTTCCCCTTGGTCTGTTGTAGATCACTGAGGTTTATGTGTGGATAATACAGTGGAGGCAATTATGTAGCGTGTTTAGTTCACAGTGTCATTACGCACATTGTGCAGATGCCAAGAGCTAAACTGATCCCAGCAGGATACTGAGTGTTTGTGTCTAAGGGCAGCGAGTAATTGGAGTGCTCAAAGAAGAGAGATGAGGAAATCCCAAAATGCAGAATACCTGAGACACACTGACAGGCCTACATGTGATTGCCAGCGGCATTTGATTCCTGTCAGCTGAGGATCTGGCATTTTGTCATTTCGTGCCTTCAGATGAAATGGTCTTCCTCTTTGTAGCTTGTGTACCACTGGCTATATGCTCACTACTGAGTGTTAGTATTTGGTATTGATTTCAGGAGATAAACTATGCCTTCTATTCGAACAGCTTTTTCAAGTCACCAGACTGTTGTGTGTTCTTGTAAGTTTGCCTGTCCTGTGTGAAGCAAAAGTAACATCTTAGTGTTGCCTTCATGAAGAAAGCAACCCTGAGTCAGAGATAACAGAAGTCTACCCCAAAATGCTTGTACTAAGTATACAGCTCTATGGGTGTGCCCCATTTTGCTTTGTTAATCACTGAAGGGGAACATCCTTGTAGGATATTCTTCTAGGAATTGTGTTTTTGCCAGTAGCACTCCAAGCAGAAGATGGTGTGGGTGCACTCCACAAGAAAAGAAAGGAAGAAGGCCCACACACAGCCTCCAGCTATTGCTTAATGGCCACCTACTAATCACTGTATGAAACCTTTAGGCATCACAGCAGGTAGTTCTAGCATTCCAGTCCTTGCAGAAAGTGAGGATTGATGTCTTTATTCACAGACATTTTTTTCCTCTTCAGTCTGTTAGTTTAGAAATCTGGTTTTACCCTTGGGCAAGACAGATAAATCATTCATTTTAGAACTAGGCTGTCTTGCCTGGATCCACAAAACTGGGAGAGCTGTTTGAAAGGGAAAACTGAAAATTCTCTGGCAAGTTCTATTGTGTATCATCTTCTCTTGGATGAAATCCTGGGTGTTGCCAGAGACATGCAAAATAAGTGTCCAAACAACCTCTAGCATGGTATACAAGTTGAATCAATTTGTTCAGTGACTCTGCATTTGATAGTCCCTTGTTGTTTTCTGTGCCTTTAAGAGCACGTCTGCAAGAGCTGATTTTCAAAATAAGTCCGTGAGATGGTGAGGTTTGAGATATTAGAAACCCTTGTAGAGTGAATACAAATGACTGTGCATGCTGTTTCTACAAGAAAAAGGAGAAGAGAAAGATGCCCGGAGGAAGAAAATGTAGTGCATGGGGTTATGTGGAACTGTTTGGTGTTTTAAGGAGGACACTAACATTCAGGATGGTCTGTCTTTGGAACTTGTGACTTGAAGTTGAGCTTTATCTAGTAGGTCATTCTTCGTTTTTTTCATGTGATTTATTATGAACTGTGGCAGCTGAGATTTGTGCGATAAGAGCAAAGCGTATTTGAGGATATAATCCTCCTCACCACCCCCACCCCTCCTGCCCTTGGAATAAACCACATAAAAATGTAAAAAATGTTTTGCACTTGGAATAAAATACTGTAACTTGAGCTGACATATTATTTGAATGCAGCAATAGCAATATTCACTTCATTCACTTCATTAATGCTGCCCAAGCTGCTTCTCAGGCCACTTAGTTTGTAAATGGATTTTTACTCTTCTAAAAGCAGTAGAGACAACAGAAGAGAAACAAACAGAGAGTTTTCCATCGTCTAGTACTAAAGTTTACCTCCAGAATTGTGGTCTTTAATTTTGTTGCGTGATCTGTGTTAATTTTCTGTTTCTATGTGAAATAATTCAGTGCACTCATTTCCTCATTTGTATGCTTTTCCCTGCTGAAGGTCTGTAGTGTGTGCATATAAGTGCTATCAATGGATGACAACTCTCAGAATTGCAAGATCTCTGACTCATGGCATACTGTTTTTGTAGGTGGGAATGTGTCTGTGTGTACGGAAATGGGGAGGACTTGCTGTGGCTTTTGGAGGCCGGCATGAGGCTCAACTCTGGGAAGAGAAGGGTTTTCTCTCTCTGCAGTATCTTGGAGAAAGGATTGTCTTTGCAAAGCCAGACTACCCAGGGCTGTGAAGTTCAAAAAAATATTCAAAATATTCATATCCTTTTGGCTTAAGTCAGAAGCTTCAATGTGTAATACATTTTTAAGCAAAAATAAACATATGTAGCTTTATTTGACCTTAACTTCCACTTTGGTGCTTGACCTCAGCAGGAACAGAAACAGGCCTGTGTTTGAATAAATGAATAACTTTGGAGTGTAAAGAGGAAAAGTAGTAAGTGATGCACAAAATGCAGTTCTGCTTCAGAGCCGTTTTTTGCCACTGCTCTTGTTACCTTTGCAACTTCTTTGCCCAGTGCCCACCAGGCCTGTGATTAACTGCAGTGATGTCCAGCCCTTCCACTCAGCTCCTCTGCTCTGGTGGGGCCAGAGGGGCTCAGCACCATCACCAGCACAGCAGCAGAGGAGGGACAGGGTCCATCACTGCTCTTCAGAAAGATGCAGGGTTTGGTTTGGTGTTTACGAGTTCAGACAGCAGCTGTGGCTCTAGGTGTAGTTTCTTATATATGGAGGGGAGTGAGCCCAAGACATGGGTCTGTTTTCATTCTTGACTTGTAGGAACATTTAAAGTATGCATATGGATCAGAAAGAGATGGCATTAAAAATGGCCTTTTTCCACTGAGCAAACTTTCTCCATCTGACTTCAGTACTCTGAGCAGCAGTGTTTTGTATTGCTTTCAGTTCTTATTAGTGTTGCAGCAACATGTGTAGTACCACAGTATGTGGAATGTGATTATTGTGAATGTGTTAACCAAATTTTTGTGACAGCTTATGAGGAGTGTGGACTGAAAGCAATAAAGTGGTGCAAATATCCTCCTACATAAGAGCAATTTATTCTTTTTTTTTTTTAAGAAAAAAAAAAAAGAAAGAGAGAAGCAAGCTATTTATTTGTAAGCAATGCATACCTGAAAGAGTGGGGTATAAATTAAAGAGGTGCAGAAAAGTCTTTGTAAGTAACAGTCCTTGGGAGTACTTTGGGAAGGCTTTGTGATTTATGCATTTGACAAAAATCACAATGTAAGATGTGTGTGCGTGTTCAAAATGCTTCTTGGCAGAGAAGAAAATTGACCTATAGAAAGGCAGTGGCACTAGATTAAAGCCAAGAAGGCAAAGAGAGAAACAAATACACACAATAAAAGCAGGAAAAAACACATTTCAGGTTTTTCAGGCTTTGGCCAACTGCAGCCACACTGCTCTGTGTCATAAGCACATATGTAAACAAAACTATGCACACATATGGTTGATTTGTCCCAGTTTTGTCTGCAGTGCTCTGCAGTTCTGTTTGGCTCTAGCTCTGATGGGCTGTAGCAAATGCAAGCTTTCCATATTTCCCTTGATCATTTTGGTCTTTGGATCATCCTACAGAGGAAGGTAGGAGAGTTAAGAAAAAAATCCCAGTGGTCTATTTAGTCTAGGATTTTGGGATTGTGTGAACTATGGTTGTAGGAACCTGGAGCTGTGTACCAGTGGTACCCTCATACACCAAATCAGCCATGAGCATAGATTTTGCATTTATGTTTGTCTGCTTTCCTGTGTTTACCACAATATTAAATACTTGAATGAATAATAAAGAAAAGATTAACTCTGAATAATAATTAAGATATTAACATGGATTTAAATAACAAGTGCTAGGCACGGGATGAACATCTAAAATTAACACAATAATATCTTTGAAGTTGTGAAGAGTTCAAGAAAATGCTTTGAAATGTATTTCACACAGAATTTAGTAGAGATATTTTGTTTCATGCTGTCAGTAGACAGTGTAGTGTTGAACAAAAATATAAAAGATATATATGTGTATTTGGAACCAGCAGCCTTTAGGCCTGTTTTCAGAGTAATTCTATGAGTTTTTATCCACATCTTGGGCTGTACAAGTAGTTCCAGGCTCATGAATTGGTTCAAATAGTTTGGTCTTTTGCTTCCTACAGTGAGGTTTTAGTACTGGGATGTGTGGCTGCTCCAGGCATTATGCTGACCTGGCTGTGTGGGTGGATTGGGTTGATAGTTAATATCTACAGAAATGGACTGGGAACATTGATACTCCCTACTGCAGGGTCTTGGCTGAGGAGCAGGGTTGTACCATGCTGCTCAAGCTCCATTACGAGGAGCATAATCTCCATTAGCTGTGGTATTGCTGTCTGTAGCTCACAGGAGGTTGGTTGGGGCAGCACAGGCAGTATGTAGAGCCAGAAGGGTGCAGAAATCCACCTGTGATGCTTGGTGCACACCCCTGGCACACCTCAGGTGTTTGCACTGCATTGCCAGCATGGGCACCTGTGGTGATGTGCAGCTGGAGCACTGCCCTGTGCCACAGGGCAGCTGGAGAGACTCTGGCTGGGAAGGTGAGTGGCAGCCTGGTGGCAGCAGCACTTGTCGTCTTAACATGTGTGCTCTATCCTTGGCCCAGGCTCTGGTAGATTGTTCTCTTTGGCTGAATTAGGGTCAGTTGCAGCTGGTTCAAGAAGAGCACAAAGGCACAGTATATTAAGCTCATCCTTTCAGAAAATTATATTAGTGCCAGTCTTCAGCCCTTGCCTCTCATTGGCCTTAACTCACTGCTGGCTGCTGCATTGAGAGCTGGGCTGGGCTTTACTTTTTGTGCCGTTGTCAATACAGAATCCTCTGAGTAGCACTGAACTGGATTTAAATGCATATGTCTGAGTCCAGAGTCTATTTCAGGCCTTTGGCTACGAACACGGGGATATTGATTTAGCTTGGAAACAACTATGCCCTGTAAGAGGTATGCTGAGTGAGGAAGGGAGCCATAAAGACACTGGGGCCCTTGGAGAACGCTGGCCAACCAAAAGTACTGCCAAAGTAAAAGCTGCTGGGAGAGGCAAAGGGAGGAGGGAGAGCTGTCGAGGCAAAGGCAGTGTGTAAGAGAGGAAGAGTTTAGTGATGAGAGAGAGAAATCAGGTGGAAAATGCAGTTTCTTCTCAACTGAAATTAGTCACACTGCTGTTAAACTTTGGTCAGGTATTTGATTTTTGAGGACTAGCTACCACTGTTCTATGTTGACATATCAAAATATTCTGATGCTGCTTTTTCTTCCCCCCTTGTTCTTATCAAAAGCTTTGCTTTTGCTTCACAGTGAGTATGCCTCTTCCTACTGAATTTAAACTCTCCTCCCTTGCCCTTCTTCCACTTCTTCCTTCCCAAAGTGGAAAACCATCTTCTGCTTTGACTTCAGCATAAATACGCTCCATTCCCCTTCAGGGTGGATTGGAAATCTGAATGGAGTGTGACAGATATGTTCCTGATATTTCTCACTTTCATGAAGTTTCTTCTTTACAACAGCAATCTTAATACACTTGTTCTAAACCTAGTTTAAATAAATCAAAATTCCAGTTTAGCACATTTCAGACAAAAGCCTTATGCAAAGCTTCATTGCTCATGAGACAGAGATATATCTCTGAGCCTTTATGCTTCCTACTCTTCCATTTATTAGAATTATTTGGTTTTAATGCATGTGGAAAGTCTTTGTTGCTTCATAGCCTCTCCAGTAACCCCTGGGCAGCAAAGCAAGGTCACGTGGCAACAGGAGTCATTTCACTTCATAGCAGCTGCTGAACCATTCCACCATCAGCTGTGGCAGAAAGCTAAACTGAGAAGTAGATCCTGTGAGTATATCTGCAGCGTAAACTGAAGTGTGATTAACTGTGTGCTGTAAAACCTGGTGTGGGTAGCTTTGGTGTTCTTATTTTTGTCTGTGCATCTCAGGGGGGTTGCCACCTGATTTCTAAAACCTCTCAAGAGATTCTGACTTCTAGATTACATTTCCTGAATCATACAAGGTTTTGATGAAAGGCAGCACTGCTTCATGACTATCAGATGACTACTGTCGTCGAGTGGATGAATACAGACTAGTTCTGGCTTGTGATACGTCCTGTACCTTAAGGGGAATGGGACAAACACAGAATTTGGTTTGTAATTCTTCAGCTTATCTCAGTTTGTCAGCTAGTATTAACTGGCAGCTCTACTTTCATGAGGGGAAAAAAGAAAAAGAATTCTCTGCTGAAGTACTCAAGTAACTGCACTCTTGTTCACTGCAGTGCTGTTGTGTTAGGAACACAGGAACAGGTGTGTTATCTTTAGAGTGTTTGGAGCCAAGGAAGATGAAGGAAAATGGACTGTCTAGGAAAGACAAGAACAGTTCCTGGTCTTTTAGATTTTGAATCACTTCCTTGAATGATGAAGGCTTCCAGCTTGAATTAGTGATTGGAGTGGGAAATACCATGGTAGGGAAAGGATTAGAATTCAGCACCAAAAAGCATGTCACATGAATACTTCAGGATGTTTTGGGTGGCAAAGGTCTGACATCATCTCAGGGCACTATTCCAAGTCTAATCCAGCTGAAGCTGGCTCAGACCACGGGCCCTGATCTCCTATGCCGAGGTGTGGTAGCTGTACATATGTGCACATATTTCTAGTTAGAAAGAAACTGATTCCTTCATTGTTCTGGGGCTCAATTATTTCAGTTTTGCTAGGACTCTTATTTTTAAATTCTGTAAGTAAATATATTCTATAAAAATGTGCTTTTTTTGTCCTGCTAATTTGGTGCCTCTTCAGAACAAAATGCTATTTTCTGTCTAAACAGAAAGAAATTGTGTGCAATATCTTACTTCAACAATTGCAGTCTGTTAATAATTATTGCCAATTTGTGGTTAGCTTAAAAAATAATAGATTCTCTGTGTGTGGTTTTCAATGAAAAATAGCTATTGTAATGTTTGTCTGACTTCTTTCTGCCTCAGGGATCACTCTGAATACAGTGTATGGAACCAAATGAATGGAATACTTCGTGCCTTTGGTGTTTGTTTTTCCTCACTTCTCATCTGTCAACTGCTCTGCTCATTTTCTTTTCATTAGTATTGATACTTGCTGGAAGATGAGATGGCCAGATTCAGTTCTCAGTTAAATGTGTGCAAATCCAGTAGAATAAGGTTTTGACTTCATGCAGTAAAGTGCATCAGAAGGATAATTCTGTGCTGCTTGCGTGTTTCTCTTCCCAAAAAGAGAGATCATGAAGTTAGAGTGGAAAATGTGTGTGGCCTTGCTGGATCAGTCAGTGGTTAGCTCTGAAACTGGGATGTTGGGAGTTGAACATCATGCCACCAATCATTTGTAACTTTGGCTTTTCAGTAAGGGTTTGGTGTTACCTTGATGTTTTCCACAGGTTGTGACTTATGTGCTAAAATTAGCTCTTTCAGAGGGTAAGCCTTAACAGTAAAGAGATTAATTACTTAAGTGTAGATTCCTGGAACCAGATGCTCCACTGTCGTCTTTTGAGATGTTTCTCCCATTAGTAAATTATGTGCAAACATTCATTGCAGCTATCTCTATAGGAGATCTGATCTTAATGGGATTACAGAGAAGTTCTGGAGAGAAACTAATCTTGGAATTAGGCCTATTCTTTCTTATTTTTGGATACTTGGGGCTTGAAGGTAAAGAATAAGAAGTGCTCACACAGCTGATCTGCACTTCTTTCTTTTCAGTGCCTTAGCCCTTTCCCTGTCTTTAACCCATTCTCCCACATGCTTGAGGAGCCTTTTCTCATTTCCCTAGAGCTCCTAGAAGAAGCAATGAGGCAGAGAGTATCCAGCTGCCTGTTTGGTCTCTCCACCTGCCAGCTGGCACTTGTGCCTGGCTTTGCTCATTCCAGCTGTGACTCTTTTGGCTTTTGCAGTGCTCAAGTCCTTCTAGATATTGACCACCATCAGCTCTTTGGTTCTAAGCAAGAGCACAATCCTTAAGGAGGTGCAGTGATCTAAGCAGTTACCTAATAGCTTGTTTGTTGCCAGGAATGTCCGGTTCTTTTGGCCTTTCAACCTTGCAGTTGGGTCTCCTTTCATCTTTTAACTGTCCTGTTATGAAAGAAACCAAGTCCCTTGTTGTCTGTCTGCTCCCAGGTGTTGTGCATGTGCTCCATAACACATCCTCCAGATGAATGTGAGCATCAGATGGATCGGAGATACAAGGAGAGTAATCCTAACCTTGAATCTGATACATCCAGCTGGAAACATTCGCTGTTTCTTTGCAGACTTTTAATGAACACATTTTCCAGTATTTCAGATGCACAATATGTTTTTTTGTTCATGATGCATCTGGTTCTTCACGATGACCATTTGCCCCTTGTAGCACCTGATTTTGTTTGTGCTGACAGTGTAGCAAAGACGTCAGTTGGGGAAGGACTCGTGACTGGAGTGTTTGTGCATCTGTCACCTGCTTTTGTTCAGAAACCCTCTGACCAAGCAGCTCTGACAGATAGCATGCTCATTCCTCAAACTCTTGTGTAAATGCAAAATATTTTAGCAGAATGTATGGGAGTATAGAGAAAACTCATGAACACAGTTTGAACTGAAAAACTATTTGAAAATCATAGAGATGTTTGCTGACACGTGCTTAATTCTGCTTTTTATGTAAAAGATAAAAGTGAATCCAAACCTGGAATTGTACCAATATGTTTTTGCCCTTCCTCTCCAAATCTAATTGAAACTGTAAATATCGGTTAATAAAATGTAATTCTGAAGCATTTTCACTGTATGAAAAAGCCAATTCTTGAAGAATGCACCAAACCAGACCTGCCCAAATGAAATGTCTGAGATATGAGTTGACATAAAAGTTTGTACCAGCTCCCACTGAGAAGTTTCTTTAAACAGTATTTTTAAGCTGCCAAAAGCTTTTGTACATGCTAAGTGCTTGCCAATTTTCCTTTTTTAAACGAACTAAAAGGCAATTTTAAGTTACATGAGCCTGAAGAAAGAATATGAATTGGTGGCTAAACATTGCCTTTTGTAAATTGCATTCAAAAGACAACTGTATTTCTTGGAAATATTTTCAAAAAAGGATTTGTTCCTTGAGTCAGACCGTGTCTGCAGTGTTTCAGGCAGAACAAGGAGCTGAGTGAGGAGGAACTGCAGCAAACTCTGCTTTATTTCCCATCCACATCCCTTTCTGGCACTTGTTTATGCCTGGCTATAGTGTGTATTTGTAGGAAATCAGAAGTTAACCTCTTAGTGTCTGATTTCCTGAAAAATTATTTTGTTTCCAGCTCAAACAGCACTTAGTAGAAATAAGAGTCAGGATGTTCCAGCTATTTCTACAGTAAGAGGGGAATTTTTTGGACTTTCCAGAATTTCCATATTTAAAAAAAAACCCAGAACTTCCAAATTAAAAAAGACCTCTTGGTACAGAGGCAGGTTGTTGGTGACCTGTTTAAGGTTGATGATAAGGCAAGAGTGAAGGTCCAAACAATTGTCTTTGCGTGTTGGATACAAAGAGCAAGATGTGGGAGTGGGGAGAAACACCAGGGGAAGAATACTGGCTTGCACTCATCCCATCAGAGAAAAGCATCCAGAGCAGGCGAAAGAAGAGGAATTACTATGATTCAGCTCTCTGCCTTGCAGAGGCTGGGACCTGGAAGCTTAGAGCAGCTTTACTGTGTTAAGAATTACATAGTTTTGGTCCTGTTTTCCAGCTCACTGAGAAATCATAAATAAATTTTGCTTTTTGATCTGTCCTTGGATAGAAGAGTTCCATAGCAACTTCTTGGGAGGGCTTTAATACCTCATACAATTTGAAACAGACTTACTGGAATTGGAAAATTACAGAGAAGGGCGAGGAGGATCAGCAAAATTAGTCCATGACTACATATGTACATAAAGACTAGGCCTGGACTGGCCTGAAAAATAACTGAAGGGATATGATGAAAGCCATAAAAATCAAGAATGGTCAGAGGCACGTAGACTTTGCTAGCAGTTTTTTCTTTCAACATTGAGACAAGATGAAGTAGGTATCATCAAATTAAACTAATAGGGGGCAAGTTTGTGAGGAAAAAATTACAGAATTAGTATTAGAACTGGATTTGCTTGCCACAAAATGTGTAAGTTTGAAGACTGAAAAAATTTCATGAGAGACAAGTCTTTGAGAACTAATAAATATGCTGATGCCATCTCAGGCTGGGAACCTGCATGAGTGCAAACCAAAGGAGTATTCAGGAGAAACACTGTTATGCTGATGTGTTCTGTACTTTGACATAAGCATCTGTAGACTCACACAGGTGCAGAAATCTGGGTTAAATCCTACATGTTACAACCGTGCTTCCATAAACTGGAATTTAGTGTGGCATCCAGGTGAACATTTGTACTTTGTTTTCTACTGAAACAGCATTGCACTTGGCACGTTCTTGCCTCCTACACATGGCAAATATGTGGGCTTAGTTGCTTCTGCTCCCATGGATTATTTTGCATTTGTTGCAGGTTACAGTCCCTGTGCAGGTTTGCTGGCGTGTGGTTCCGTGTCTGTGTGTCAGGACCCACAGCAGCCCACTGGATATTCCTTTGCTGTGAGGTTGGGATAACTGAAGGAGTAGAACTTGATGGATTATATTATATCTCTTTTTTTGCCAGGGTTGGGTTATATTTAGTTTTAATGACTTTACACAGACTTTCACAAACTGTAGAGCTCTCCCAGGGACCCTAACCACTGCTACTTCGGTATTTTCCTTGAGTTTTTTAACCTGCTTGTTTTGGTAATACTGAAAATTGAGTATTTGTTCTGTCTCAATTAGGATTAGCAGTTTTTAATTAAGAAATTTTTTAAAAAGGCCTGGAAAGGTGAAACAATTCTCTGGGCCTACGGAAAGTTGTGTCAGAGTAAGAAATACCATCTCAGATGTTGGCAATGTCTGTTCCACTATGCTGTTTTGTTTTCTGTGTTCCAGGAAAACAGAAAGAGAATGGCAATGTCAAAGGGATGCAAGTTGTCTTTTTCTCCTTCCCACATACCAAATTTAAGTAATGTAAATCTGACTTGCAGGGTTTTATACTTCATTCCTTTTTTTTTTTTTTGCTAAAATAAGAAAGTAATCTTGCTTATCTGCCTTTGAAATTTGTGTGCTTTTTTATCTCTTCCAAAATGCCATTATTTAACTTTCAGTTATAGGATCCAGATGATGAATTATTACATGGAGTTGCTTTCTCAATTGCTTAAGATACCCACAGGCACTAGAAGAGAGTTCACAGGAATCTGTGACATTGAATATATGTTACAAGTATGTGATATCAAACACAAAAACAGTTGTACAGTCAGCTTGCACATGTATGGATGGGAGTGTGTTTTAGTACTTGAAAGAAAAAAGAAACAAAAAACCACTGAAGAGGATTCCAGGGTATTTTATATCAATATTATGTCATTGTAGACGTTAATTGTGACCTTGAGTAAATGAGTGAGTTGCCTAACCTCCTTTTGCTTCAGTTATTCCAGCTGGGAAATTGGGTGAAAATGTGGATTCTCTTTATAAACCAGATGTCTGGTCTGAGCTTTTCTTGGTAAAGAAAACGAAAAATCATTTCTGCAGCATAGCATAGACATGAATAACAAGGATTAAAATTGCAATCAGAAAAGCATGCAGCAGAAGCCCAAGTCACAGCTGCATTGACATGTCTGGAGATAGTGTAAATTAAGATGATTAAATTATTTAATCACCTTTCATGACCCTTCATCACTGTGTGTGTTGTTATCAAGGGCTGATTCCAGTCCATGTAGATGAAAACAAAAGGGGTAATGTTTATTTGAAATTTCCCAATGGATGAAAGTAAAGAAGAAATTAAAGTAATTGCATATTTTGCTTTTGTACACATCAGCAGGACAACATTGCTAATGGAAAGTTTATTCTCCCAACCTGATTGCTGGCGTAAGAAGCAGCGTTTTGTTTGCTTAGAGAGAGTAAGTGCAGCCCTATTTCTACCCAACCTGTGCAAAGCCAGCCAGGACAGCAGCCTGTGGTGACTGAGCTCAGCTGAACTCTCAGTGAGTCTGCAGTGCCACTGTGCCCCTGGGACCCTGGCACTTGCAAAGGGGACCAGCTGGCAGCACCACAGCAGTACCAGTGCCCCTGCTCTTCATGCTCCCCCCGTGGCTCCTGTCTCCAGAGGGCTGGTGGGGTAGGTGAGGAACAGCCGCACGCATGAGAGCTGTGATCATGGTGTTCTCTAAGTGATGCCATTTGGTCATAGCTGGAGGCTTCAGAGTTGTCTCCAGTAGGTTCTCCAAGGCCCTTCTCAGCCTTGTGGCAAGGGAACGTATTATATTCGTGTTGGGTGCAGATGGATTTCCAGCTTGAGAAGCTGCTGGAATGGTGCTGCTGTTCTTGAAGGGTGAGCTGATAGAAACACTGCAGTGGCAAAGAGAGAGTGGGACAGTGTGTGCAGGGGAAGCAGCATTCCTAGGCTGTGGAGGAGGAAGGGACTGCTTCTAGATCAGCCAAGCCTGCTTCCCAAACAGGAGGACAGCAAGACATTCCATAGGAGCTGTAAAATCAGCAAAGGGGTAAATGGCTTTTTGAGTGTGGACATTATTAATAAGCTCTTGTGAGTGTTTACATGGCCACGTTGAGGTGATGAAATGGCCCTTGAGCACTGTGTGAGATCAGGCTGGGAACTGCCAGATTGCCCTCCCAAGGCCTTCCCCTCAACCCCCCCAGGAACCCCTCCAGCCATGGGTGAATTGCTCTGGCAAGGCACAAAGAGACTGGCACGTTCGACCTGGGGACGGCTCCTGTCACCACCAGTTCAGCTGGAGGGGGTGTTTTAGCCTTTCACACAGGGCACAGAAATACACCAGCCTCTCACAAACGTGTTCTGCATGAGTGCACTAATATCTGGGGCATGAAACAAAGGTGAGGGCACACAGGGAGAAATCGCTGAGATCAGCACACTGTCCAGCTGGGAAGAAAAGAAGTGGATTGACATAGGTGGAGTCTCTGACATCAGGGAGTGATATCTGGAAAGATCTGTTAGCAGAGCTCTGACAGATATAAGGGCTGCTTTTCATGGATATTTATGTAGGGGGACCGTCCCCCTGCCTTGGAGAGCTCACCTTGTGTGCTGATGTTGTTTTAACTGTGATGAATTCCCAGCCCTTTGCCTGGTCACAGCTAGCTGTATGGATGTGTGGGCAAAAAGCAAGCATCAGCTATTCTAAAGGCTTTGTGGAGTGTTTGTGTGCAAGGCTTGATGTATCAGCTTAGGTTGTTAGGCCATAGGTGGAGTCGTATTTCTCAAAAAACAATGTCATTTGCTTCCAGTTGATACAATACCAGACTGGCTTTGCAAAAGGTTGCTTCAGATGTTGTTTTTCTAACTCAGTTTTTTTTACCTTTCTGTTTACATTGCTTTGGTTTCATATTTTTCCTTTTTTTTTTATAGGACATTTTCAAAGCACAGACCAATATTGAGCATTTAATTCCAAAATACGATCTCCTCTTGGTTTAATTTGTTTTTTGATTTTTGGTGGGGGAGGAGGAAGAGAGAGAATGTTCAGTCTTTGACAAAGGGATTGGGATGGAGGTCACTAGTACTTTCTGTTGTTTTTGTTAGGTGCTAGTAAAAACCACCTATCTTTTTCTAGTCCAGTGTAGTAATTTGCTTTACCTGTCCAACATGAAGCTTTTGGGAAGTGCAGTTTTCAGTCACACTCACAAACCAGCCCAGAGCACACGCTATTGCCGATGCCTGGACGATGCAGGTAAGATGAGTGTGTGATGTCCAGTCATTGTCACCTCAGCTTTAGTCTCACTGTCCCATTAGTAGATTTTTGGCACTCATATCTGAAAAAGCACATTCAGTGTGTTTTCCCTCAGTACAATCAGTTTCCTAGCGGGCACTGTGACGGCGGAAAGGACGGCACACTGGATCTGATGTGTCTGGCTTTGTCCAAACATAACTCACTTCTGGCAGAATTGCCCTGTTCAGGGTGTGACAGACAGTGATGGGGGACTTGCTGGGGGATTGGCACTGAAGACCAGGTGAGGCATGTACAAAAAGCAGCAATAGTATGTGTACTGGCACTGCCTGCATGCTGTGGGGTATGAGCTGTGTTGTCTCCTCATTATTGGCCTCGGAAGTTGAGTATGCCAGCTAGGTCTCCAAGTTTTGAAAAAATAATGTAAAAAATTAAAATTAAACCCCCAAAAATCTAAAGGGCTCTTTGTGACCCACTCCGGGGTACCCTGTTTTTCTTCTCCCCTGAGAGCTGAGAGCTGCCTGCCCACCATGTGATATGGCATGGTCACAGAATGCAGGATTGTCTCTGCCCAGGGACTGGGTGTTGGGCAGTTGGTTTTTCTTCAACGACTTTATTGCTGTGGTTCTACCAAGAACTCTAACTTGCTGGAAATGCCACAAGTCATTCAAGGGAGGTGGGCAGGTTCTTATCTGCACTGTGCCAAGTGGTGAAACATTAAGTGTGTTGGACAGATCTCTCAGTACTGGTCTATGCTGCAAAGACTGTATGAATGGCAGTGTCACTGTCATCACAGTGATCTTAGTTTATACATGAAGCAAGTCTTGTTATGAGATGCTTGTGTTTCATTTCAGAATGTAATTTTAGAATAGGCGTAATAGGCAGTTGGTGCAGCTTGTTCCAGCAAAAGAAGTTTTCTTGCTTGTTCATTAAACTGTCTCAGATTTGTGAAGCAAAAGGCCTGAGTCACGATTAGGTGTGTAATGACTGGGTGTGCAATTATTTATATATACACTGGCATAAGTCAAGACTATGTTTTTGAGTTGCACTGTTTGTACATGTCACCATTGCTTCTGGATAAAAGTCCTGAGCTGAAGTGAAGCATTCATTCCCTGAAATTTGCTATGAATTTGATGTTTGCATGAGATTTTTTTTTCTGCTCTAAATTTGGTGGGGGCGGGGAGAGGAAGGGGAGGGGAATGTCTGTGTGAGCAACTGAAACATCACTTCTCGATCCTTCTTGGTTGGAGTTGGTAGATTTTATTATTTTAGAAGTACAGTACAGTGAATTCAGTATTTGCTATGCAGCAACCCAAATATTCAGCATGTTTTGGGGTGTCTTTTATGCTATCTGAAGATAAACACTTTAGGAACTGATTTTTTTTAATCTTTCTGTGGCTGCTAGCAAAGCATTAGTGAAATACATTTCCCAATGACCTACTGTAGAAGTGGATTAGTTTTGTTCAATTTTTTTACATATTGCTGTATATTACAATTTAAACTGAAGTAAATTATCTAAGACAGTGAATAGATCTAGAAGGGAAATGAGAAGCTCTAGAAGAAATGTGGGAAAAGGGACTTTAAGGTTCTTTAATACCTTGTGGCCCCTGTCAGAACACTTATGCTAGTGGCTTTGCAACAAAAGGAATGCATAACTATTCCTTAGCTGGAGTAGAGATATCAAATGTTACTATTTTTCCTATCTAGATATTATAAGTTTCTGAGAAATGCTGGGAGCAGATGAACATGTCCCAAAAAGACAGCAGAGTAGAAGGCAATTAAACACTGAATTAACTACCTTACATAACTTATTGTTTTCTGAAAGGCATCAGCACCCTTATTTTGACTATATGAATTGGGTACAGCAGTTCACAAATGTAAAGTAAAGCAAGGCTTGTGGTTTTCCTGTGACCAAATACCTGTTTTCTTGGAATAGGCTGGGGTATGGATAATACTTCTCACCTTATAGATAATAATTCTGAATTTAAAAGCAGCACAGGAGCTTTATTCTTATTAACTGATTTTATTATCATCCTTAACTACTCGGTACCTTTAACTGAAGAGGTAGAGAAGTCTTTGAGGAGAAATTAGGAAATCTTTTAGTCACACTGATGCTAATGAAATTTGCTTTGTACTTCTGCTGCAGGACAAAACATTGAGACACTTGAATGGTTTTGTTATTCTCCATTACAAGTGTAGAGGGATTTGCATTCAAAACAGATCTAAGAAAGTGGAGTCTTTATTTGCAGTTGTTTACTATTACTTTGGTTCATATCTCTGTGTGAATGCTGTAGCTTATTTGTTATTTCATTGCTTCGACCTTTTAATGCCTTGGTGTAGAGAAATGCAGTGCTGGCTGCCTTTAGCATTGTTCACAAAAGTCTGTCTGTCAGAGATATGGAAATAAATGAGGATTAATAGTATTAGGAATGAAAATCCTTTGGACAAAAGATACTCAGTGGAGTAAACTGGATAAGGACCAGCTGGAAACTTGAACCTAAGTTCATATTTTGTATTATTTTGGAGTAATACAAGTTCATTAAAGTTTCAGGAAGTGCTAGTGACCCTTATCTCAGTGGAAAGGACAACCTGGAGGGGCCAGGCCATGCTGCAGGAGGCAGGAAGCTGGGAGAGAGCCTTCCCAAGGAACGGAAAGATGGAGCTCTGCTCGTTCTGTGTGCCAGTTACAGCAAGGAGTGGATAGGCAAAGGAGCCTCTGAGAGGAACTGATACCTGCCTAAAGTGAAGCCAGCAGAGCTGATGATTCCAGCGTTAAATTTAACTTCTGGCAAGGGCCTCTCGTTTTGGCAGCCACGTTCACTGTGTTATATGAGAGGCACCAGGAACTCCAGTATAGATAGTGTGGTAGTTTGAGAAAAAACAAGGGTGATTCCAACTTGGTTAATGTTGTGGTTCTATATTGGTAGCCACTTGAAATGTCTGCATACCTTGGCAAAGGGTTTCTGTTGTCCTTTCTGTTTTCTAGTGGTAGACACAGATGGTTTTTACCACTAAGTAGGAGTACAGTGAAATCTGTCTTAAGCAGTCGCACAGCAGACTGGTAACAGTTTAAAGGAGGTGATCTTCTCAAAAGCAAAGCTGAATGACAAAGATAACAATGAGATGGGGCTTTAATTCATGAAGTTGTATCATGTTTTAACTGTGGGAGAGGAAAGCAAACTGATCAGACCGATGTGGTTTTATAGTGCTCAGGTCAGACACGCTGGGCTCGGTGTGACTGTTCTCCTGGCTCAGAAATCCAGCATATGGAACAATCCTTGGAACTTCTGCAGAGGTTTGTTACTTTGGATCAAATTTAATGCTGAATCAAATTTCTCATGCTGAGAAACATGTGAAAGAGTTCATAGAATTCAGAATTATTTGTTAGAAAGAAAAAGAACAGAAAATGTCACTCAGGATAAAGCTGCAGATCTCAGAGTACTTAATTGAAACAAACTGTGGAAAAGATGCTTATTGTCCAATTTGCAAAAAATCCAGAATGAGAAAGCAAAGAAACTATCACTTTGTCTTAGTTATGCACACAGATATTAAATAAAACTAAAAACCTAATGCATGCCACATAAAAGCTGTGTGTATAGGGGAGTGTAGCATTGCTGCTGCAGCAGAATGAATCCTCAGCTGGAACAAAGAAGAAAAGGTTCTGTGTATGTGCATGATCATGTGTGGGCACTGAGGGGGTTTGTTCGGTTTTAAAAGACCTTTATGCCCTACCAGCCTTCAGACAGCCAAGCACAGAGTGAGTCTCCTACCTTAATTAAGAATAGTTTGATTGACCATGTCACTGCTCCCATTGCCACTGCAGTTCTGAGGCACTGAGTGAGGGGCTTCTAGCCTGTCAAGGTGCTGCTGGGATTGCCCCTGTGTGGGGTAGCAGAGGAGAGGAGCTGCTGGGATTGCTGTGTAGGGTAGTGGGGTGGAAGAGCTGCTGAGATTGCTCCTGTGTGGGGTGTCTGGGGAGCAGGCAGCTTTGCTTTCCCCTGAAGTGAGAGCAGGGTGAAGCAACCGGGTTCTCAGTTGTCAGGTTGCAAGCATTTCTAAAACCAGGTTTCCACAAGATAAAAATGCATTTTGGATACCAGCATATAAATTTCTCTATTTTCCACTTTTTACAACTGTCTGCAAATTTAGGAATTTGCAGGGTGCTTCCTCTTATTGATGTTTCATGCCATTTTGAAAGGGGAACTGCTACCTTGGTCCAAAAGCAGAGATGGGCCCTGGGCCCTGGCAGCACAAACCTGTCACTGTGTGCTCAGTGGTTGAAGTCTGCTACCAAGGGGCTCAGGAGGAGGTGGCTGTTCTGTGAATGACTTTTTTTGGCTTACAGATGCACACGAAGTAAGAGTGCAGTTGTTTTGGCTTTCGAATCAGAGAGGAGGGTGGTGAGGAGAAAGGATGTGATGGTGTTTGAGACAAAGATAGATTTTCAGTTGCAGTGTTTTTTCTACAACTTCCTATTTCAATTTGCATTACAGGTGGGGGCTGGGTGTATTTACAGTTTAATGAGACACTCTCGCCTTAATAGCACAATATTATTCACAGGAAGAAATGAGTTATTGCTGGTTTTCTTCTTCTTTCTGTTCAGTTACTGTGGATACAGCATGTAACTTTTAGACATACTTCCCCCTTGAACAGTGTACGCAGCTTCCAGTTGTTGTGCTGAAGCTGCTGAAGAAAGGAGGTTAAAGGAGCATAGTTTTTAAAGAGAGATTTGTTTGGTTTTTAATTCCTACGGATACAATGAGCTTTCGTGGGAGATTCAGAAAGGAGTCCAGTGAACTGCGGAAGAAGAGAAGGACCATTAGGCGAGTGAATCAAGGAGAAATTCACAGATTAAGCTGTGTGAGTATCAACCCCTTCTTTCCCCTGTTCTGCAAAATTGCCAAGAAATTGCAGGTCAAACACTCTTCATGCTACACAGAGGAAAATGTAGGATTCATTTCTCGGTGTGTATGTAGGATTGACCGAGTCTCATTCAGTCTGTGTGATGAGGTACTGAATGCTGGAGAGCGATTACCGGAGTCTGAGACTGAAGCACAGGGAGTTCAGGAATTTACAGAACTCAGGTGCTTTTGGGAAACTTATAGACTCTCTGACACCTCACAGCAAGTGTCTGGTAGTTCCATGAAAATCCATAATGCTGCTTCTGGAGTAGAAAGTTACTCTGTGCTGTTTTGGATTTCATGATCTATGATGGGCATCTCTCAAGGCCAGGAAGAGGAGGAAGACATTGTCCTTCTGCAGTACAGGGAGCAAATGGAGAAAGCTCCAAGAACCCTTGGTGGAAAGCTGGAGCAAGGTTCTGCCCCATGAGCTAGATGGCAGCTTTGCCAGTGATGGCTTTGGGCCAGGACTGAACCTCCTGAAACTCCACTGTGGGCCCCTGTGAAGCTCACATTAACTGCGTTGTGCCTAAGCTTTACTGACTGAAACTAAAACTGCAGATAATTTTAGGTAAAATGCTTAGAGCCTGCTGTTGGGGAGTCTTAGGCAAGTATTGGTTTTCAGTGTATTCTCTTAACTTGAGATCATAAAATTTTAGATAATAAAACATTTATTGGCTTCCCCAAGAAGAGGCAATGAATCCTTTTCTTCAACACAAGAGGTGTTTAGTTTTCTTCTGTAGTTTTGTACATCCAATTACAAACTGTGTTTGCATGTGCATGCTGAGGGCTCTTTCAAGGCTATTCTGCATGTCCAGTGTAACAGAATCAGTGATAATATGCCAAGGAAGAGCATTTTCATTAACTTTTTTAAATAGGAAGGAAAAGAACTTTGCAGTTGTAACACTTGGTCACAAAGATACTTTGTGGTTCGTCTAGTAGGGTGCTTGGGTTTTGCTTGTGATGAGCTGCTATTTTGGACTGGTATTTTACATGGAAGTGGATCTTTTTGACAAGGCTACTTTGCAGTGTAGTTCCTGCTGCCCTGAACTATTGGCATACAGTCCAAGATACCATGTTTAAGCTTCATGGTCTTGGGCTCTCAGAATGAATGCTGGTGATGCTGCTGAAAGCATCTAACCTTGGCAGTTCACAGGACTTTGGTAGGAGGTAGGCGCTGCTAGCTTGACTTCTCCTCTTAAATCCTGGTTAGAAGGGATTTTTTTAATTAATGTACTGATTGACTATACTTTATTAGTGCTCACCAGAAGTGGTTAAAGCCTTACAGGAAAGTATGGCTGGAAATAAAGCCCAGATAGTAACAATAAGCCAGCAGCCTGCCTGCACATAAAAAGGAACGTAATTGTTCCTTTTTGCCTGTATCCTCTGATAACAGAAACTGAGTGTTCAATTTAGTGGTGTCAAAGAACCTTTAAATTTTATTGATTCTTAGAAATCACAACAGTGTATCATAGTTTGACCTAAAACTTAGAGGGCTTGTAACCCTGTGCCTGTTGCATTTAATTGGAAATAGGCAATGTGCCTTTTTCATCAGAGGCTTTTGGATCGCACTGCACTTGCCCTGATGTGGATGGCTGCCATGTGTCTGGGACATAACTCAGCTTTTCAGGGGAATCTGTGCTGATTTCTGTTCTTTCCAGACATAAGATGGGGTCACTGTGTCATTATTCTGTGAATGTATTTCTCAATAGCTTGTTTAGCCATTAGGAATTGCAGGCATACTTGGCTTTACTTTTGTGACTTGCAATCTGTGTCTTTCTGCCCAATATTTCATAATTGGAGCATGTTAAATCTTTGGCCTACAGGCACTTTTTGCTATCAACCAGCAGCCAGTTTCTCCTTCATGCATCAGTCCTCCAATGCTGCAGATTTCAAAGTGGTATTACTGCCACTGCAGCTGTAAAGGCTTTTCTATATGAGGACCTTACTCAGAGAGTGCATTTCTTCATATACTACATGTATACCTGTGTTTTCTGTAGATGGACTGTATCATTTTCTGGAAACTCCTTTTTTTTGTAAAACTAATTATCTGATCAGCTTTAATTGATTGTAGGTTATTGACTGAGCTTGGTGTAGTTGTCCAGATTTTGCTCTCATTTACATCCTGTGCGTGTAAATGCCTTGGTAGCCAGATAATTGATTAGGTGGGGAATTGATGTCAAGGAAACAATAACAATTTTAATGTCATGGTGAGAGATGAGTTTATAATGGCCATGTATAGATTATACCAATTTTTACAGATAAAGCCTCTGTGGAAATACAATAATTTCCTCAGATATGTAGCGTGAGAAATGTCTATAACTTGTGAAGAGGTAAGTGACTACAGTGTAGGTAGAGAAAGAGGGTTATTCACTGAGTAAAATGAAGTGGAACAGCATACATGAGATTTTGCCCCATGGGGCAGTGACTTATTACTAAGTACTCTAGAAGTCAAATGGTATTTTTTCTAAAGTTTGTTTAGAGCTAATGCAAACATTTTTCTTGGTTGTTTTTGCTTCAGGGGCTTCTGAAGTGGTTGAGCCCTTTTCAAAACTATTTGCTCAGCAGACAGGTCTAGGTCTTCATACATCTAAATTTTAGGTTTGAATTGAAAATGTACAATGGATGTTTGCTTGTGTGCTGCATCGCAACTTCATCAGACATGCAATAGTGATCAAAGTCTTCAGCATCGGAACACGATAAGAGCTTTCCCTTCAGTCCTTGAAAAACAAACTCTCCTATACACTCTAAAGACAAAGTCTACTAAAAAGAAATCTTTATTTTCAAAGTAAATAAAACTGTTTTTAAAGACAATTTTGTGCTGTGTACAGCATTATGTAAAATATACCCCATTTTAGCAGCAGGTTTGTGCTGGATGATCCTGATGGAGGAGCAGGTGAGGTAGGATCACCCGGCATATCCTTCCTTTTGTACATTCCCTGAGCCTGTACACAGATGACCGTGGGTAGTTCGCTCCATCTCCCCTTTTCATCCAGTTTACACAAACAGAGGGGACTTGTTTGCCTGTTGCTGTAACTAATTCTGTGTAGTGTCAGAACTGGGGTTCTACCTTTGCTAGGAGGGTCATCTGAGTGCCACTTAAGGGCAAAAATTGGGAGTATCTTTTCTTATATGTAGACTTCCCTGAGACTACAATGACTATATATGTGCAGTTAACTGTATATACATATGTGTGTGTGTGTGTGCGCGCGCAGACTCAGAAGTGCTGTCTACATAAATTTTATACTGGAAGCTTAAAAGCTTTGGTCAAATCCAGTACATCCAGGTTGCAGGCTGGTTTTGTTAAGGTTCCTGTTTGCAACCATGATTCTGTCCACCTGAGACCGTGCTAGAAAAAAGTGAACATGAAGCAAAGCATGTTTACAGAATAGCTGACCTAGACTCACTTCAGCATCCCCTTTGTGGTGACAGGGTACTTCTCCTTCCCTGGGGTGCAGTAATCATTAACAAGGCAAGTGGCTGGGCAGAACACTCCAGCTCTGTTGACAACTGCTCTCTGCTCCCCCACAGCTCCATCCCTTCTGCCCAATCCCCTTCCACCACATCCTACCTGTCTGTTCAGATGTCTGCATGAAGAGGAGTGAATTGCATCTTTGGCTTTTGCTTGCTTTCTTTATGAATAGATTCAGTGTGGTAGCTTCAAAGAAAGCCTTTTGTTGCTAAAACTGTACTTTTATTTTCCTGGTTAAGGTCAGGTAAGGGAAGAGAAAGTGACTGAGTGTTGCCAGGTTAGAGGTCTGTGTAAATTAAACTTTAAAAAAAACCACCTTATGATGCTTTACAAAACCTTCTTGTTGTTCCCCTGAAGTGACCTATGGGCAAATATTTAGTCTAGGCTTCAGAAGTCCTCACTATTTAAAAGCTGTAATTTTTGACATTTCGAAAAACCAACTGATTAAATTTAATTTTAAAACTTAGCAGTTTTATTAGAGGTCTTGTCAGGGGCTGATTTTAGTAGTTGTATGATTAAATGAAACTTGTTTATCTCCTTCCTAAAAAGAGTTTCCAGACACCGCATAAACAGAGAGGACAAGTAAGTTGTTGTCTTGTTACCTTGAATATTTTCTGCAGACTGTACTGATAGATTTATCCACTGTCTAAAGTGACAAGTGCTAGTCAATAAAGATAAACATGCCCGTGCATATACATTCCAGATTCAGAAAGCACCACAGAGAGGCTACAGTGTCAGGTGCATAATCATGGATGAGAAACATAATTCAGGAAGTGCTTATGATTAAGCAGAGAATAGCACAAACCATTCCCTCTGTCCCCCTAGCTGGATGCTCTGCTGAACCAACAGTCCTGTGTGGCTTGCATGTTTTAACATGAGTGGGGTAGCGATATGAGGCCTAGAACTCTTGAAATTCATAACGAAAGCAACGATAAATTCTAACTTGGGAAATAAGAGGTATTAGAAAGAGCAGGTCACTCCCAGTTGCCTGAGAACAGATCTCTGTGGTTTGAGCAGCCGTAACCGTGGTCGCTCCTTGGTCGGCTTGCTGGAGAAGCTACGTGTGCCACTGAAGGCTCCGATGGCTCCAGCTGGCCCCCCAGTTAAAATGAAGGTTTTCGGAGTTAGCTCATCCAGATGCGAGGTGTTTCAATTTTTCAAATATTTAACACACTGAGTTCTCTTACAGTAACTTTTAAAGCTGGAAAATATACAATGTAGATCTTTATAAATTTTGATCCATGAAACAACGGGAATGTAGGCAGCTAGGATTCATCCTATCCCAGCTGTATTTGTACAAAGTAAGTATCATTTAGTCACGCAGGTCCCTTATTGGTGTCAGTCAGAATTTTCATTGAATAAAGAGGTTTTAATGAATGAAAATTACTTTTCACTTTCATTATTCCCAGCAGGATCTTCAACAGGTTTCGTTGCTTTTGCTCTGCCTGAGCTGATGGGTACTAGAGCGTTTTGGCAATTTCTGAATCACTAGGAATTGGGGGGTTGAATTCTTTGTAATCCCTTGCTATTTTCTCTGTGGCAGAATTGTGTGGGAACTGGCAATCCCCTTAATGAAATTTATTGGCACGTTGGCTTCACTGCTGCCACTGAAGAGTGTATCAGTTGTGCTGTGCAGCCCTGACTGGATTCTTTCCAAATACAATTCTCCAAGTTTTACTGAAAATCATGACAAATTAAGCATATTGGACCTGACAAGCGAATGTATTTTAGGCTGGAAGAGAGGGGTATGTAAAAAAAAATTTTCTTTGTTCCACTAATTTTAATAAATTTGTTGACTATGTATCACACTGAGCCAAAGGAAGCCTTTGTAATGTGGCCAGAGAGTTTGTTGACTGTGAATAGACGCAGAATAGGCCAAGCAGTAATAAAAAGTAGGAGATCTGAATCAAAAGGAGAGACCATCTGCCTGCTGGTTCTGGCTGTGCCTCCCTGTCCATTGCCCAAATACCTTTTGCAGACATTGAATTGCCTCTCCTGTGCTTGAAATGCAAAATTTATTTTCCTTAAAGGAAATCTATAACACGATGCAGACTGTGTTGGGAGTGGAGAGAGGGGTTGAGAGCATTTTGAGTGGGTGAGACCTGTCACTCCCAGCTCAGCTGCTTGAGGGTGTTGGGGACACCATAATCCCCACGTGGCTGCTCTGTCTCTGCTCGCTGGGTACAAATGCTGCCATGGGAGCCACTGCCAGGAGCACTCTGGGTCTCAGGCTGCTCACCCATGGTTTCTGGTGGGGGGGGGGGAAAAGGTGCACTCAGTGGAGATATCCTTCCCATGGTGCCCACCCCAGGCACCAAACTGCTCTGTTGTCTCATGGTGAATAGAGACATACCTTGGTCCTACAAAAATGCGAAAGTTTTGGTGACTCTATAAAAACCAAATTGTTTTCTAGCCTCAGCTTCATGTTCTTGAATATTTAGGATCTGTGGGTGTCACATCTCAGAGCTGCTGGACAGTCTGTGTCACTAGTATGTCTGAAGACAGGGTTAAATTCAGCATTTACACTACACCTCCTCCAAAAGTCATGGAGTCGTGGTTGCTCTTTAGCTTCATTTCAGACATGTTTGACAAAGAAATATTCAATTGAATTTGGCTTGCCCTGGTGGAATATAATTAACTACATATAATTGTGAGTTAGCCATATAAAAAAATAAAAGGACACATTACGTCAGAGACAGAGTATTTAACTGGGGAAAGGAAGAACAAAAAAAGTGTGAAAAGCACTTCACATTGATGCCAGCCTGGAAAGTAATTTAATTTACTGCTGTGAGTTTTAGTAGAATTGGGTTTGGTTAATAATATTAAGAAGTCTATAAAAATAAAGGAAGGCAATGCTGTTATTTTAGTAAGTGGCCCTTTCTCTTGTAAGTCTGCCCATTTCAGTATTTCAAATGTGTAGTAGAATGAATTGAAATTTTAGACAAGCCATAGCTTGGATGAAGTACAAAATCAGAGTCTTGCTTGATCTTGACCAATCTGGCCATCATAATTTTTTTGACTCTCTTTAAGAACATGCAGTGGATCCTCCTGTCACAGACGTACTTTAGTCCAGGTAACTGAAGTCCATCAGCTTAAATTCTTTGTGTTTATCTGTTTCTTTAATTTTTTTCTTTCTGGCATGTGGAAGAGAAGGAATTTATTTAAACATCTATATTAAATTCAATAAATTTTAGATACTTTGGATTCGTTGTCAGAATAATATGTTGTTAAAGCATTAGAAAATCACAGCACTTGGTCTACTTTATTTTTAGGATGGGGAAGTGCTTGGGATGACTATCCAGAGACTATTGGTCTCAGTTACGTCATTTCCTCCTTTGGGGAGTGTTCACAGAAATATGACTTTAGGAGGATGATACATAGTTATGAAGAGAAGATGGGTGCAAGCATCAGTGCACAATGACTGTGCAGCTGGCAGCAAGCCAGGTACCATATCTGATTCTGTAACATCATTTATATGAATATTTTTGCTCATTACTACTGTGGAAAAATAATGCTTTTGTACCTAGACCAGAAGATGATGGCAATGAAGCCATATATCATGGTGGAATCTGGGCTGATTCACTGTGTGAAATTAAATAGACGTTATTCTCCTGTGGTGTTGGCTCCAATGTTCATTTAACAGCTTTTCAGTATCCCAAAAGAGTTTGGAAAAGTTGGCTCACCAAAATTCAAAACTACATGCCTCAACACTGTCAGAGTGTGAAGTAAATGGTACTGCTGAGATTGTTGTAGCAGGTGAGGAGTCAGAGAGTGCCTTTTTACTAGATGTATTCACAACTGTTTCAGCACAACTAAATTCATTACTCACTTGAGATGGAGAATATAAAAAGCATTATAAAAATCCAAGCCAGCATAATTCGATCTTGGCTCAGATTGCCAAGTTGGCCTGTTTCCAAAAAGAACAGACAAGTTAAATTGAGAAGAGGCAGCACTATGGTTATTAAATTAGCATTAAATCAGCCCTACTCATTTACAGATCTCTGCTAGTGCTTGCAGGCAGAATTTGCTAATCCCAACATCACTGCTTCTGTCTGCCTGTGAGGAGAAAACTGAGCAGCCATCCCACAGCTTCTAGAGATAAACTTCTAGAGATAACCAGCTGCGACTTCCCAACAAAACTGCAACACTAAGCATTGCAGTGCTGAGCTTTGCCAAGTTCAAAGTACTGGCTCTACAAAGCATGGAGTCAGTGTCCACAGTACCTAGTCTTATGGTCTGTAAGAACATGCAGAATTGATGAAGAGAGGCGTTGTGTTTATTATACCACCATGCTTGTTGTTGGCAGGAAATGGACTAGATGATCTCTGCAGCCACTGTATTGACAAGGATGCCCTATTACTTGCATCTCTGATTTATGGGAGTTGGCATAATACAGTATTGCATTTTATACAGGATTTTGCTGTAATACCATAGAAGGAAGAAAGGAATTTTTATTGCATCAGTAGAAAAACATCACCATTAATATTGAAGTGCTTTGCTGAAAAGTTTTGCAGTCAATTTGATAATGTCACACTTACTTACATTTATTTCAGATGTGTAATCTTTCTCAAAAGACTTCTCTGTTAACATCTGTTAAAATGTTTCCATCAGATCGTGCCCTTTGCAGCACTGGGAGTAAGAGAATTAGTGCCGTGGGAACACTGATGTTCATGCACTTACTGTGTTTCTCTGCTTCAGGGTTTTCTTGAGTTGTATTCTTGTCTCATGTAAATGACCTTGTAGCTGCCAAGGAGAAGTTTTCCCCTGGAGTGTTTCAGCAGCTATCAAGAATGGCTTTCTGAGCATTGCCAGTTTCTGAAGAGCAACGAAAGGGCAATGTTGCATTGCTTACCCTGCCTCCACCTACATCCCAACATCTGTGTGATATTAATTTTGAAGGAGATGTACCTATGTTCACACCAACCTTACAGGGATTTCCAGGGGGAAGAAGGAATACCTCTTAGTTCTGCAAAAAGGGTAGTTTCCACAGCCATAGAGAACCTGCAAATGCTGTAACTTTTTATGGGATCTCCCCATATTTCAAGAGAAGTCCCAAGATTTCTGGGACTTCCCAGCTCTTCCATGGTCTTTGACTTCAGTAGAAAGGTGTCTATTTATGTCATTTGTTTATTTAATGATTTTTTTGAACTTTTGAAAGCTGTCATTCACGATGTTTCCAAGAAGCATCTGACCAAGGCTAATATTGTGTTGACACATCTCTTCTTTGAGAGAGTGGACATTTATGATATCAGTGGCATATCTGACTTATTAAAAGTTGATATTGTTGCAAAACCATTAGCCTGACAGTATCAGCTCTGGGAAAGGGGCGTTCTCAGTGTGATGTCACAAACTTTCTGCAGAAAATGTTCTTGTTTTAGTGAAACCACTGTACAGGAAAAATGCCTCAGTGAAACACTGGTGCCTCATAAATGTCAGTGCATGTATATTTTCACTTTTACTTTGAGTTTTCCTTTAAGTGGTTGCTATAAGGTTTCCTACTGAAGGTAACAATTGCACTACTTACAAGTTTGCTTTCTGCTAAATTTAAACTGAGTGAACTTTGTTCAAACCTGGGCATCATTACCAAAATAAGTGGTACAGCATAGAGGTGCACTGGTGTTTTCTCTTCATGGTTTCAACTCCTTGAAGCTTGTGTTTATAGAAGAATATTTAATACATAGATACAATGATAGATTTAATGATGGAGAGTCTAAAACTCCTGTTGAAAGGATACTGCGTTGAGTTATATATAATTTGAAAGGGAACAAGAACAAGCTGTGCATGGTGACATGGTCAGATGACCCCATTAAGTTCCTGTGAGAAACCACTGTCATCAAACTACAGACTGAAATCTCACTAAAGAATATGGCAGCTACTCAACCTGAGAGCTTCTTGAGCAGGGCTGGATAATCATGTGTCAACTGGTGCAGACCAGGGCCAAGTACCTGCTTGAGACAGTTTAAGGTGCTGTGGCTGGTGTCATATGAAGTCTCACGTGTCCTAGTAGGGCTCCTTGTCTTACCTGAACATCACACAACCAGTGTGATGTCACAGAATCTAAATTAAACATTAAAGCAGTTTCTTCCCAGGTTACCCAGAGAAATTGCAGTTGCCCCATCCCTGGAAGTGTTCAAGGCCAGGTTGTATGGGACTATTTGTTCTATTTGTTACTATTATGTGTTGGTCTTGCTTGTCTTTTACAATTCTTTAATATCTTGGCATCAGTAGATAGTGCTTTTGGCCTGTGAATGCTAAACACTAATGATTTTAGAAGTTTATTAACTCTTACGCTGATAAGCAGGACTGTGAGAGTTAATAGACTGAACTGTTGAAGGAGCAGTTCAGTTTTTTAATTGTCTCTCCATCCTTTGATGGAGCTTTGATGCTTTGAGCAGGGAATTGGAGTGGATGGCCTGCAGAGGATCTGAGTTGTTCTGTGATTCTAGCATCAGCTGCTCAGCAATTGAATAACCTTCTAGGAACATGTGTATCCCACTGTTTTAATCTAATTTGTGTGGTTGAGTTACTGATACATAATTAAACTTTTCATAGATGCATTTGATGCCAAAGGGAGTCTTGAACTCGAAATAGAAGGGAAACTGTTTATAAGAGCTGGAGAGAAATCTTGAGATGGCTGTGATGACTGAAAAAAAAGGAACTCTTTAGAGCAAAGTCAAAAGAGAGAAGGACTTTTATATTTGAACCATTGTATGTATAATGGACCATATGTGAATTTTATATATGTATATACATGCATAAAAAATTCACATATGGTCCTTTACATATATATATGTATATATAAAAAATCAAATACAGTGGAAAATCATGAGATTATCTTGGAGAAATTTGTTTTATGGAGGTGTCAAAGCTTTCTTTTTCAACACACCTTGGTTTTGATTTAGGGAAGAGGGAGGGAAAATTGATATTAATGTGGATAACCCAGTGCAAGAACAGTGGGTAAAATACCACTTGCTTAAGGTCCACTATTGGATCAGACTGAAAGACTGTTCAGCAAAAGTGTTTCTGCATTTGCTTTTCAGTAGTGTCCTTTTTCACTCTTATCACCTGCTTATCCATTCCTCCTGACAGTTCTCTTGCCCTTACTCACTCTTTCTGATACTTACATCTTTAAATTAAGCAAATGTTGTGACTCTAATACTTGACTTCATTTGTTTAATGTATTCTAGCATGTCAGACGGGCTTCTCTTTTTCTATTTTTGGGTTGTATTTCAAGACATTGTGACTTTAGTTTTGTTTGGTGCTTCCTGTGGTGGTTTCTTACTTTACTGCTGTTTCAGGCAGTAATAGAGTACTATTACGGTGATAATACTCCTGTTTCTGACAAGAAAGACCATGGGGGTGGATGCCAGATGGTTTATTCCAGGAGAATAATCTTCAATTATTACCAGCTAAAACAATATGGTGGCATTCACAAGCTACCAGCAGTTCAAAAGGTGGGACTGTGTGAGACAGTGAAGAAATTAGTAGGTTTCTTATTCTAAAACATATTAACTCAAAGTCGTATCGATGTTCATTTCAAACTGCATCTGTCAATTTGCCTGCATGTATTTACGGGGAAAGAGACAGAGAATTCCTGAGAATGCCAGGTAAGTTAATGTAGTGGGTTTAGTCTCTGTAATGAGCTGACAGATTGCTCTGGAATTATCAGATGGAGAGAGGCTGTTACAACTGGCCGAACTTCCGAACTTCCACTCTCTCGCATGAGCTCAGCTACAACAAACTGAGAAGACTGGGGTGAGGAGAGAAATTATTCATGCTTTGGTGTATAAAAGGAAAAATATAGCAGATCTCAGTTTATGAGAGGGGAGGAAGGCAAATTGGGATGTAGAGAGTTTACCTGATTTTTTTTTTTTCCAAAGCAGGAAAAACCCAAACTTTTGGAGCCTCTGGATTATGAAGCTGTTATCACAGAAATTGAAAAAAGTATTGGGAACAGCCAGTTTAAGGATCTGATATTATTCCCTGATGATGACTTTTCAGTAAGTACAAGACAAATATGTGTTATTCTTTTCCTTTGGTTCATCTGTTCATTTATTTTATCTCCTTTGCTAGAGGGAGAGCCAGAAATTGTCCAAGGGCTCTCTAATATTTTCTTAATTCATGCATAATGCTTTACTTTCTTCCCACTGAATTCACTTGTTTTTGTTGGGTTTTTTCCTTTGACATTTCTATATGCGTGACTTTACTATTCAGGATTAGATAAAGCTCGAAGCCCTGGTTGTTCCCAAATATATTTTGGGAACTCACTAAACATGTTATTCCATAATGTATCCTTGTCTGTTTACTCAGCACAGTGGTAGTTTGGCCAGTGCTAGAATCTCTCCCTACTGTTATAGTCTAATTTAGTCTAATTTAATCTGTAACTTCTGATCCCATTCTGTTTTGATGTATTTGGCCACTAGAGTCCCTGGTGCTGAGGAAGGCTCCCATGGGTGGGACACTGACAGGCAGTGGATCCCAGACCCCACAGCCATGGAGCTGCCCGACCTCATCCTGGGCTCTCTATTGCTTGTCCTGCCAAACTGCAAAAAAATTGAGAACCTGGAAGTCCAGGGCAGCTCTCCCAATGGCAGTGTGGGGCGACTCAGGAGGGCAGGGGTTGCCTGCTGGGCAGCTGGGGAGATGCATTGCCAGGCAAGTGCAGCAGGCATCGTACAGTAACTTCTTCAAAACCAACCCATCTTTGTCAAATATTTAGGTTTTGATGAATAGGCATTCTCTAATGGAAATACATTTCAATTTTGTGACCAATTGTAACTGCTGTGTGAGGGCCCTTTCCATCAGCTCATGGCACTGCTACTGTCCTATGAGGCCAGCTTAATCTAATCAACTGCTTTGTTTTACTAAATGGCTCTATTTCCTTGGTGGCATTAGCTGAGTTAATGTGCTCATGGGATTGAGAGAAAACTAAACAGAATAGATTTCCTCATTATCGTTAATTCCTTTATCCATTTTGCACATTTGTCAATTTATGAAATTGAAATTTAGCATTACAAAGCTGACTAGACATACTGTGTGCTGTCACAAGGCCCTTGAGCCCTTTGATTTAGAGTAACTGAGCTCAAGTCCACAGAGCAAATCCTCTCAGTGAAAGAATCACATCCTACTGCTGAAGTTCTGTCTGTCAAGTATATTTTCATAGCCTTACTTTTATTTCGTTTTGAGCAGTTGTTGCCTCGATTTTAGTAGCTACTTCTATTTTGTTTTGTATGTGTTATGCTTTGCAACTATTCGGCATAATCTATTTAAATTTAAAAAAAATAATAAGTAAAAAGATTAAGACAGATGAGAGAGGTACTTGCATGGTAGAGGTGGCCTGTACTCACAGAAGAGCAGGGGTAGTAGTAGGTAGGGTCCATATCCTTGCGATAAATCTCTCTCATCTTTGTTATCTTCTGTCAAAGTCAGCGGCAGTAACAAGAGCCTCTGCCACCAGACAGGACTGCAGAGCTCACATACAAGGCAAGTTTTCCAGTTGCAGAGTCTCTATTTATAGGCCTGCTCCGTCCTGCTGAAATATCACCTGTGTGCAAAAGTCTGGGTCAGCCATTTGAGTAGAAAGAGATCCACATCTGACTGAATTAGGAGGTGCTCAGGCTGGCTCTGAGTGGTATTTAACGTGATAATGCCCCAGGAAACAGTGGACACTGTTTAACTAATGACTGCAGTTGCTGCAGACTTCATGGCTCAGTGCTGATGCAACCCCAGTTTGGGTCCATAAGTGAGCAAATCCTATGGGCAAAATGGTCATGCCTTCCTTATAACTCTCCTGCCTGCCCAAAGCTCAGTTTCCATTTCAGAAAAAGCATGTTAGCTCAGCTTCATTATTCTTCTCTTCCTGCATCTTTGTGAACAAATTTCCCTTCCATTGCTGTGCTGTGAAACAATGGCCGGTGGACATTTCTGCAGCAATACATAGATACAGCACTTGCACTGTACTTGTTGGTAGTAGTCAGACGGAGTTGATGGGCTTCCTGTTGTGCTCATAGAAAAGGCAAGCTTGTTAGTGATGCTGGTACTTTTACATCCTCATCATTGGGTTACTGTGCTTCCTTCACCTTCTGTTCCCCTAGCCTGGCCACACTCTCCCTTGACAAATGGAACTGCTGCTGTCTGGCATTCCTATTTCTCAGTTCTCTTCTACATGTTTTCCAGAAGGGAGGCCATGAAAGAAGTGTGACACCTTCCTTCAAATTGGTCTTCCTCTCACCTTTAACCTTTCACATCTTAGTCTTGCCCAGTTTCATTGTCATACATTTGTACTTCTGCTCCTAAGCACTGTCATATATGCAAGCAAAAAAAGCTGTATCCTTTCATAAGTATTTTTTTCATCCTTTCTTCATGTCACCATCCTTTGGAGTTCACTGAACACTCAGCACCCTCTTTTCAAATCTCTCCAGGATCTCGAGTCTTGCACAAAATCATTGATACTCTCCCTTAGTGACAACAGGCTCAGCACCCCTTTGCTAATACCTTTGCTTGTGTGAAGGTTTAGTAACTAAATATGTGTAAATGGTATGTTGATAAATAGAAGTTAATTGTCTTAAAAAGGTAGCTGAAAGTATTTAATAGGCACTCCAATTTGGTATGGTATAAAGCATGTTAAACTCTCTGGGTCATGCAAATTTGTTCCTTCTTCTCTCCCTATGTTTGATTCTTTTTAAATCTCTGTTTGAGAAGTGGAACTCAGACTTTTTTTAAACTGCGTGTAGAAGTGTGGCCAAATGCCTGGTTTTGAACCTGTGATAGAAACAATAATTAATTGCCTAAATTTAGGACCAGGTGTAAGATGGCAAAGCTTGCCTGCATAGTGCGAAACCTAATGAAGTTCAGTCTGATATGCTTCTGACTCTTCTGGGCTTTTGAAAGCCCACCTGGGTGCCCTGTTCCCTCTAAGTATCACAGAGGCCATAGAAGAAGAGGGGCTGAATTGTGCTGTTGCTGGTCCTTGCCATCACTGCAGGTGTAACTGTTTCCAGGCTTCTTCTTTTTTAGCTCTGAACAAGAAAGAGCCAAAATGTCCCTAATTTTTAGATTGTGAAACGTCTGCTATCTAGATATTTATTGTGCAGGGAGAAAAGATGATCATTTGGATACAGAACTTCATAACAGAATCAGATACATCTTTAAGGGGAGGGAGCAAGAGTAAGAAAGGACACTGCCTCTTCACATGAAACAACATGTTTGCCATAGGGGCAGCTTGAAGCACAGGCCTTGGAGCCTCCTTGGAAATACCTCTGTAAACATGACTTATTTCTGAGATCAGAAGGGTTACAGTGGTGAGATCACGGATTATTTTCAGTAGCACATGAATTAGCTCCCACTTTCCCATGTGACAAGCAGTATCTGCTCATTCTTAGAGAAGCAGAAATTGAGTTCCTTACTCTCATGACTAATGGGATATGGGTATTCTTGACGTGCAAGTTCACATCATCTGGCAGGAGCAGGAGAGTGAGAGGTATCTGCAGTTCTAGGGATGCACTCCAACTGTTTAAGTAGAGACAGCTAATGCAGTCAGCAAAGCAAGCTGTGGGCCAAGCTTTTTCTCTCACACAGAGTGTGATTTAGGGAGTGATGCCGCAAAATCCATCCTTTAAATGTGCTCTGTGCTTGCTCTCCTTTTGCTTTGCCCCACACATGTACCTCCATGGTGAGGTCTGTGCTGGGACAGCAGACCAGCAGTTTGTCAGGGGACCTCTGCACAGTGGTATTTGTACAGCATAGTTGCACCTTAGGCTCCATTTTAATTTAATGGAGTAACTCATTGCAGGGTTTTGTAACATTGAGTAAATCTGTTTACTTGGATGAAAATGAGGCTGAGCAGCTTTTCTTTAGAGAGAGATTGAATCTAAACATTAACAGAGAGGGACATGTCTGCCTGTGTGTGGTTAGCTCTCTTAGGAGGGCAGCCTTTGCAGGAAGTAAATACCATCATTGTTGATGCATCCGTCAAAAGATTTAACCACTGGTAACAGACTTTCAGACTAAAAGCTATTTAGAATAGATTCAGACTGAAAATGTTTGAAATGGCTAATGGAGTTTGAACTCCATTTTCAAATGCTAAATTCACCATGTCACTGGGAATTAGTCACTGCCTGAAAACATTATTCCTAATTAGTTGTCGATAAGGAGCAATATTAACTTCTGTGTTTCACTGTAAAAGGTGGATGTAGCAATAGAAGGTGCTTAGTGAAATTGCACCTTATAACTCATCCAACACCTGGGGTCGACATCTTATGCAAATGTGACAGCCTGGCAATGCCGGAAATCATGGTTGGATATAGGATATTTATATAAAATAGATTAAAAATAATTCAGAAGAATTATGGAATTGAATATTTAGGCTGATACCTGCATTATTTCATTAGTTTGCATGCAAAAATGACTGGGTAATTGGCCTCTGGTTTGAATAGAAAATTGCTATGATTGCCTAAACATTAGAAAATTAGGCTGCATTCACAGCACGTTTATAAATACTGAATTTTCTACATGGAATCCTTTATTTTGTTGATGACTCTTTCAGCAGCACATAGTCTGTTGCTGAAATTTAGTTGTTTTCTGAAGTAAATAGGTTTGGGTGATTAATGCTATGCCTGATCAGTCTTTAAGAGCATTTAACTTTGGAAGTAATCGTGTATGAACAGGAAGTGCCTTTGTGGCCTTTTGCAGCTAAGTGGTTAAACATAACTAATTCTCAGAAGGGAAGTGCTTTGTAGTTTTTAGCACAAGGTTAAATATAACAATATACAACATTTTCCATGTCCCAAATCTTTGTAAATAAGCCTGTGATGTTCTTTTTTAACGTCTACAAACGCACGAGCCCAGTGTTACCTGATTTCTCAGGTTTGCATGACTGTGTTTCTTTCTTTCAAGTGTGGTCTTGTTAAGGACAGTGGGCGAAGGTACCACAGGCAAAACAGTGGGGTTACAAGGCTTGTTCAGCTACAGTCTTTTTAACAGGCTGTGTAAGAGGAGGGAGGCACAATGGCCCCATTAGGTTAAGGTTAGCTGTCTTGGTCAGTGTGTTGATATCAGTTGACAATAAGTGTTGTACTAGGTAAAAAAGTTGACTTGCTGTATGTCTTATCTATAGAAAAAGATACTGGAAACTATCTTCTACGTGGGGTAGATAAACTTTACTGTGGGTGAGCAGGACAGGTTGTTGGTGTCTCTGAAGCTTATTCACCATCATGACAGGGTCAGTGTGAGGTACAGAGTGCATCACATGTCTCTTCTCCCATGACCTCCCACTCTGCCTTAGTCTGGGAACACCAGCCAATCTTCAGCAGTGATGTGTGTGCTGGAAGGACGGTGTGCGTGTTTTGTGGCTGCTGCTGCTGGCTGCAGGGTCCCAGCCTGGGAAAGAGCTCCATATGATGGACCACAGGGACACCCGTGGGTTTTCAGCTGTGGTCGGGGATTGTGTCTTCTTGTGACTGCCTAAAAACCGGGACTTTAAATGTCACGTATGTGTGAAGTAAAAGTAATGAGGTGCATTCCAGAGCCTGTGGGTACTGCTGGGAAGTCCCTAAGCAACCAAGGATTCAGACATCTGTTACTAAACGTGGCCTGAAAATTCATACTTCTTCGTCTGCTGTCTCTTTTACTCATAGACTAAATGATTGCGTAAATCACTTCACTTAGAGTTGGTAACGCAGCTGGGTGGAACCCAAGAACTCACACTTAGGAAGCTGTGCTTGGTTTGTTCAGAAGAACAGGATTTTTTTCACTTTCTGGTGACTATGAGGCACTATCGTTATTCATGAGAGCCAGAGTGTTTTAATCACGTATACTGAGCTCTCCAGATGAAACCAAAAAGTTTGGGGAATCCCATGATATTTCTGCCTCAGTGATACATACCTTTCTTTCACAATTACTCACTTAGAAAGGAATGGGGGGGGAAATCAGAGTGGTCTGTGTAAGCTCTAAGGAAAAATGCAGTCAATAATCTCCAGCACTTGTCATGTAGAGTTTGGGTGCTTCAATTTATAGAGGAAAAACATCACCTTTTAGCCTGAGACTTTTTAGACTGAGAAGATAGGAAGGAGAGCCTCCAGGGGCACAATAGATACTGCAAGCTGCTTCATGGTATTAGTGAGCAGTGGTTCTTCATATTAAACCAGTTGTATGCCATAGGCCTTCTTCTGGAATTCATGTGCCTTTCTGTAATGGAAGAGAAAATGAGCTTGGGAGGTCAGATTTGTCTAGGTTTCAGTCCTTTGCTGTCTTGAGTGACAGAGTTACTCCATTGCAACTGAGAGCATAATCTGGGCTGCCGGGGTTTGATTTTGTTTGTTTTACCCTCTTATGGCAGAGAAAATAAGTGGGACAGATCTGTAGCTTAGTTGAAAATACCCCAAAGCTTCCTCCTGTGAGCCTTTTGCAAAGTGGTTGCTTTGCCTGACCCCAGCATGGAGGCCCTGGGTCACACAGAGGAGCATTGCTGGTGGCCCTGGCCTCTCGCTGGCCTGCTGGGAATTAAGGGAAGCTTGGCTCCTTGTGGAGAACTTCTGGAGATCCACTTCTCTGTGTGGTTTCCTGCTGTGGGGCCTGACAAGCCAGCTCAGTCAGCAGCTGCTTTCAAAAAAAGGGACTAATTTGTGCAGCTCCTGTGGAGCCTGGAAGAAAGCTGCAGGCTGTCCCAGGAGTCCCCTGTCAGCCCTGCCCTGCTGCCTGTGCCCATGGGTGCAAGTGTCCCTCTGAGAAGCTGCTGCCTGGTTCCCCTTGCTTTCTGACCATCAAACTGTCCTGTGGCCCTCCTGTTGTTGGGAGGGCTCTGCTCCTCTCTTCTCCTTGCGAAAGAGTCAAAGCTTTTACTTCTGTCTCCACATTCCTTCATTAAAAGGAATGAGGTTCAGAAGTGAAGTGGAGAACGCAAGTATCACTGTTGGATTTGGCATATATTTCTGGGAGAGGATGTAAGAAAGACTTGATGACTTTTATTATCAGAAACCTCAGAGACTGAAGCAAGTTTGTGTGGAACAATTTTATTCCCAGAAATCTATTCAAACTCTGCTCTTGCTTGTAATTAATGCTTTAGTTGATAGTATTGAGTAGTGTGTGTGGGCGGGGTTGCAGTTGTTGGTATGCATGTGTTGTTGGCTGCATGACAAGTTGAAAAAATGTAAGCCATGATAACAAGGTTCTTAACCTTTTCATGAGACAAAACTGCTGTTCTGTCACTTTGACTAAATTGTGTATTTTTTGTTTATTGCTAGATAGACACAGTTTCACTGGAAATCAGGACATTGTATCCTTCTGTACCTGAAGATGCAGAACAAAAAGCAGAAAATTTATTTGTTAGAGAGGTAAGTATCTAGTGTGTATATCCTTTAATTTTAAACAAAACCAAGGGTTTGGGGGAGGCTTGCTATGATTATAATTAACATCTTTTTTCTTTTAATATGCTTTCGGTGATTTGAATCATATTTGAATTTTGAAGGCCAGAAGGAGGGGGAGGGTTAACAGCATATCTGCAGTTGACTATTCTGAGATGCTTGTATTTAGTAAAATTTTAAATGCACTGATCAGCTGTCACTGTACTGTTTTCCAGCTGCATTCCCTGTCACTAATAGTTCACTGATACTGATGTTGGCACTTTTACATGAGTGCTGATCATTGGTGATCTGAATGCTCTTTGCACTTTGAAAATATTGATATCTTTCAAAAAAAAGATAACTTATTGGCAC
The DNA here is from genome assembly GCF_003984885.1 of Neopelma chrysocephalum. Classification (NCBI taxonomy): domain Eukaryota; kingdom Metazoa; phylum Chordata; class Aves; order Passeriformes; family Pipridae; genus Neopelma; species Neopelma chrysocephalum. The sequence continues at coordinate 5,069,474 of NW_020897730.1, forward strand.
TGGTTTAGACTCTTAAGAGTTATTACAAAGTACATATCTCATTTGGAGGCGTACATACAGCTATCTGAGGAGTAGGTGCACCATGAAGGATGTGTAGGGGGTTATATCTATGGTCAGTATTTAGAGTCTGTTCCACCTTTGCAGTAGAAAGTTGAACAAAAAGTTCTTCCATGACAGTTAGAGCCCCACCAGGAGTGAATAATTGCTCTACATTTAAAAAACCCCTATGGTTGTATTGTTTCCATACCTGATCTCGGATTGTAGGAGAAGATTGCTCATCCTGCTGCCTAAAGAATATGTCAGGTTGTCACCAGTATTATCACTTTGAAGGACATTAGAGATGCTGGTTACACTGTTCAGAGGAATCTACTTTAGATGGCTCCCTGAACCTTCCCCATCTTTCACTACAGATATAAAATATAGCTCACCATGTGCATTAACAAAACAGGTTTATGAAACCAAATTTTCAGTCAGTTTCTACAAGGAGTTTAATTCCAAGCATTTATAATTAGCCCATAATGTGTACCTTTCTTTCCCAAATTGGGATTTTTCACACCTGAATTTCTGGTTTGAAAAAATATTTAATATGTGCTACAACTGCAAGAAAATTTGTAGAGGAAAAGTCAGTTGCAGACAAACACGGGGATTGGAAAGCATAAAGTCCAAGACTAGGCAGAAATGTAGCTGTTGAATTGTATGTAACGTGACATTTTACAGGCTGGCTCTATTTCTTTTCAACAGGTCTAAAAAGAGCAATAACAATTTACTGCCAGCTCAGATTGCCTGAACTTTGCCATCTTTCTTAATCTGACAGCAGGGTTAAAAGATAACATAGCTCATGGAATTATCTACCTTCTCAGAAGCCTCACTGCCCTTTCAGCACTTTGGGGTCTGCTTTTTACTTTAAGGTTCCACAAGTTGCAAGGCCAGCATTGTGCTTTACAAAGAAAGTGGTGGGTCTAAAAATGGAACCTGGTACACAGAGTCTGGGAATCATTACAGCTGAGTCCTCCAAGGGGCTGCTAATGACAACCTGGTAAAATACATATTGAGCACATCTATTAGCTTTCTCTGCAATACCAATGAGCCAAGTGGAAGGGGAGAGAGGAGCAATGCAGTGGAAAAAAACCAGTACTACAGGACTAAACCTGTGCATGTAATAGGAGCAGTAAAGACCCTGTTTTAAAGTAGTAATGCATATGTTCCATTTTGCCACAAAGCCAAAATCTATATATACGTATATATATAGATATATGTATGTATGTATATATGTAATAAATTAAATTCCAGGAAGAGGATGGTTTCTAGTCCAAAATTAAGTAAAACTGAGCATGGGGTTCTGTGAAGACCTGTGACTGTGCTCCACTGCAGCAATTGTACAAATGTGTACTGACCCAGCAGAAGCCTGTTGTGTTCCAGGAGGGTGTTCAGCACTCCTGGATGGATGTGCAGGAGTGGAGTTTGTGACCTTCACTGGGGTTTTTTTGGAACTGTGAAAAAGCCAATGCTTTACTCATTGAAGGAGTCTCTTCTTTCTTCAAATATAGTATGGTATCATGAACAGTGGAAGTGTCCATCTTGTACACACTTGACTGTCTGTTGGTCACCTGGACTTGTTACAATCTAGGATCAAATGCCGAATTCCCAATCAAACTGAGGGGGAAGATATACAAAGGCAATGTACAGCTTCATCTTGCTGAAGCCATTTTAGGAACAACTGTCTCTGACTGTTCACTTATGTTACACTATCTCAGTGGTTTAGCAAGTTGAGGCACAAAGTTGTGGAGCGAGTTGGTGAACTGCAAAGGAAGAGTCTGCTCTTGGAGGTGAAAATAAATAATTTTCTTCATATGGTGCAGTGTGAAGACATGGTACTAAAATTATTTCAAGAACTCAGATCCATGAGCTCCTGTCTCATTCTTTGTTGGCTTTCAGACAGTCTTGTTTACAAGGGCTGTCAAAAGTCTGTGATAATGCCTTAAAATCCTGTCTCTTCCTGGGTGTTCGTTTCTCGCTGGTGACAGTAGGAAAGCTTTACTTCCATCTCTAGATCTTTCATTGCTAGAGTCCTCCAAGGATGAGGGTTTTTTTCCTCAGCCCTCACCAAGATCCATATGTAAGACAGCTTGGGAATTTGATCAGATTTCCCTTCCTCAAGTGACTGTAAACAGTACTTAAGGAAGCCACGATGACTCAGTTGCCTGTGCAGTATTGGTGTGTGGACTCAAGAGCTGCCAAGCCAGATGAAGGAAGATGAGGCTGATGTTGCTGAGGAAAGCTTTCAGTATTGGTGGTGTTTGATGCTGTCCACCTGTAGTGAAAGCTTTTACCTCTAGCTGTCTATTCAGTTTTCTTAATACTGCTTTTAGATTCCTCAAGAACTAAAAACTTTCACTGTTGGAGATACTCAGATGTTATGGCAATGGGTAAGGCAGAAGAATTCATTTTAAATTAAGATATCTGACCATCTATCTCTGTGTTTTGCTGAAACTGTAATATGAAAATTTAAAAAATAAAACAAAGGTGATAAACAGTCTTTGATAAGTATTTTCTGCCTACAAAGATAATAAATATTTTACATCTTATGATCGATTAATATCTGAGTCCATTTGTTAATTTATACCTAATTATTAGCTATATTTTAAAGGTAATACTTTGTGAATTGGTTATTCTTATACCTGTAGTTGTCTTAGGATGTTTTTCTTGTGGACTTTTCCACCTTAACTTTTCTTAGGCAGGAGGAGCCTGACGAACTAAATTAGGTTCCAAGAAAAGAGAAGTTTCCAGAAACTTATAAAGCCAGAATAAAATTGTCTTCAGTGGGTTGGGGTTTTTTTAAGTATTCCTGGCTTCCTTGAATTCTGTGCTTTCATCATGCTGTTTCCTTCCAAATTCTGAAATTTCTTACTCCTCACAGAGTCAGCTGCACATTTGCTGCATTTATGCCAGTCAGCATTGTCCTCATGGTCCATAATTTTGGCAAATAGAAACATTCACTCCACGAGAAACAAAATAAAATTCTTCCTTTTAGAAGGAATTCCTAATATCACCTTTCCCAACTCTTTATCCTGAATATTTAGATCAAATGTCAATTCTTTGGATTTTCCCCACATTTCATTTGGAAATATAAGGGGATAGTGCATTTTGCAATTCAAAGTATTATTTAGTTTGAGGAACTTAAGCTACCTAATTGCAGCATATTTAACCCCATATTGGCTTACATCAAGTCAATATTTTCAGGAAGCATGCGGGCGTGTGAACAGACATACATGCTGTTGTGAGATATATCTATCTATCTATCTATCTATATCTATAGGAATGAAATTCTAGGTAGGTATGAAATAAAAATCCAGAAAGTAACTAAATATTAGCTGTCAACTGTCCTTTATGAAATGAGTTTAAGCCAGATGATCCTTCTAAAAATGATAGGTACTACTTGGAAAAGTTTTTGGGAAGCCTGTTTGCAGAGGGGCTGGCCCCGTGGATGAGGAGGAGCGTGTAGGAGCTGTGCAGGGGCAGAAGCAGTAAGCTTCCTAGGTAAAAAACACAACATTAAAATGGAATAACAGTGTAGGAATATTGAAATTTCATTTGAAGAATGATGTAGTTAGTTTGTCTAAGATAATACAGTATTCACATGGATGTCTCTGAATTTTCCTGTGAGGGTTTTCTAGATGCACAAGTGGGAGTTGTCACTTGTAGTAACCTCGTAGAGCCCTTGCCATTCATCTAGAGGATTTTTTATTTGAGATTTTGCAAGTTGGGTCTATAGGATCTGTAAGTACTTATTAAACATGAGTTTTATTAATCACAATGTTAAAAGAACCACAGCCCCTTGTATAATTTCTGAAAGTTGTCGTGTCTCCATAAAGTTGATTTCTGGGGCTTTTTGATTTGAAGGCTAATCTGCATTGCATGGGAACTCCTGTTGGTAAATGTCACCCAGAAAGTTCTGTTATTGCTCATTGCAGTGTAGATTTCCCCAACTTCAAAATCTAAGAATTTTCAGTACTTGGGAGAGCTGTGGTGTCAGGACATAATATGTTACTAAAGGATAGTCGTTCTTTTGATAGCGCAGGAGGTAAATACTTTTTAAAAATGTTTGATACTTTAAAATAATAGCGTGTTTTAATGTTTTGGTTTGTTACATGGCTCTGTCATTGGACTTTACTGTATGTGTGAACTGTGTTATTTTGGGAGCAGTTTTGAGAGGTCCAGAAGGAAGATCCAGGTTGGAGGCAGCTCGTCGTGATGCTGCCATGCTTGTCATGGGCATAAGGAATCTGGGGTAGGCCTGGGTGGAGGGCTGAATTTCAAACCAGGGTGATCACCCCACCTTCCACCTTCCCAAATCCCAGCACACTGGCTTTGGTTGTTACAGCAGAGGTCTGAGGAGGGAGGAGCATTGAGAAGGCTCTATGAGCAGAGCCAGGCATGTCATGGGAAGAGCACAGAGCCATCCTGCAGCTTTTCCTCTGGCACTCTGTCCACATCCAGCTCTGGAAGGCCTTGGCTTTCTGTTTCCAAGCTCTTGCATAGGCTTGCCATGCCCTGTTCAATATCTCTTGTTTTCTACCTCAGAAACAGCCCCTCTTCCAGAGGGAGTGAGGGGGCAGAGTTGCCCTATGCATGGAGTTCCTCTGCAAGAAGCTCAGTTGTTTCAGCAGTTACTTTTATCATATGTTCATCCCTATTTCTGAAGGCTACATACCTAGTGCTATCTTAGAGAGCATGTAAGCAGGGGAGTTGCCTTTAGATGTGTCAAGGTGTTGGCTTCATTTGTATTTCTCTCACTTCCCATTCCCTTTTTTTTATATATATTTTTTCTTTTTTTTTTTCTTTTTTTTTCCTCTCTGGAAGGTTCATTTCCATTGCAGGGTAAATCTTTTTTAGTGCCTTTTTCCCAGTGGTAGCCATCATGCTGTCATCACCAGAGCCAGAGTTAAGAAGTTACAGGTGGAAAAATCTTGCAGGATTTTCTGTCTCTCTAAGGAAAAATTAGGCCCTCTGGGCAACAAGAAAAAAAAAAGAAGGAAAAAAAAAAGTAAAGACCTGAGTTTGATAGGGCCCTTGGGAATGGGCTGTGCAGCCTGCCTGGTTAACAGAGTTCATGTAAATGTGTGCCAACCCTCCCACATCCCAAAGCTTCCATTTCTCCATCTACATTTTTCCTCCCCCACAGTTCACTTGAGCTCAACAGCCCCTGCATTGGTGCCTCTGCTCTTTGCCAGAAACATTAGGATCCAGCTCTGGCCTCTTGATGAAATTTCTGCCTCTAGAAAGGTTTTTCTTACTCCTCAATTCAGGTTTGCAGATACTTTTCCTGATTGTTAAAATTCCATTTCCAATAATAATTTCCAATTATAAAAATCTTTTTAAGTCAGTACAGTCAGCAGCAGTATTTTGAGTTGGGATATTCTGAAGAGAAAGTGCTCTACCCTTTTTTTAGTGTTAATTCTTGAGCTAGATCTAGTTTCCCCACACCAAGCTAGTTCAAAAACAGTGGTAGCTGTTGCATTGGGCTGACTTGTCTTCTGTGACTTCACTGAATGATACTTGAATGTGCTGCTTTGTCCCCTTTGATTTTTATTTTGATTAACTTTTTCTTGGAGGAGCACAGTAAACCTTTATAGTTATAAGCTAAAATACTGTGGCCTGCTCTATACGTAATTTACAACTGCTTTTTTGAACACATCAGCCTATAATGATTGCAATAAAAGCCCACATTGAGAATTCTCTCTGGGCTTTAATTGCATCTGTAAGTAGAATACTCAGTATTGGAAGTACCACAGGAGAAAAGTGGTCCTTTCTGTAGAAGGTTCAGTTGGTTTACGTTTGCTAAGGAGAAAGTGAGTGATGTGTGAATTGGAGGGTCTGTGCTCACCCTCACAACAGTCAATGAGCTTTTCATTGGCTTATGTAGAACAGAGTAGAATACTCTTGTAGGAGTATTCTTACAGCCCAGGTGACTATCACAGAGTTTTAACACAAATACAAGAGTGACCAAGTCATTTTATGAAGAATCACAAAACAGAAAGGTTGAGGTTTAGTGGGGTTTTTTTATTTCTTTATTCAAAGGCGAAGTGCAAACAACACTGGAGTACAGTAGGAACATGGTTGTCAGGGTTAACTTTGGGCCTGACCCTGCCAGGTGCAGAGTGAGTCAATTATAATGCCATTCTTGGAGAATATGTGATTATGTTGTCTAATAGTCACATTTTATTCTGCATCCTATAAGATAATGATGGCTTGTGTCAGATGAAAAGGTAGGTACTAGGTCCACGTGGGATATGTTTACTGCCTTTAGTTGTGCTGAGCTCCTCAGTTCAGTGTTGAGGGAGAGAAGTGCCTATAAATGTGCACACACTTCCTTGCTGCCTTTTCCATACTCTAAACCAAATAAAGATGTCCTAGAAGACTGTGAATTCATAGATGGCTTCCTAAAACAAGTTGTGGCTGCTTACTCTGCGTAATTTACACGAGACTTAAAAAGGAAATTTGTTAACCAGCGCTAAGTAATTTAGAAAGCACCACCATTAAGTTTTCAGCCCATCCCAGATTTGCTCCAGCAGCCTGATAATCCCCTCTCTGTCCCTCTGAGGCAGAGACCACTCTGCAAGCAATGACTCCCATGGGCACTTCAGAAGAGTCTGAGAATGATGAGTAGGAATAGTCATGTTTGAAGGAGTCCTGTCCCTTTATTGCCTCTTCTTCTACTCTCTCTGCATAGCTTTTGGCATTTAGATACCTTTGATTTATCCTTTAATCCATTCTGTTTGTGTCTTGGAGTCTCATCTTTCCCATGCCTTTCTGTGAGACTGTCTTTCCCGTTTCCACCTCAGATTCCTTTCAATGCTGCTGCTTTTTTCTCTACTGTAGATGTCCACCCTTGTCCTTTCTGACATACCTCCTTCTCCCTATGGTCTTGGGCAACAACTTTTGCTGTTACGTTGTAGGCTGTATCTCCCCTTCTTTCTTTCCATCTCACGTGGGCTGCTGCAAATTTTCAGGTGGAGTGTGGGGAGAAAATAATACAATACTGGGGTAAATTCTTCAGTATACTGTACAAATACCAGGTTGCAATTTACACTCTGTATGAAGAATCACTGGAAATTCTGACATTGTGTCATTTTTCTTGTAGTTGTGTACCTTAGCAGTAACTGTACATATCTTATGCATCTTGTTACCTTTCAAAATGTCATGTTGGGTTTAGCTGCACTGAAAAAAGTTCTGCATCTAGTAAATAGCACAGTTATTCTGGTCTATTTGACAGCATAGCCAAACCCTTCGGTATATTTTTTTGTTCAGGTCTGTTTTCCTTATTTTAGGGAGATTAATGTACTAAGAGCAATTTCCGAAGGTGAATGCAAAACCAACGAGAAGTTATTTAGATAATAAAATCTAAAAGATGACGAGATGACTGAGCAAATTCAGTGTGGAAGGGAAAATGAGACTGGTGAAAAATGATAGTCCTATTAATATATTTCTGAGTGTTATTAAGAGGTTAAAGATCAATCCTTAAGGTCAGAACAAGAAGTAGAGGGCTTGTGCTGCAACAACAGGGAATAAAAGGAGTAGGGCAAATGTATTTACAATGGAAGACTTAGGTAATGAAACGGGATGCAAACAAAAAATGTATAATCAATGTCCATGAAGGAAGTCGGGCCTAAACTAGATAGTGTCTCTTAAGGCAGTAAGTATATAATTTAATGATGCATCCTAGAGAGCAGATGAGAATCAGTAAAGCATGTTAAATTGCTATCAGCCCCCTCCTCCATTTGATTTAAAAGGGAAATTGTGCTTCAAAATATGGAAACATATGACTCTGGCTTTCCTTTAAGAACTGTGCACCCAGCTATAAAAGAGAAGAATATGTTCTCTCACACAGAGGACTCCCTGAGATCTTTATTAGTTCTCTAGCCTTCTTGAATCTGAACACTTGTAGTAATTTTATTGTTGTTGTTTGTGTTTCTTTTCTTTAGGCTTGTAAATACTACAGTTCCCAGTGGCATGTTGTGAACTACAAATACGAACAGTATTCAGAAGACTTTCGACATTTACCACAGTAAGATCTAGCACAAGTTCTTCCTTTTTTTTATTTTTCCCCTTAGGTTGGTGTCATTTGCTAAGCTTTGCCCATATTTGCACTTTCCTTTGTCTCATAAGCTCTGCTTGTTTTACTGTGTTTTTAGTGCCTTGCATTTTTAAAAAGGGGAAGAAAAGGTCCTTTACAAAAGTTCAAGGCTCTGCAGAATTCAGTAGTATCAACAAACCCTATTAGTGCTGATTCAAGTCCTTAGAAGCGTATTTACGTATTCAAAGCACAGTTGATATGGGAAAGGTGGCTTTTCGTTTTCCTTAATAATGCATAAATGTCACTCACCTTTAACTGGGATTAATTCTCCTTTTAGTTACCCTGTGTAACAGCGAGTAGGATTTCAGTGTTTTATAGCTGCACTGTACAGAACTGGGTGCAGTGTGTGCAGCACTGATGAGGCTGTAGAGATGTGCAGGTGTCGGGGTAGGTGGGCTTACCTCCTGCTCTGGGAGGCAGAACATTAAAATCAGTGTAATGGTGTTGGGAGGAGCAAAAACAAGTTCCTTGACTTAAGTGGAAAGAAATTAAGAATCTGGTGCTCATTTCTACATGTGTGAGTTTCTACCCATGGTCCTGTTTCTGGCAGGTTTGTATTATGTGCCCTCAGGACGGTTTTAGGGAGTAGTTAACAAAATTACTGAATGCCAAAACGAGCTGTGTTACCGCTTCCTTTCCTGGAATTTGAGTCATTAAAATCACATACTGGATGAAAAAGTTTTTTGCATGTGCATAACACAGGAATGGGTGCTCCAGGCTTGGGTTGGATGGAAACTAGTATTAGCTATATTGTTTCAGGAACTGATAAAATGATTCTTATGGCCCCTTTAGATGCTGTGTTCAGAGGGGTTTGTGCTTCAAGCCTTCCCTCGGACCTGCATTTGCTCTTGTATGTTGGTATTTTTATGAACAGTGGATGTGGTAGTACAAAAAGCCATTAAGAGCAGTTTTGCTAATCAGAGATTATAAACATACAATTTCTTAAGTACCCAGCGTGCTGATTGTTTTAGAAAATTAATGCATTTAGTGCTCAAGAAAAATGTTTGCAGCACAGCAGTTTTCTACTTAACCTGAAACATCTTCACTCTTATGAAATATGCATTTGACAGATGTGGTTGCATTACTCTGCACAAAAGTACATTTTAGCTGATTACATACATCCTCTTTTGTGAAGGTTATTTTAATATGGTGCTTAAATGTGATTTGCTTTCATGAGTTCATGCTCCAGGGATACCGTGGTATCGCACTTCTTTTCCCCCTTGCATAGAGGATTAAAATGAAGCAAGATCTTGTTGTGTCTTGTATCACAACATAGCACTTAGAAGTGATTTGGATACCACAGTGGTTGATATTTCAGACACAAAGTTATAGCATGTGTGTCTGCATTTTTTTTGCTGAAAGTTACCATGGCTTTTGAGCTTAACCTACCTTAAATAGAGCTAATTTGAGGTCCACCTCATTTCATACCATTCCCAGCCTCTTTGACCTTGATTTGCATGTACATGTTATAAAGTTTGGTGTTCTAGACTAAATCTCATGAAAAATAAAGTGGCTGTATTGTCATTGTATTGTATCTCACTGTTGATAGGTCTGGATGCCCAGTTTTCCCAGTGTTTTGTTTGATTTGTGCAAAACTGCTGTTGTACTGTCAGAAATCTGAGTATATTCTTGTATCAATTCCTTTATAGGAAGTCGTATTGGGGAACATTGGATGACTGTTAAGTGTTTAGCTTTCCATCATGAGAAAGGAACGTCATTTGCAATACCAGATCTAACTGTGGCTAAAGTAATTCCACTCACTGAGGGTGTGCTAAACTCTCCTGGGGGCTTTTCCACTTATAACGTGCGATCTGGACTCAGCAACCTTCAGCAACGCTGGAGGACTTCATACTTGGCTGTACTTGAGGCCATGCTGTGTTGTTTCAGACAGTCATACAACATGTCAAGTAACGGCTACATGGTGTAGCAGATTTTTATCAAAGTTATTCTTTCTGAATACTGACCCTTTCAGATTGGAAAGCAGTTACAGTGTGATGCTGACCACCTGGGGCAGGCAGTGAGTACTCGGTGTGTCCCTGGTGCAATTCCACTGAAGCTGTGGCACCGGGGAAGAGCTCAACACCATGGGCATGACACGACCAAAATATTTAGCAATTGCTTTAGTTTTTCTCTGAGTGTGTTCCTCCTTGGAGATTTTTCTCAGGTCTTTCTACCCCTTAAATTCCTCTCTGTGAACTCTCACTACCTCTTTTTACACTATATTTTATGCTTTGTGCTGGTGTGTTCTTGCTTCTTGAGTAGAGGAAGAAAAGGGGTTGCTTAGTGTGTGCTGTGGTGACAGTCTGTCTGGGAACAGAAGAAGTCATTAGCAAAATTTTTGCTGTTGTTCATAGAAAACCTGGAACATTTGGTAGATATTTCAGGCCTGGTGCCTTGGAATTCTGCATCTTCATATAGGTCCAAAGAGGCAGTAGGCAGAGAAAAAGAGGGTATACCAAACAGGATTTTGTGCTTACCATGCTTTATCTGCCTGCCCTAGAATGATGAGAAGCATACCCAAAAGGATTCCTATCCAAGGAAGGGAAAAATCTTCTGTGAAGAATGACACAGAGGTCTGAGTCGATGAATGTTTCATGGGTGGTCAGTGAGATCTGACACCTGAAGCAGCAGTGGTCTGTCCTTATCTAAGTCTTTTACAGCTCTGCTGAGGGGACAGAAGGATTTCCTTATTTCAGAGAAACTCCCAGTGTACTCAGACTTTTGGAAGGGCTGTGATTCCACGGGACAGGCTCACTGTCTGCACACGGAGCAGCAGAGAGGGGCAGAGTTGCTGTATCGTGTGGTGAAGGCTCAGCACCCCACTAATCCAGGAGATTTCTGACTCCTTCTTTCCCTCCTCAAGAGCATCAAGTGGATTAGGGTTGGGGATTTGTTTTGTTGTTTTTTTTTTAAATAGCTGACTACTTGTCCTGATACTGGTACAAGTGTCAGGGAGTGCGGTGAAGTTACCTGTCCCTGTGTGGCCGGAGGGCATCAGTCAGTCTGCCTACACATCACCCCAAGAGCATTGCAGTGCACTTTAGCTCTGAATAATGAATAAGACAATGAAATTTTTGTTTAAAAATGTGAAGGCTTGCATGTTTTTTTTTTAGTGAAAGTTGGGATTTACCTTGAGATATTTGGTTTGGCGTTCTTTCAGGTGGGAGGGAGTGTTTGTGTAAGAATTTTTAACAGCAGTCCTTGGTTGCATTAAAAAACCTGCAGTGAACTTCCATCACAAATATTCTGAATATTAACACTTTTACGGATGTGAAAGGTGCCAATAGATTGTAAATGTTCCTTTTATTCAAAATATTGATCAGTTGTTTACATTAAAATGCAAAACTGGAACAAACTGAAGAGAGGATAAAACTCTCCTGTGTTCTGTGTGCACTTATGGTGGGGTAGGCACATCAGGAGAGCACTGGCTTTGAAATGGGGAAAGTGAAGACAAATAGGTATTGTTCATTACTCTGATCTTCCAAATCTGTAACTGAATTATGAAGCTATGTAGAAGCTTTAAGATGAAAATTCTAATGTTCTTTTTGCTTAGAAAAAGCTATTGAAGACTTCAGTCTCATTCATTTGACAGCCTTAAATGGGATATCTCTTTGCAAGTTGCTTCAGGTTTGTCGTCCAGTGTGGTGGAAAAGCAATGAAGAGAACAGGAACTGGTATTTCATCATTTGTTTAGAACAGTTGCAACTTCATAGTTTTGGGGGGAAAAAAAAAAGATAGATGTGGCTTAAGAAAGAAGCTGTATTTTAAAACTAGTGATTTTTAAAGGAGACAGTAGGATCATAGCAATAGGTGTACTGACATTGCCATGGGGGCTTGGGATGGTTACCTCCTTCAAATAGACGGTATACAATTATTTCTAATAAATAAAATTTTTCCTCCCTTCCCAGAAGTGAATGTAGACCAGAAAAACTGCCATCACATTCCTTTGAAATTGATCATGAAGATGTGGATAAGGATGAAGTATGTATTCTGTTTTTTGGTGGTTTGGTTTTTTTTCCCTGGGAAAGAGTTATTTATTGTTTTAATATCAAATGAAGAATGATAATTGAGGCTCATTATCTTAAATATCAATATCTAAAATATTTCATATTTTAAATTACTCTGAAATTAATGGAATGGCTTTGTCTCTTATTTAATCCTGTGCATGGGAGGCATATTAATAATATCTTATTTTAAAAGGAATGAGAGGGTGATTTGTTGTCAAGCAGATATTCACTCATTACAGTTGTCTTTCATCTTAGAATTCAGAAAGCAAGTCCATGCAATATTAATCATTTTTTCCATACAGGATACAACATCCCACTCATCTTCGAAAGGTGGTGGTGGTGGAGGAGGAGGAGGATTAGCAGCCGGAGTTTACAAGTCTGGATGGCTTTATAAAGGGAATTTCAACAGCACTGTAAACAACAGCATTACTGTTCGGGTAAGGAGGCAGCATTATTCTTTCCTTATTCCATTTGGATTTATATCCCCCACAGAGGCACACTTGTTTGCCATTGTCATTTAGCTGTTTATATCTCATGTTTGATTACATTATTTTTACTGATAGTAAAGTAATATTGTGGTGTCTGCAAAATAGTGCAGTCAGGAGTTGCCTATTATTTAAACCCTGTCAATAAAGTATCAGTGAAAATAATTTGCAGCACAACAATTTTCATTTTTCTTTTTTCCCACCACTTCAGTCATTCAAAAAGCGCTATTTCCAGCTGACACAGTTATCGGATAACTCATATATTATGAATTTTTATAAAGATGAAAAAATATCAAAGGAGCCAAAGGGATGTATTTTCTTGGATTCTTGTACAGGAGTCGTACAGGTAAGTTCCAGTTTGTTTCACTGTATTGTTTGGGGTCTTGATACATTTTAAAAGGCAAGCAGAAGAACACATTAATGAAATAGTGTCTCATTAGCAGCTTCAGGAAACGAGAGCACTGTTGATTTTGCTCCTTAAATTGATGCAAGTGCTCAGACTGACACGTTGCAAAACCACAGCTGAATTATGGTAGCAGATCATGCTTATGCTCTTTATCCATGGCCCACATGAGAAAAAATACTGTGAAATGCTACTTTTCACTGAAATTGTTTTCTTAGATGTCAGATTTTACCCTATGCTTACTAAGAGCATGCTTGCCTATTGTGGGGTAAAGAGATTCAGGTTACAAAGCATTGGCTGTTGGGCAAGTGGAAAATTAATCTTGTATCCTGAGCCTTTTTGAAGATCATCACTTTTGGAGGTGATAGAGAGTCTTAATGTCAGCAGGTAGGACAGAACCTTGTTGTTTGTTGTAGCTTGGAAAAATGAATAGCCAGAAATGTTTAACACAAACATTTTTTTTTTTTACTTCTGCTGCCCCTAAGACTGAGTTCCTAACATTTTTCCATCTTGTTCTGCCTTTCCTATAATTCTATTAGTATATTCCTATTTTCTCTTTTTTTTATTCTAAACAAGATGTTACCTTGAATAATGTGTGACTATTGATTGATATAATCCAATGTGCCACTGAATAAGGCAATTCCTTTTTTTATCTGTATTTTATTCTTTACTACTTAACCAGTAAAGATTGGTAACAGTGCTAGTGCAGGCTGATCTGAGGGTTGCTTTGAAAGACACCTTTCAGGTAATGCAGGGGAAGACACTGATAAACACAAGGTTTTGTCGGTTGTGAAGTCTCTCCTTCATCCCCAAATCCCTTTGGAGCAAGAAAAACTATCAGTCAGTAACTCAGTCTGGGAACAAATACTTGCTCACAGTCCCTAGCAGTCCCCAGCTCTGTGGGCAATGACCATTCCCACGTTGTAGTTCAAAAGGATGTTTCTTTTCCCAACCAGGTATAGAACAGGATGGAGATAAATACATAGAAAGACAGTGATGTTTGCTAGTACCGGTCCATTGGCTTGAAAGACCCTAACAGGGAACTTAGAAATGTGGCAGAAGTTGTAGAGGACATTTTTATACAGAAATCCTGTTTAGAAATTGCCGCTTGCTGCTTGATTGCTTGCTGCTTTCTTTTAAGGGGGGGGGTCTCAGCCAGAGCTCTAATCCAGCCCTGAACATCTCTGTAGTGTGCTTTTACTTACAAATTTAATGCTGTCCCAGTGCGTGCCCGTTCTGCTGTGGTGTTGTGTCTTGACTGCAAGATTTCTGGCCTTTTTGAATAACCTCTGAGAAAAAAGCTCAAAAAACCTTTGAAATTTTCCTCCTTCTTAATTTTTGACAGCTGCCTTCTAAATCTACAGTGTTCATCCAAATTGCCCCAAACTGGTTAAACAGTGTGTTCTCCTCTTGCCCGCCCACAGACATTCATTTCCATGGTTGTTCTTTGATTGACATTTAATATGGAATGCACAAATTTATGAGCTATCTTCACTAGCAGGAAGTTAGAGTCTTAGCCAAGGGGGTACTAGGTTAAATATGATCAGCTATCAAAGTCTGTGATGAACTTAGAATCATAGGTCTGAAAACCAAAACCTGGCTTAGAGCTGCCATAAACAGGGAGGCCATGCAATGTGGAGAAAGAGTTAGGTAAAACTGAATATTTAGTGAAAAAATGTGACATGAAAGTTCTAATTCAATAGGTTTTAATACCACTATAAATCGTTTAACTCTCTATGAATGACTTTGAGCTCCTGTTTGAGAGAGGTTGAATAGCTAAGTTGTAGTAAACATCCCAGAGAAATCATCTCCAGATAAAATATTAAATGCTCCCAGAACAATTCTGTTATTTTGGAAGAATGACCCTGCAGGCATTAGACTTAGCCTGATGTTTCATTTATAGCTCATTCATAGTTTCTTTTTGAATCTTGTATTATTTCCTTCTAGAAGAAATTTTTAAACTTGAAATTAAGTGTTGAAGATTACAGGCCAACCTCAAGGTCCACAGACTATATGGAAGGAGTTATAGAGGAGCAAACTGAAAAATGGTACTTATTTTTTTCCTGTTAACTGATCAGGAAGAAAATAGTTGACCTTAGATTTGAAACAAAGACTTTGCTGTAGATCTCATCTGCTTGCCAGAAGTCTGAAGTGCAGATGGAAAAGTGGATATTGAAGTTTTCCTGCCCTGATGTTCTCAAAATTCAGCATGTGAGATGTATTGCTGGATTAGATAATGTCTGATAGTGTTTCAGTACCTGACTTAAAGATCTTGGCCATGCTATAAGGGGAAGTACATAATATAGACAGTAAATGCATTCATTTTAAATGTTCTTTGTACTTTCTGGAGATAAATTGAAACATAGCATTTTTATTTATAGACTGTGCATAAACTGGTGTACGTAATCCACTTTACAAATAATCTATCTTTAAAAGATGGCCACTCCTGAGATTCTTGGCATAGTTTTGTTCAACTTCTAGCTCTTGGTCAAGACCTCATATATGTAACAGGTTTTAGTGAAATTTTAGTTCATGCTTTACATTAGTTTGAACATATGATTGGAGAATTAGAGTGATTTCAGGATCAAGAAAAATACTGAACACCCAAGAACCAATTGCTACAAAACCGAACTCTATTTTTACCCTGTGTCTGATGAGCTAAAATTTATATCCCAGAAAGAATATTCACCTCCATAAAGTACTGAAGAGGAAAACTATTTCCTATTAAGAGAATTTCCAGTAGCAGAACTGAAAAATAACACACAGGCACACATATACACACACAGAGTCCCAGGTCGGTTTGAAAAGCCAAGATCGGTCTGACTCTGTTGACCCAAGTAGCTCCAGAAGAAGTAGTTCAGTCTTAACTGATTCCTGATCTGGGTCATGACCTGCAATATAAGAACTGGAGCAAGTGATTAGCAACAGATTGGGTAGGAATCTTCTAAATCATCTCTGCTGCTGGAAAAAAATGTTCATGGAACTTGATTTTCAGTGTCTTGAGTTCTCAGTCCCCTCCCCTGCTAATCAGTATCAGATTTTGCCTCTGTTGCTCTTAAATAAAAGTATCACTATCATCTCACCATCTGGCTTTGAAACTTCTTAGAACCTTGTTGATATAGGACCCTACTGAAAAATACTTACAATATGCGGAATTACAGGAGACCATTGTCATGTTGAGACTGTTAATGAAGAAAAATAAAATGTAGTGAAATGGCCAGTTATTAGTGTTTTTTTCCTTTGTCACCATCACTCCAATGTTAGATCTGTCAGCAAAGTGGTGGCAGTTTTCTGGAATACTGAAATCAAAATGGTGGCAGTGATGTCCATGGTCAGTGGTTTTAAAAGTTCAATGAAGTATTAGGGGGTAGGATGTGTCAGTGTTCTTTCAGATTTAAGCAAGGAGAAAGATACAACTGCTTCCTAAAGACTAAGAGATATGTGCCTCACTGATTTGATAAATGTGAAGAATGAAGCACATTGTATTAGATCACATCACTTTGTTTAATTTTATTGAGCTGTTTCAGTAACTAAGTACCTGTTAATTCTTATGACAGAAATTAATGGATTAACCATCTACTGCAGGTAAAATCCGGTGATGCAGAACAGAGCTCCAAACTCAATCTGTTCCCAGTATGCTGGGCATGTGTTCTTGTTCTGTACCTGAAAAGGACACCATTGCAGTGACTGACTAGTACTATACCTCGCCTTTTGCCTTTTGTAAAGAATTGTTGAGATCTCCTTAGTTGTTTTTAAAATCCTTCTAAAACAAAGGTAGAGGTGGGAAGTACCCATTGTAATCTTTTATTGTACAGGAATTTGTCTTGTTGCTGTCTTCTGGAAAGTCCTGTTCCCACTGAGCAAATGTCTGCATGACTTTGGTTTGTCTTTCTGAGAGTCTGGTGTGCTGGTAAGGTATAGGAGACTTGTTCTTTAGAGCTGTTCTCTTCAGACAGCTTTGACTTGTGTAGCAGTGCTGTACTTTGCCTTCAAAGGTCTTTTATTATTCCACTTGGGAGGTATTCCTTTCTGTAGTATTGTCCACTCTTCCCTTTCTATGGCTAAATAGAAGATGTATGTTTGGCCACATATGCACAACGACCCAAGAAAAAATGGATGTAAACTTGCATTAATATTGCACTACTTGGATTTTCTTTAAAGCCACAGAAGTTTGCTTGAATGTTATTTTTAAGAAGTGGCCATGTACAAGTCCATCTTATGGATGCCTTTTTAAGTACATTTTTATATTAGTTCTAGTGCTTATTTTTTCTTTTCCTTTTGTTCCAACAGAATAACAGGCTTAGGAAACATGCCTTTGAGTTGAAAATGAATGACCTCACATATTTTGTGCTGGCAGCTGAAAATGAGCAGGATATGGATGACTGGATTTTCACTCTCAACAAAATCCTGCAAATAAATCCAGAGGGAACCATTCAGGAGAGGAAAAGTGCAGATCTCACTGATCTGAAACTTGGTAAGAGTAAATAGTCTCTTGCGTTGTTGGGGGTTTTTTAATCAAATGCAAAAAATTGAACTTTCAGATATCAGTATTGAATCATTTTAACTGCCTGAGTCTGTAATGGATTCTGTACCTGCTGCTTCGTCAGAAATCAATACCAGTCTTGGCAGTCCCTGAACAATGTCAGCTAACTCCCCACAGATCATTTTCAAAAGGCTGGAGGGGAGGTAAAGCTGCTCCCCACAGAGTCAGCAGGAGCAACGTGGCTCTGTTTTGCATATGCAGCTCTTTTTCAAATTTAGTCCTTTCTGTCAGTGATCTTGCTAGTACTTTGTGTTTTACTGTCCTGGAAGTCTGAAGGTTTTAAAGAGTTTTGTGCTGGAGAGTGGTTAGATTATTTCTTTTTCCAACATTTTGTTTTCTTTAAAAATCTGGAGTATTATAAAAAATAATAATCCCAGCTGTGGAATATTGCTCTTTCCTGAAAGCTTATTGACTTTTCATTTCTTGCTTTTTTGAGTTTGCATATTAATATGCTTTTACTGTGGAAGAAAGAATTGGATGCTCTGTTATACTGTACTCTTCATGTGGCAGTAACTCATTCCTCCACATAATAAATCCATGTTCAGTTTGGATGAGCCCCAGCTGAAATTCTAAGACTGAAAACACTTGAAACCTTAATACGGATTTGAGCTGCATGTGCTCTGAGCTGAGTCAAAGCTTTGAATCCACATGCATCTGACTCTTAGAGAAGTTCAGAACTAATTGAACTCCTTAGCCTGATGTTTATAATAAGTTCTGATTTTGGAAGGACAGGATGCTCTTCATATAGCCAAAGACATTTTTATAACTTGGAGGCAAAAGAGTCTTGCACTTCAGAATCAGAGAAGTACTTTTGAAAATCCCACCCACAGGGGATATTAATGAAACAGGAAGAAATATGTGCATAAAAGGTCAAAAACACAAGCTAACAGAAAACAGAAGTTTCTACTGGTAAAAAGACCCTAGTAACAGGCAACTGGAATGTGCTATGGAGTTAACTTGTCAAAAGGCATGAGGCTTTCTTGGCAGAAGAGCCCTAAATGGCTGTAATGACTTATCTCACATGAGGCTGAACTACCTCGTGAAGAGAGCAGTCCCTGGTGAGCTGAGTAAAGCACAGGGCTTGCTGTATAGTGCTGTTGTCTGGATCCATAGATTTGCAGCTCACAGAGTCAGGACTGCATCCCTCTCATTCCCAAACCAAAATCTTTTAGTTGACATAACCCTGGGTGTTGCATTGGAAAAGACTGAGAGAGGAAGGTCTTTGTTGTGGGCATGAATGTTTGTCATGGATGAATGTGTTGGATGTTTCACTGAGTAGCGTCAGGCCTCTTGTTTGGAAGCTTGAACATAGACTAAGTTTTACAGTAAGCAGCAGTGGGAAATGGGGTTGAGGAGGACAGAAGTTTACATTAGTATCACTTCCATTTGTTAGCCTGATGAGACTAAAAGGAATGAAAAGAAATAGCATGATAATAGGTTCTTTTTTTCTTTTAAACCCAGTGGTAATAGCAAGAATAATAAAACCGTAATAGCAAGAATAATAAAACCATCTGTGTATTTTTTTCTTCTCTTCAAGACCCTGCAGAAGTTTCTGTGAATTATGATTGCTCTCAGGAAGAGACAGATTCTTCAGAGAACACCTTGCACCCAGACTTCGCGAAAGTAATGGATATTATATTTATCTTTACAAGTTTAGTGGAAAGAACTTCCTAGGTGAAAAATGCCTGCCAATAGGTGATCATTAATATTGTGAAAGGTTCAAAAACATAGCACAGCCCATTGCTATTGTTAGAGATACAACAAATGACCAGAATAATTTTCTTTCTGAACAAATTATTGTTTTGTTTAAGTGAGAAAATCTTCACTAGATGTAAAGAGGTGCTTCACAGAGAAGTTCAGTTTAGACCTGTGAAGTCAGTAAGGGTCTGGTCCCTGCAGTTATCTGTGAAATATTGCTCATCTTAAATGCACTTCAGAAGAGATTGACCCTTGGAGAGTCAAGATTTCCCGTGTGACTAGCAAAGAAACAAGCTCTGAACTGCTGATTGCCTTCTGTAACTTCATTGAAAGGTGCATGTACTGTCAGGGGAGGCATTTTGTCCTCTGGATCTCATAAACCGCTTCATGTGGGTGAGATAATTGTTGATAGTGCTAAGAAGCTTTTTAATGAAAAGCAAGATTGGAAATGCTTCACTGCTCCCCCTTCTGCCCTCCCCTGGCACAAGTGTTTTTCTGTGGGGCTTGTTGCTGGGGTTTTTTTCCCTTCAACTTGCAAATCTCTAAAATAATTTTGGTGCACTGATCCACCATTCTGACCTTTTACCCAATGGATAGCATACATGAACATGCATGAACTTGGATTATTTATTTGATCTATTTTGGGATTTCTTAGAAGTATCATGGCCTGAAAATCCCTGCTTCACAAAGAGAGTGCTTCAAGGCGCTTTGGGATAACTGCTGCAGAAGTGGGAAGTGTCGTTACAAGTGAAACATTGATTGTTCATTTAGAAGTCTAACAACTCCATGGATTTCTGTTTTTGTGCAGAAAACTAATTTATTATCTGTCACCACAGTACATCACAGAAACAGAAGAAACAGTGAAAGCTTCTCGAAATACAGAGCGACTAAACCTTTTCTCTTTGGATCCTGATATAGCAGTAAGCGATTTTTAATTTATTTTTTCAAATTCTTCGAACTTTTAAAGTACAGGTGGTCTGAGCTAACTGGGTTAGCTAAGTCACCAGAGTGGATTGTAGTTCAGCAAGCAGCTGGGTATACCCAGGACTTGAGCTTTGAATGGAGAGGGAAGCTGTCTCTAGTCCGTAAAGATTTCTGTATAGACTCTACACATATTTGTTTGCAGAGTGGTTGAGGATGGCAGTGACCTCTGGAGTCATCTAGTCCAGTCGAGCTAAGCTTTGAATTACCTTAAAGCAAGTGTTAAAGCAAACTGAAAATATTACAGGATTGGAACCTTCTTTAAGACTGGCAGTGTTACAAGAACAATGTTCTTACTGTTATTCTTTACATGGAATTTGATTACACAAACATACATTGATATAAAAACCAATGGGAAGGTACAGATGAAGGTATGCATAATGTTTAGTGTCAGGATTCAAAGAACATTATTTCTTGCACTGAATGTAATTTAAATGGAAATTTTATTTTAGTTGAAAAGAAAGGTTTTAAGTAACAATGGGATCACTATATATTCAAACTTGAACCTGTTATCAATAAACTGTAACATCATTATTAAAAAATATTAATTGAATTGAAATAGTGGTGTGTTATATAAGTAAGGGTAAAGGAGGGGAGAGGTCTGAAATCTCATTCTAAAATTTGGTGTTAAGAGTCTGAAAATAGGAGGGTGTTTAGGCTATATGAAGAAATTAAGAGCTAAAGTTTTAAAAACAGTAAGTAAACAAGAAAAAAATCTGTTCTAAAATTAGAAGAAACCTAATTTTAATTCCTAATTCTGCCTCTGACGTTATTTATGTCCTCAGGCAATCTTTTTGGTTTGCTTCCTAATCTATAAGTTAGAAATAACACTCATTTACTATAGTAATATGAAGAGACCAGCAGTGACTTTTTGAGGTTTTCAGGTGCTTCAGTGATTGTCAAGACCTTTAAAAAGCTTACTTAGTTTTGGAATACAATGCCTTTTCCAGTGTATAACAAATTGGCCAACTTATTTCAGGCATTGAATCCTCAGAAAAAGGAGTTTCCAGGGACAAACTTGGTGATAAAGCCATTTGAAGAAAAGCCTGCAAAGAGGATCCTGATAACTTGCAAATCCCTCAGTTTGAATCTCCAGGCCTGTGTTACTGAAAATGAAAATGATCCTTCAACCAACGTAAGCTTTTCTTATTTCCCTGGGATTTTTCTCTTTCCTTCTTTTTTTTTTCTCCCTTTCTGTGCACTTATTACTTCGGAAAGAGAAGGGGAAGGGAAACCTGTATCACACACACGTACTGCATCCACTCCTCCTCCCCTGACTATCCCTTTGGATTGAATAATGAAACTGATTAACTTTTCATTAGACATTTTGATTTAGATTGCAGACTTTTAACTACATTTCAGTGGAGAATTAAAAATCATTGAGGGTTCTTAACAATTGCTATAAGAAAAACAAGTTTAAACTGCCAAGACCTATCAGTTGCTGGTGAACTGGGGATTTTTTGTTTTTCAGAGACCAGGAATGAAGCAGATTAAATTACAGGAGAGAAGGCAAAATAGAAAGGACAGGATGCTCATCTAGTGGAAAAGTCTTGCTAAAAACAGGACAAACCAGAAAATTTTGCTTATTCTTACTGTAAGATAAAAGGACAGGGAAAAATGAGATGTAGATATCAGTCTATAGCTTTTAGTTCTCCTCTGAAGCAGGAAAATTTTGAGACATGAATGTCCTGGCAACTCAACTTTCATATTACATATGAGACATTGATTTGTTTGTTGATTTGTTTGTTTTTCATTTGAAGATGACCTCTACAGCGAGTCCCTATTCAGCATGCTGTGATCAATATCTTTTTTTGGCAGGCTGGAATAACTGTTTAAATAAAGTCATGGTAACTGTACCAAGGGCATGCAATATTCAGTACAGAGGCTGAAAAGGCATAAAACGTTGTACCTGCTACACATTGTTTTTTATCTTCAAAGTTCTAAGATTCTGATTTCTGGACAGCTCAGGTGGTGTTATTCTGAGCCTGATGTATTCTGTCAGAACCACGGATGCTCTTTGGAGGTTACTCTCAGTCACAGGACTGAATTCCCTGGTACTATGCCATAGAATAAGTGGGCACTGTCAGAGCGGTTTGAATGCTCTTGGTTTCCTAGCAAAATGGAACATGTGTTTCCCACAGAATAATACACCCACGCTTTTGTGTTGAACCAGTAAACATTTTTCATCTACTTACATTTGTCATCTTTGTGCCTCGTTCCTGATGATCCCTGGAAAGCCCACCCTCACTCTTCCTTCTTTTATAATGACTCTGAATCTACATTTTAAAAATCCTGTAATGTGTTTTCTGGGGCTCTATTAATTTATTCTAATAATTAATTATCTGTGACAAATACATTTGGTTTTGATTCTGTATGTTTCTAAAGATGTCAATTCCTGTTCTGGCACTCTGTTAACAAACTATCTTTAAAAGCCCCTAAAATCACATGACTGGAAACTAATTTGGGGGGAGGGGGTGAGCCTGTGTTTTTAATGCATCTCATGATTTGTAAATAATATTTATTTGCTTTCTTTTTTTCTAGTTGCGGAAACACATTAAGAGATAGACTTTACCCCCATCCTCTTAGTTACCACTGTATTATGTTTCTGGTATTTTCTCCAGATAGAGCCTTTCTTTGTGAGCGTGGCACTGTATGATGTCAGGGATGGCAGGAAGATCTCTGCTGATTTTCATGTGGATTTGAACCACCCTCTCGTCAGACAGATGATTTCAGGTTCCTCGTGTTCATTAGAAAATGGCACAGTTGAAAATATAGACTCAAATGAAATGGAAGAACCACAGGTCAAAGGGTTCCCAGAAGAATGGCTGAAATACCCAAAACAGGTATTCCACATGTGACTTGCATGACTTAGTGACTCATGTGACTTATTTTAGTTCTGTAGTATTCATTTTCATTGGAGAATTTTTGTATACTACCAGTGATTTTTGTTTTCAAGAAAATTCTTTTTGTGTGTCAGTGCTTGATGCTTGATGTATACAGATCATATATATCAAGTATACAGATGCTTGATTTCTGAGCTCCCTGTATAGATTTTAAGACCATTTACAATCAAAAATTTGATAGAAGTTAGTGTCTCATTTGAAGAAACCACCCATATTTCCTGTGCTCTTTGGGACCATTTGCTGGTCTCTCCCAACCAGTCAAACGAAATCACAACTCAAAACAACACCAAGATGCTGCCTTAATCTCAGTGCTTCCACATTCTCACTGTTGTAAACTGTATGCTGAAACACTAGGTATTACCTTTTTTCCTCCCTTTCATTCCCCTGAGGTATGACTGATTTAGGGTAGCTTTTATGTACTGTCCAAGAGGAACAGTTAGCTTAGGCAGTGCTAACATGGTCACACTGCCTTTTGACTTGAGTCAGTCTGTTTGCAAAGTGCTGCATGAGCGCAAACTTACTTCAGCACTAGCACAAAGATTTTATTTTCTCTCTGGCTGTATTGAATATGTAGAGATAATAATCCTTAATAATGCCTTCTGAATTTGGGTTGTTACTGTTTCCATCAACAGGGAGCACTGACAATATTTTGTTTCTTCAGTATCGCTGTAACTTTTTAACTGTTTCCCCTTTTATCCACAGGCTCTTTTCTCCATAAGTAATCCTCATTCTGAGATCGTACTAGTGGCAAAAATAGAAAAGGTGCTTACAGGAAACATTGCCAGCAGTGCTGAACCTTACATTAAGAATCCTGATTCTTTTAAGGTAATGTAACAGGAACATCACTTCCTTCTTTGTAAGCTGCAGCCTGTTGGAAGCTGAAGGCATTCCAAATTGTGCTGATGAATCTCAGCAGTGTGCGGCTGCTGAACAGGACACGCTCCCAGGAGGCCCACGCTTCAGAAAGCAAATGTCCAAGTTCCATTGACTAAATGAATGAAGGACCATTTTGTCTGCAACATGCAAATGCATTCATTGTACATTGCTATGCCAGTTATGACTTAGCAGAGAGGTATTCTTTTTCAGCAATCTTTTGTGAGCTAGGGAACTTCGTACACATGCAAAGTTGGGGTAGGCACCTGTTTGTCTCTGAGAGCAGGCACTGCACCTGCATTGGGTACATCACAGAAATCTGGAACAACAACTGTAATGCAGTTCTGACTAAGGGAGTGGTGACAGGGTTTAGTTTGTCGGCAGCATCATATTCGTCTTGTGTTGTGTTTGCTGTGCACCCGGAACCTTTGTTGTGGACAGTACCAGGCAAAATTATTTTAGGGACGCTATAGCCCCTTCAGCAGAGGAGTAGCAGGATGTACTCTGTGCAGCATTTCAGATGTAAGAATGATATTGATGAAATAATTCACATTTCGTTTTTTGTAGTGTGCACAGAAGGTGTTAAAATCCAATAAGCAGTTCTGCAGCAAGCTGGGGAAATACCGTATGCCATTTGCTTGGTCAGTGAGGTATGTATTTGCTCTTTTCATGATTTTATAAGCATCTTATAGCTTATTCTGTTCCTGGACTTCTGTCCTTTTGTTCTTTTCCACTTTTTCTGCCTGAAGCTAAGCAAAGCTTTTTGTCCGGTCCAGGACCCCAGAAGATCCTGCAGCTTTATTATTTCATTGCCCTATTTTTCTCACAGCTAAATGTCAGTTACTTTCTCATTAAATGTTACCGTGGAGGAATCTTTTCTTCAAGTATGTAGTGAAGTTGCCAGGGAGTAGCAAAGGTAGCTGACAGAATACCAATTTATCATGAGCTCCACATTCATTGAGAGCTAAAAATTACCAAAGAGATTTCAAAGTCACAGTTCTCACAAGAATTTCCTGCAAAGATAATTATGGTCTGAAATATAGTTGCAGTGGCCACCCAGAAAGTAGGCGCACAGGTGTGAAACTCTGTTCTGGTTATGATGCTTGTCAAGTTTTAAGAAAAATCTAACCAAAGATTTGAAGTGCCTTAGGGGTGATATTGAGGGATTATGGTTCAGGTAGTCTCGCATTTTTCGTGGTTAGTAGGTGATGGAGAACTTGTATTTTCTTGTTCGGCGGGTCAGTTGGGTTTTATGTCAGGTCAGTGAACTGACAGTAATGGATTTTTGTTCTTCCTCTCTCTCCTCCTGTATAATTTCTTGCTGGTCTCACCTCAAGACTGAGGCACCCCTGTGCCTTTTGATCACTTTTTACCAAATATGCCTTTTTTTCTGTTTGTTCTCCCTTCAAATTTCCATGTAATTCCTTTTGCTCTCCTCTCCCTTTTTTCCTTCTCAGTCTTCTGTAATTTCTTCAACTTATTGCTGCCCTGGGATGAGAAAGCTCCCTGACTGAGACACTCCTTTGTGTCCCTGTGACAGCTCTCCCTTCTTTCTGCCATGCATAGAGCAGGGACTATAAGTTTTTATATTCCCTATAAAAAGGAAATCTGTCAATTGCCAAGTGAAAACATTCCTTCTCCTCTGTGGCTTCTGTTCTCACAGTAGCAGGCCAGGTGGAGAGCTGCCTGAAGTTGTAGGCAGAAAGAAAGAGCAAGTGCTAGGTGAAAAAGTCATGTTGTGGCATCGCCCATGGCTATGAGAGAGAACTCTGTGTGCCTCTGGTGTGGAGTGTGGAGCACCAGGATTGTACAGATTCCCATGATGTGTATGGGGGAAAGCTTATGATTTTATAATATGATGCTTAGATTGCAAAGAGGAAAACATGCTGTGAGGTATGGCCATTTGAAGAGTTCATTTATTTTTTATTGACACACTTTTTTGTCAATATCCAGTTAGATAGGAGAGGTAAGTGCATGCTTGCTTGAAAGAAAGGCAGATAATGTGTTCTGATCTGTCATCGCAAACTCAAGGATGCTCATAAATATTTACTGCTGTATAGCCAAAGGACCATTCATCAAAATCATATTGATGGGTTGACAGAGCCACTTTCACCTTGTAATGGACTGTAAAATGTCAAGAGGTGCAGGCTTGGCACCAGACTGACTTGAGACTTCATATTAACTCTGTCCTCCCTGCCTGTGGTCTGTGGTGATGTCCTGCAGCTCAGTCCTCGCTGTAGCTATCTTTAGGTACAACGATGATTTTAACTAGTTCAGGGTCTGGCTGGGCACTCGTGCATGTGGAGAAGTCTAGAACATTCTTTCACACCTTCAGCAAATCTTGCCAAGAATAAAATCCAGAAAAGTTTTCTTTTCACTTTGAAAGAAGAGCATTTTCCTTTTATAGGATTCTCCAGGTGTCAATCCCTAGTTGCCTGTAGAACTGTAGCTGCAGGTCTGCATTTGCTCTGCCTAAGGGAAGACTTAACAGACATGAGTGAAGTTCTGCTGCTATCCCTGCGAGGTGGATAGCACCATAAATGCCTGTCAAACTAGGGTGCACTGAGAGAATTCAAATTCCGCACTCATTTACATCTGCTTGTGTATTAACATTACTCAGAACCGACTTTGGTAAAAGAAAAGTATAATTTGGCCCTATAAAATCTATTTCTATTTTCACAGCTTGAAAATAGAAGTTTCCACATGAGGCTATCGCACTACAGGGGAAAAACGGTTTGGCTGTGACAAATAGCAAAACCCTGGTTTGGAAATATGTTTTCCAGCTAGTTCATTCTGGCATTAACCACAATCCTGTTTTTGTGTGGAAATTTTCCCTTCTTTAAAGCATTGCAGATGGCCACAGAGTGATTTTTACGTATACATTCAGCAAGCCAAAATCTTAACAGTTGAGTATTGTGCATGTGACTGAAACTCTTAATTAGCTCATGTGGCACCAGTTTGCTAGCATTGCTCAAAAGCATGACTCAGGGTTCTTCTCTGATTTCTCATTGGAGCTGGTGGGATCTGGTGTCTGTGTTCTCTTGCAGGTATAATTACGGTATGTGTTAGAATTACAGTGTGTCAGAGCCTCATATTCCTGCCAGAACTGCCAAAGTTTGCAAATATGTGCCTGAGATGCATATTGTAGATGTGGGGGGAAGTTTCATTCACTGAGATTAGTTTTTACACTTTTATTCCTTCAAACCTTCTCCACCCTCGTAAATGTCATGTTTTAGAGCCTAATATTTGAATCCTTCAGTAGCTTGTGCAGCTGCTGATTCGGTTCTCAGCTGGTGTAGGTTGATGTAAATGAAGGCAGTGAGGCTGCATTGATTTCCAGTAGCTGCAGATCTCACACTGAATGTCTAACCCTGGAGGTGAGCAATTTTTCCACAAATCATAAACCACTACTTCAAAAGTACTTTTTTTGGTGTTAAATTATGAACAATGTGTTGGTTTTCTGTGCTCAAAGAATTTTTAGGATTGTGGATCAGCTAACAATGTCAGAAGAGTAGAATCATATAAACACTTTAAGTACTGAGATGATGTTTCAGTTTCTTTAGTGTAATCTATTAATTTGTTTTCCCCTACATTACTACCCTTAGAATCTCTCCAAGATTTTATTTGTGTGAAATTTTTCT
Source organism: Neopelma chrysocephalum (assembly GCF_003984885.1). Taxonomy (NCBI): domain Eukaryota; kingdom Metazoa; phylum Chordata; class Aves; order Passeriformes; family Pipridae; genus Neopelma; species Neopelma chrysocephalum. The sequence goes on from NW_020897730.1 coordinate 5,097,142, forward strand.
TATTAAAATATCTCTAGTACATAAGTGCTTGACAATAAGGCATCGTTACTGTCTTAGACAAGTATTGGACTCCTGGACTGTAGCAGTTTTTAATGCATTTCCTTTTTTTTGGTGTGACAGTTGCCATTCTCAAATGCTTTCAGTATGTTCACTGTGTCAAGGAGCACTCTTGCTCCACATGCAAGGATCTAGCAAAACATGGGATTGTGGTTATTTAGCTGTAGATGTAATGGCAATCCTTCAGCTTTAACAAACCCGAGGAATGGAGACACCAGTACAGTTTGACCAGCAGAAAGTCATCTAACTCTTCTCTGAGTGCATAATACAGCTTTTTAAGGAGGGTTATGTTGTTTTCCATGGACATCTAAGTTGCTCGTGTAGTAATAAGAATTTTACATAAATGAAGTATTGTGTGCAAGTTGGAGAGATGGAAATACTTCCCTGTTTTGTAGTGGTTTCATGGCCTTAATTTTATCCTGGGGGCATTATTCAGGCTGGAATATACTGCTGAACTTATGAGGAACAGTTCTAGAGGTAAAGCATATGATACCCAGGGAGCACTGATGATGAAGAGCAATGGTTGAAGGCAGAATGACTCTGTTAAGCCCTTCTGACTCCAAACCAGTGTGGCCAGAGGGGAGGAGTGGATGACTGTGGAATGCTTTGGGTTGGAAGAGACCTTAAAGATCATGAAGCTGTGTCCTTAAGCCTCCTGAAAGGCAGTGCTCAGTACCACCGATCCGGAGTGAGCTACTTTCAGCTTTTTTTTCCTTTTACACTTACATCCTTAGCCCTTCCTTGGTGAGTGCCCCTGCACCCTGCTGTGCTCAGCAGTGGTTTGCTTGGTGTCAGAGCCTGCCCTGGAATTAGTTAATAAGCTCCAGCAGAGCCTGGGCTTGCTCAACATCACACTGCAGAGCCCAGTGGCACAGCGGAAATCACTCACCGAATGTTTTAGTCCTCTCTGTTAGTCTGGAGGTGGAAGCAGTGCTGAGTCCAAGAAACATCATAGTGTCACCAAGACTGTAATAATTTTTAAAGCTTATCTTTTTTTTTCCTTTCTTTTCCTTTTTTTTTTTTTGACAGCAGTTTGATAGGATTTGTGAAGTAAGTGGTGGCTGCCAGAAATTAGGTCTGGTTTCTCATTAATAACTTAAGATCTTTGACACAGTGTGTTGGTGTGGACCTTATTTCCCTCTAATAGCTGGAGGCAAAAATCTGATAGAGGAGAGTTGATTATTCTCTACAGTTGCAAAGAAATGAAATAGGGCTGCTTCTCTCAATTAAGTTAAGATACAGTGCATTTATACTTACACTCATCCTCTTCCAAAGGTTTGCTCCATTATTTTGCATCTGGCAACAATTTGTCCTGGCATCAATTCTTCTTCTCACTGGCAGTGGAACAGAGAAGTAAATTAAGGAAGCAAGATTGGCCAAATGATTCACAGAACAGCACTTAGTGTCAAGAACATTTTACTTTTGTTAAGCAATGTTTTTTCATACTACAGTTGAATCCAAGGTTCATTAATTTGGATAGCTGTTACATTAACCAGTCCAGCCAGCATGTGTGATACTTGGGGATATACAAAGGGCACTGGAATGTCTTAATTAAATATTGAAAGCATCAATGAGCAGGAATGGAAATATCTGGAAATGTTTTCCTGTGCACACAACAGCTGATATTTATTGTTCTCAGTTATAGATTTTTAACACTTCATTTGGCACTTTGTAGCTGGTTCACCAAAAATTCAGTTGGTGCTCCACAACCTGTTTTGTGAAGAAAAGCTAAGCTGCAGTGAGTTGGTGTCTTGCTCCTGGAGGGCACAGGACAGAATTAATGCATAGGAACATTCATTGAGGTCTCTAACCTGGTTCTGCAAAAGCATTTCTTTATGTGGTAAGATATGGTGGTTGGGAATTGACAGCTTGCTATGATTTCTCTTATTTAAAATTGTAATGATTTTCCTTGGATAATAACTTCTTGGACAAAGCTACCTATTGAGGTTATGAATTCTTCAAAATGCTTCCTAGAAATGAGGAGTCAGGCTCTTTGTTGAAGTGAGGAGTCATGTCCTTGATGGGTGGGAAGGACGGTGAGGTGCCATGAGGTGCAGGGTCCTGGCTCTCAGCTGGGACTGGTCTCTCTGGGCTGGAGGAGGCAGCCTTGCAGCTAGGCCCATGGAGGGCTAGTTGGGAGCAGAGAGCTGCCTCCAGTGAGGAGCTGTGCACTTCCTTTCTAAAGTGAGACTAAGCTACAGAAGAGGGGGGAAGAGTGGTGGATGGGGAGCTAGATGGTGATCTGTGCCAGCACTAAACCCCAGTGACTCCTGACTGTGAGCAGTGCCCCTGCACTGGGGTCAGTGGGGACTCTCTGCAACACGTGAGATCAAACCAAGTCTCAAGTCTTTGCAGGGCTGGGACTGCACATGGAAGTCAACTGAAATTGTCTGTGCTCCTGCAAATATACAGCTCAGCAGGGCTTCCTTGTGTGAAGATCTGCAGGGAGCCCTTGAATTTGTGTAAGAATTCATGTCATAACCTCGTTAAAAGATTACGTGACAGTTTCAAATGTTCAAACATATGGGTGAGTGCTTATCAACATGTCATTTTTCTTTCTTTACAGACCAGTGTTTAAAGATAATCAGGGAAATGTTGACAGAGACTCCCGATTCTCACCTTTATTCAGGCAAGAAAGTAATAAGATTTCTATGGAAGATTTGATGAAACTAATAGCAGAATACAGAAGGTAAGGAAAAATGTTTAATTTGCTTTAAAAAAGAATAAAAGCTCTATAAAGCAGTGCAGAATAATTTTCACTGTTTTTTTTTCTTCATTTAACACAGAGTGCCAAACTGGCCATATTAAATTATTTTAAATTAGTGTTTTTCACATTAAGCTATTACCTGCCAAAGGGTGCTTTAGGTTGGACTTTCCAGGAAAACTGAAACGTCATTTGGCATGTTAATAAATGCTATGATAACCTAAAGATAGTGTTTCCTTAAATTAGCTTCTGTCAGGGGAGAAGTAACTTACTTTAAGTAAAGTAACCTACTTTACTACAGGTGAAGTAACCAACAAGGGAACATTATCTCAGGGAAAAAAAAAATGAAGAAAATAGAGGAAAGGAGAGAGAGAAGTTAAAAACATTCTTTATAGGTTTCCCCACTCCTTGCTTTTGTTTTTTTGAGTCTCCATGACAAACTGAAGAGTGGACATTGAAAGGAAAACCATCTCCAAATGTTTGACAGTGTGTAAATCAGTGAACAGCAGTTTGGCTGGATAGTCTTCCACACAGGTATAAATCAGGTTAATCCTAGAGCAGAGCCTATGTTTATACTGGATAAGTGACATGAGAATTGAACCATGAATTCCTTCTTGTCCTTTCTACTCTAAATGTGCCTAAAAATGAATTAATCTAAATAACTTCTGTTCCATTTGTATTAAAAAGATCACATAAAGATTGAATGTCAGCTACAGGGAATGGATCAAGCCCACAGCTTGCCATGACATCTTACTGGTCAGGAAGCTTTACTGAAATTCTCTCTGCCCTTAGTAGTCACCACTGCTGTGTTTGTCTCTCTAAAGCATCTCCTAATAAGAGAAATTTAGCATCATGGTTTTGGCACTTCTCAAATTTCTTGGGCACAAGGAATACATCTTGTTCCCTTTTCATGGCACTTGCAGAAGTCGTGTTGCTGTGGACCCCTCTCTTCCCAGTGTTCATTGAATTCCTTTTAGGGAACATTTGATTGAGATTTTAGAAAGAAAAAGTGGGTGAGTTAATTCTATAAGGATTGGTTCACCAGTTTCTTCCTCTTCTTCAAAATAATATTGCTTGCAAAGAGAAGTCAGGAACGAGAACAAGGAAAAAAACCCACAAAACATCATATATCTTTTCTGCTGTTACATTTGATTTTAATTTAATAGCCAATAGATGTATGTAAAATGTGTTTAATATATATTTATATCTTAAATCAGGGTCTGGTTTTCATTTTAGATCAATTCCTGTGATGAGTCTCACCTCCATTATTCTAATTTTCTAAAATCTTTTCATTTCTGTCCTTGCAGAGCAGAGAAGATTAGCAAAATACAGACAATACCTGGCTGCTTGGAGATTGCAGTTGATTGTGTTCCTTTGGAACATCCAAGTATGATTCCACTTTAAAATTAATTATTGTAATTAAACAGGACATTTTCATAGGCTTTCTGTATATAATTGCTGCCTCGAGACAGGTCTGGTCTAAGTGCCTGTTGAGTAGAAAAATGTATGCAGAGGAGTGTTCTTGATTTTTTTTTCATTTAATTACACATTGTTTGTTTTATTTTGTACCTGTTTTAAGTGTCTGTGAAAGAGAGGAAAGAGAAACCACGCTACTCTAGATGGCACAGAGCTGCTTCTCCCCAGCCTGCTTGGGCTGCAGAGTGCCTGCATTACCCTGCAAAGGGCAATTTCCTCCCGTGCTAGTTTAGAAGGAAGTAAAGTTTGACAGAAGGAAGTAAAATGGGGTTTGAGGAAGGAATCTGTATGCAGGGCTGTCAAATGGCTTTTCTCAACAATAGCTCAGGACATCCCTAAGTTGATGACCCCTCTCAGCTGCTTTTACTCAAACAGCCCTTGAGTTCTTCCTGAAGTTTCAATGTCTCACTGATTTAATGGCAGAGGCAGAGAGAGTGTTCTCTGTCCATTGTCAGTCTCTCCCAGTCTGAGTGATGGGGTGCTTATTTTCATCTTCTGTTTCTTGATCTGATTTCAGGTGTCCCAATTGCATCATATATTTAATCTAGTTCTGCACTACTTGTTTCTTCATTCTATTTACTATGTTATTAGATAACAGAAAAACTTAACTGAGCTGTAAAATTGATTAGAAGCAGCATCACTTCAGTATATTCTGTGGAAACTGTTCATATACCAATTGGGCTGTTATGCCATTAAATGTCATCAAATACTGTGTGTGTCAAAAGAGGCTTCCAATGCTGTACTGCTTAACTCAAGTGAGATAAACCATTTAAGGATGATATATTGCAATTGTTCTGAGCTAACATATAAATTTAAGGCATGATTTGACCTGTTGCATCTTATCACTACTCGTACCTTGCAAGTTAAGGCAGAATTTTACATGTTCCGTATCAATATTACTTATTCTTAGTAGTAAGACTGTAAAAACAAACATAATATGTGATGGTTCTCTTTTCTGTTCTTTTGAAGACTGTGTAACTTCATCCTTTATTCCAATCAAACCATTTCATAATATAAAGGAGTATCAACCTACAGTGGAAGTTGAGGAGTTTGTGCAGGAATCAACAAAATATTCTCGACCTTACAGAGTGTACAAGAACCAAATATACATATATCCAAAACACCTCAAGTATGATAGCCAAAAACACTTCAACAAGGTACAGTATGTGACTAATTCAGGCCAACAGTGGGTAGTAGGGTACTGCATGAGCTTTTGTTAGAATGGAGGAGTACTTATAAAAGAGGGGGAAATAGTGATTTCACTCACTTGGCTTTTCACCTTTTTCAGGTTTTGCAATCATAAAACACAGTATGATTTTAATTAATTGAATCTGGGTTAATTTTAAATTGTATCAGTGATTCAAAGAGAGATCATGTGGTAATACTTTTTTCACAATTTTCAGAAGGGCTTTATTTTAATGAAATAATGTGTGCAGATAAAATTAGTCTGACTAATATTTGTAGTTCTTAAGTGAAACCTGAGTACTACTTATATTTTCATGGTGGTTGAAAAATAATTGAGGACGAGACATAGGTAAGTGCTGGTCACTTAATAATCTGCTTCTACACAGTAATTTTGAGGTCTGGCTTGCATTTTGTCAGTTCTTCTTGGAGATATTATTTCTAGTGACACCACTGTGACTTAAAGGCATTATAAATATTGATCACCATCTGCATGTTTATCCTAGATTTTGAAAAGACCTAATTTCAGCCCTGTAGTTTGCCTGAGTTTTTATGGGTATCCCATTTCTGATCTAAGCTTTAATGCATTTCTGTCTTTCCAGGCGAGGAATATAACAGTGTGCATTGAATTTAAAAGCTCTGATGAGGAAGGAGCAAAACCACTGAAGGTGAGCTACAAGAAGAGTATATTCAGAGGACGCTGTTTCTGAGGACATTACTCATAAAACCCAGGGCTACACTGATGGAAACAGTTAAAGAGTGAATGTTGTCATACATCCCTCTACATCTGTACTGTGGGTCTGTTAGATCCCAGCTTGACATGGTGATTCCAGCTTACAGTGGCACTTTGCAGTGCCAGCTTTCTGACTGGTGGAGGGCAAAGAAGACGATATTAGAAAAATGAACCTTTTTTTTACAGTGCAGCTTGCTTATTCTAGAGTTTAGCATTTATCATACAGTTCTCACTGAGCTCAGGACACTTGATTGAAAAGAGTGAAGCACAAAATTAGAAGGACCTTAGACTTAATTCTTAACTTTTGCTATTGCCAAGGGCTATTGCATGATATAGTTGTGGTCTAGTTTCCCCACCAATTAATAAAATTGCCATTACTCAGTAATCAAGAGCCCCCAGACAGACTCTACCAGAAAGCAGATTGTTAACTGGGATAGCTTTTGTAACATTAAAGTCAGTAAGGGCACTGTATTGTGTATTGAACTGCATAAACATGAAATAGCTTTTGTAAAGGTTTTTGCAGAAAACTCTGATAACAGCAAGGAAGAAGTCTAATGAGTCTGCATTGCTTAATTGAGCTTAGGGTAATTTTCACAGAATCAATGGACTTTTACTGGAAGTATGTATAAAAAGTCCAGGTTTGATCACTTAAAGCATTCCTTTTAATATTTGATCAAAGTAACGATCAATCTTTCATGACATTGTTTTCAATGTGCATGCATATTAGATATACCAAGACTAGTATCTTCACAATGTAATTAAAGCATGTTCCTCTTATCAGTGCATTTATGGGAAGCCAGGTGGATCATTATTTACATCATCAGCCTACACCTCTGTGCTACATCATTCCCAGAATCCTGATTTCTATGATGAGGTCAGTCTGCTTTTCCTTTCATTAAATGTCTGCCAGTCCTTATGTTTGCCAATGAGACAGAAAAATATCTGTAAAGAATGCTTCTGTTACAACTGCTTGTGTATGTGGATGGGCTTGTGTTATGTAGATTGACATGCAGTCTCACGTTTTGTTTTCTTTTCTTAAATCAACTCAGTGAATCATTCCTTTTGTAAGATGTTCTGAGTACAGTTAAGATGCTGTAGAATTAATTAGGAACAGTCCAGCTCTCTAAAATGCACGTCTGGATTGCATTAGGGGTCCAGCTGCATCTCTGAATTTAATGGAAACAGTAAACATTATGATGAAGTGTGGAGCCAAGTGTCAGAACAAATCCCTTCTCTGAGATATGAGATCTGCACTGGGGCATTTTTGTTGATCCAGTGGTCTGAACAGAATGTACAGTGACGTGTAGTGGTTGCAGAAAGTCATTTAACTGGTGCTTTTGGGGGTAGAGCTATAGACTAGAGTTCATATGTTGACCTTTGCCAAATGTTAGTCACACATGCACCTTTATGTTCCACCAACACCAAGTATTGATTCCCCAGGCTTTCTGCAAGTGAACTTAATTTCACCCTTAGAGTGACTAGTGTGTTTGGCCTGTGAACGTTATGTGTCTGTCCTGAGTTTTCCACTACTGCTTTATGTGTAGTGATAAGACTGGCAAACAGCATAGTATATATAGCCAGCATTTTCCAAATTTTTCTTGGGAAAACTTCCCTTTTCAGTAAAAATTTACTTTGATAAAATGGCAGAGCCAAGATCAGCAGGTAATGTACAAATACATGTGACGTATCAATTGTAAGATTCATGTTTAGGAACTGAGTGAAACTTAAAGCATTACATTTTCAAGATCTTGAACTCCTTGCAAATCCTTTACAAGATGTGTCATGGGGTTTAACACATCTGAAGGTGCCCTTCATGTGATGCTGGTGAGCCATTTGGTTTGGGCAGATTACTTACAACTTGAACAAAGAGCTGAATTCAGATGTTGATAGCCAGTTTGGCTGGAAGAGATGTGCACCTGTCCTAGATGTCCCTAGTACAGCAAGTGCAGTCTTTAAAAGAATGTAGTATGTTAAGAAAAAAGTTGTCTTGATCTCCATGTCTGAGTGCCCATTTCATATGTATGTTTATGGTATTAGATTCTTACCCATAAGCTGATTCAACACTGGAAGCATTTGTCAACAATTTCTAATCCTTACTTTAGCTTGGATAAACTTCATTATAGCTCACAAGGGCAAAGGGTCATTTTTATTAGTTCCTATAGCAATATTTTTGATTACTTTGTATTTTTATTCAAATAGATTAATAATTCCTCAAATCCAGTAGGTAGGGATTCATGGATGGTGTGATACAGGGTTTAAGACTGAGCAGAAATCATAGACAAAAGTTTATTTTCTTGTCAGCCTTTCTTACTTGGTCTTTGCCATGAAACGATGATGGAGTAGCAGAGATGTCATTTGTGTTTTCAGATGGTCATCCTGAAAATATGAGCATGGTGATGGCTATTTATGACTGCTGGAGTGCAGGTGGTCACTTCGAAGCAGGGTCTATCACTCTTTAGTTCTGTCCTTATTCATATTACACTCTTTCATCATAAATAAAAATATTCATCCACAAGACAAAGTGGAAAAAAGCTGTTTAAAGTAAAAGTGATAGATGATCATCCTAAAAAATTTCCTTAAGAGAACGTTTATTACCATGGGACAGACATTACCCAGTAAAGGCAGGCTGTACTTAGACCTCTGCATAGAGAGAGATGTCACTCATTTAGCCCATCTCTGATGCCTGGTTTAATCAATTTTTAAACTAAAGTGAGGTGTAACATTTTACATTTCAGGTGAAAATTGAACTTCCCACTCAACTCCATAAGAAACACCACATTCTGTTTTCATTTTATCATGTCACCTGTGACATAAATGCAAAAGCTAATGCCAAAAAGAAAGAGGCTCTGGAAACACCAGGTACCTGTAGTAGAATTACTTTCGATTATAAATATAAATTATGTACATTCAAATAAGGATTGCAAAATTTTTGGCTGGATATTATTGTCTTCCTTTGAACTTTAGAAGCTCATTTTTTCCAAAGAGTCATGTTTATTTGTTCTTGTGCACAGTGGGATATGCTTGGCTTCCTTTGTTGAAAGATGCCCAGTTAGCTTCCCAAGAACACAACGTGCCAGTGGCAAGCAGTTTGCCTCCCAATTACTTGAGCCTTCAAGAACCAACTAGTGGAAAGGTATTAATTCATCCTTTCATATTATTCAAACGGTGCAGAGCATTTATTTTGACGTGTTTTACATGAGATCAGATTGCCATTTGCATTTACTGGGAAGTGTAAACAGTAAATAGGGTATCTGTCTTAGAATATTCATTTGCATATCTTTGAGTATAGGAACTAATATATGTAGCAGTGGACTGAGTGGCATATGTTGCTGATTCACAGGTGTATATGGGAAAAGTGTGTTTTATAGCTATGTATTCTACGGTGTTATACCTAAGTTCTCCCAAATGTGAATCAGAGTGGTCAAAAAGAACTCTCTCCCAAACTCAAGCCATATGACATTCATTCTCCAGCTGATGTGATCCACAATTGTGATTCATTCTCCAGTTTTGTGGTGTGATATCATATTTTCCCGCTGATCCTGCCCAGCTTGGATTATTTCTGCCTCCTTGTGTTTGTTTTACTATTGTCATGAGGACAGGGTGGGGCAGTGATCTGGTCCCTTGAATGATAGCATTGGGCTTGTGTTAAAAAGTGGGTTTGTATTGCAATAATTCTGTGTTTGTGAAAGCACAATAGCCAGTACAGTTCATGCGCACTCATGTGCAAAGCTATGCACTGAGAAGTTGATGTAAACTTGAATAAGTAGGAAATAGGTGGGAAAATATTATTTTTGGTTTTGTTTTGATAGCAGATCGGCTGTGATGTAAAATGGGTAGATGGTGGGAAACCACTTTTCAAAGTCTCTACTTTTGTTGTATCGACAGTAAATACTCAGGTAAGCCAACCTTCCTCTTAGCTCTATTATCTGCTTACAAATAAAAAGTGGCAAGGAATGTCTGAAAGGTGTTCTAAAATCTTGTATGAATTTGTTTCTGTAACATTTAAAGGTTATTTCAATGTAGAGGGTGAGATGCCAATGATGGAATACACACTTTAAGGAAAAATAAAAATTGCTTAAGGTCATACCAACAGAAAAATTGTGGAACATTAATTTAAATAGCAAGAAAATAAATTGTGAGCACCAGAAAGAAAAAAGATTCTGGCCTTTGGAATCCCTTAAATTGTGAGGATAAAAATAATCACTCACAACACTGAAAAAAGAGTGGTCAAAGCACCTAGAAACAATTTGTATATAGCAAGCTGTGCTGGGCAATGGGTTGGACTAAATAAGTTGATTTTCTTTCAGTGGTGGGGACATGGGTGTGTTGTTCATGGGTATCACAGATGATTGCTGCAATCAATTTCTGATGCTGAATTCTAATCTTCACTATAACACACATTAATGTGAATGTTTATCATTTTAGGATCCATACCTGAATAACTTTTTCCATCAGTGCCAGGAAAGGGAAAAGGATCTGTCTCAGCCTCCTACCTCAAACTTTGTCTATTCTTGTAAGGTAAAGTGACCTATAGCATGAAGTGCACCACACAACTGTATTTAGGGCTTTCTCTCAACTCATCCATCACTGCACAGCTCTAACCAGGCTCACCAGGAGGCAGTGGGTCTGTGACAGCTCTGGTTTGATGTATTTGATGTGACAGATGCATTTCTGATCACAGAGCTGCCTCCTATCCATTGTCATTTAGAGCACGGCTGCATCTGCCCCATCAGCTTTGATAATCCAGCCTATGCCAAACCTCAGATCCTGTTAAAGGATAATGTAATGTTGCTCTAGGAATGAAGGGGAAAAGAAGTTATAGCCTGTAGAGCTGCAATATTCCTGCTAATCCTCTCTTGCCTTAAATAAATTCTATCCTTACCTCCTCTAAAAACCTGGATGCTATCCAAAGGGCTGCTCAGGGTATTTTGTGTGTATAAATCAAGGGTTCTTGTTGCCTGTCAAGTTCTGAAATCAGAAGGAATATACCCTTTCTGCAAAGATGAAGCGAATAAGCAAGAGCTGCATAAAATGTTCCTGTATTCAATAGAGATCAAAAGCTGTGAGAAGGGAGGAGTATGACAAGCAAATTAGAAAAGCAGCACATAAAAGTAAGGCCATGATTCTTTGCCTGTTCATGAGTGCTGAAATTCAGAGTTCTTGCTCTCCAATATGCTTACAGGACATTAAAAAGCAGATAAACAAGAAAACTGAAGGGTGGATGTGACACTGTTCCATCTCTGAACTGTGACTCTGAAACATCGTACATATACATTTTTTTATATTTCCTTTTAGCAGTCTGTAAAATTTAATAGGTGTTTTGGGGTTTAGATGTTACCATCATGTAGGTGCTTTGCCCCTTTCCTTCATTGTTCATATTTTCCTGTTTGAGTGTACCTTAATCAGATATAAGCTGCTTGGGAAGAGATTTTTGCTTTAATAAATATAGAATAAATTCCAATAAATCATGCTCATTCTCTGGGCAAATCTGTAGGGGTGGCCACTACTTTTGTTGGTAGATGCAGGTAGGCCTGAAAGGAGTAGCTTTGTTTTCAAACACTGTCTTGATGTAAAGAAATTATTAAGGGGTGTGTTCACAAATCAAAGCACCAGTGTTATTTAGAGATTATAGCTCTACAGAATGAAGTCCTTAATTAAGTTCTGAGAAGCCATTGAGCATATTAGACAAAATTTAGGAATCCACAAAAGCTTTACAACTTTCTAGACAGTAAGTTGGTTACCTAAACTACCAGAATTGCACTGTTCTTTATTTGCTGTTTGCAGTTTACCTAATTTCAATAATTTTTATAAGAAAACAGATACAATCTTGTATGCAACAAGGGATCAACTATACAATATAACCAGACACTAAGTAATCTTCCCCAGAGTATTTTGCTTTTGTTTATAAATCACTAATACCTTTGTTAGAAGTTCTGGAATGATTTGGAAATGACTGAAATAAAAACCTAAGAGAAATTCAAAGGAGGGGTTTGGTTTTTTTAATTAAAAGCTCAATATCTTTCTTGAATAGAGAAGATATAATGTCAGTCCAGTCAGGTTAGCTTGTTAATACTACTTTTTACCACTGTGCTTTTAACAAAAGTATTTTAGCCACAACAAGTTCAGTTTATCAGATTTCTGCATTAAAAAACATGAGTTTTCATGAAAATAGGAAACGCACGTGTTTGAAAATAGTAATTAACTTCTTTTAATGCCCTGAGATACTTATCCTTAGTGAAATAAGAGAATTGATTTGGGTTTCTCTCTTTTCTCTTCTTTTGCCCTTAAGTCAGGGTAGAAAAAAATACTGGAATTCTGAAATTTGGGCAATACCTACAGTTGTGTTCATGATCATATTTAAAACAAAGTCCATTGGGAACCAATTCTCAACTTAGTTGACCTGTTTTCCTACTGCTACACCAGTGCATGCACTGCACTTTACCTGCCAAAGCAGGGAAGCTTCATGGCAGTTGTCAGCTTTCATTACCTGTATTGGAAGTCTCTCATTTTCTTTCTTATATCCCTTACAGAATTTGCTGAGGATTGAGAAGATCCATGTAATTATGAATTTTCTTCCTATAGTTCTGAATCAACTCTTCTGGGTTCTGGTGCAAAATAGTGATGATGAAGTTACAACAGCTGTGACCAGGTATCTGAATATTTCTTTCTTCACTCAAGAATGCAAATGTAGATGTCAGTCCAACTATAGCTGCTCTATGACAGTTAGACTTCAGTAGGTGAGAATGCCTGCTTGCCCTTTAACACAGGGCTCTGCAAATAATGCATGGAAGAACATGGTATCATGTGGCTGACTGTGATACCAGCCAGGAAATCCTTGACCATGGTGGACACGTCTCTCTACCCAGAGGCAATTTTAGGTAAAGGTCTCATTTCTAAGGAGTTAAGTGCTTCCTGACAAAGCTGGCTTTCAACTTTGGTTTATGTTTGGTTCTGAGGATGTGGCATTCAGCGTAGAAAGAGCTTAGCATATTGCTGCATCCAATACAGAGTCAAAACAACCAGGTCACACTGTTCCAGGGCATTTTTTAATTAGAATATATCAGCAATAACTGAAAAGCAATAGAAGCATTTTCCAGTGAGTGGGCAAACAACTGGAATGATTTGCTGAGCCTCTCACCCCTCACATAATGAAATTGTCTTTATTGATGCTGTTAATCAGGATAGTGAGGAAAAAAAATACTAGAGAGATTATTATTGGTCTCTGCAGGAGGGCAGAAAGTTTCCTTCCATTTACTTTTGGCCATAATGGTGTTTTGGTTGTACTTCTGCCAGTAGCTAAACATGGGGACTACAATACTACTTGTAGGAAAAAGTTACAACTGTCCCTGCAACCCTATTAGACTAATCTGCTGTCAGTATACAGACTGTGCTTCAGAATTAGTTCCTGAAGAAAGATTAATTAGGAAAACTTAAAGGAGAAAGGAAGCAGAATTCCCCATCTTAACCTCGAAAAGCTAGAGTTTCAATATGCTTTATCAAAGAATTGTGGCATTTTTCAGGGCAAAGTCCAGTTTAACAACAGCTAGGTACTAGGATTAAAAGAACCTTTCCTGGTAAATGTGTGTGATTTCATCAGTGCACGCTGTTTTAAAGGGAGAGAGGCCATCAGAGCTTTGTTGGGCCCCCTTTGTGGCCAACAAATCAACTGATGTTTAGGCTAGAGAGAATGAAGATTTTTGTCCCAGGCTACAGTTTCAACGTCAGTTAACTGACTAGAAAAATGCTGTAGAAGGAGCAGCTGTTTAAACTATAGTTTTAAAGATTAGATGGAAAAATGGAATGATGTTAATTTTTTCATACTTCGTATTTTGACTGTACACCCACCTGGCCAAAAAAAAAAAAAAGAGAAAAACCAAGCCCAAAAACAAAAAGGAGAAGGACCTCAGTGTCTTTTGCTTGCATGTGTGGTAGGTTTTGTGCTGGTAGGACTGATGTCAATGGCAATATGCTTGTCTGCTGTGTGTGTCATTCATTGATGTGTCCTATATATACCCACAGTGTGTTTTGTTCTGAATAGCTTGAAGCAGCTTGTGTTGAACTTATTAAAAGCAACAACAACAGAATGAGAGCATAGATTGGCTTATGTGTGGGGCAGAAAACATTATTCCTTTTATACTCTTATGGTTATTTACTTGTCTGGGGGCCCAGTCGTGTCATCATTTCTCTGTCACATCTTTGCCAGAACTCATTTCGGTTTCAAAGCAGAATAAAGGCTGAAGGATTGAGGTGGACACAGTTATTCTATCATAGCTTTTGCATTTTTCTACAAGTTTTACTTCTACTAACAGCAAGAAATTAGATATATTAAAAATACTGACTTAAAGAGAATTATAAAGCTTTTGATTCCAGTAATAATTGCCAGGAATCACTCCAGTCAACAAGCTACTCAAAAGGGGTATTTGTATGTGGACCACAGTCAGGCATATTAATAATCTATTTTAGTCACACAATTACTATGTATACCCCTCAATTCGAGATATGGTTCGCTAATATTTGACATTTGAGTATCATGAACTGTTTCCTAGCCATCCTTTTAACATAAAAATTGGATTATAAAAGAGTCTTTTCTATATTAAGTACCCTGAAAAAATGAGATCCCAATAATCAAAAGGAAATTATGGTCGAGTTGAAGAAGGCTTCTTGCCCAGACTTGTGTTTTCTGAAGCAGGATGATCTCAAACAAAGATGGCCCAGGTACAAATTGAAGAGGAAACTTTGCTGAAGTGCTTGGTCTCAAGTAGTGCCATGTCTGCTGTTAGTAGGAGCTCAGGTTTTGGGAATGAGTGCTGGCATGACCCAGGCAATTTTCTTCCTTGTTGCAGATTCCCAAGCTGATCTGCAGATGCCCAAAGCATCTATGGTCACACCCAGTGTCCAGCCTCTCCCTGCTGTGCAGTAACAAGAGGATGCTTAGCTCAGCCTCTTGTGCTGGGACTGGGTCCAAGGATATGAGCAAACAGTGCAGGAGAGGGGCCTGCTTGGGCTTCAGCCCAGGCTTGTGTTTGTTTTTGATGAACAATGACATCATATGCAAAATATCAGAGAATTTACAGAATTAAAAAGATCTGAGAGAACCTAACAAGTAGCATTCCCAGAGAAAGGTGCTCTTGCCTGTCTGTTTCACTAACATACTCTAATTTTTGTTATTCCTAAGTATCCAATGTGTGTATAAGCTTTAGTTGGTTAACGTTTTCTGTTGTTGTGATGACAGTACATTATCCTTAAAACTGGGTGCATTTTGTTTGGCCAATGCATATATAGCAGCACAATCTGTGAAAGTGGAGGGCCCAAGGAATGACTGATTTTTTTTCCCCAGTGGACAGTTTCTGTGCATGCTGTTCATCATTTGGATCACATCCCTCATGGACTGTTTCACCTGAGCTTACAGTAACAGGACAATGTGATGCACCAGGTGGACTTTCTCTGCCTTATGACACAAAACAGCTCAATTTTTATTCTTTCTTTATCTTGCAGAGTTCTTACAAACATTGTTGCTAAGTGCCATGAAGAACAATTAGACAACTGCATCAATTCTTATGTGACGGTATGGTTGCTGTTGTAACGTTAACTATTGGGGGGCTGGAGGGGTTTGGTGGTTTTGTGCACTTTTTTCCTATTTATTAATTGTACTTGTTTGTAGCTTTTTCTGCATTTGCATCATAACTTTCTGCCACTAGTGACTATGTGACTGTAGTGAGGAAACTAACTTAAAAACTGTTCCTTTGAGGAGAACGAAGGATTGCTCAGGTCTCCTCTGCCTGGTGCAGCTTTATTTTCCATCAGACACCGAAGTTGAGCAAGCACAGGAGCAGGAAGCTGCAGTGCACTCAACTGATAACTAGAACTTACATTTTAGGAGCAAAACCTGGTGCAAATGCACTGCCACTGACCTTCTAGGAGTGTAGCCTTAGTGCCAGTCTTTGTGAAATGGTGCTAAACTGAGAATTTCCCACCATGCAGGGTTTGAGAAGGAAGGAAGGGGGAAATAACTACATGAAAGATCATGAAACTTCAGCCAGATAGATACCAGCTAGAGATATTTAATGCTGTTTGCCTGTAGTTTGCAGCACTCCTTCTGACTGTGATGAGATTTATCACTATGAAGTATCTGGCCACCTATATTATGTAGGTACAGGGCTGCCCTCATTGCAGTTGAAAAGGATCCAAAAGTAGTAATTTTTATGAACGAGGTACTTCTTGGTGCTTTTCTTGGTTGCAAGGTGGCTGCATGTCTCTTAGGAACCTATAGCTTTTTAACTTCTGATTATGAAGTCATAATTTTAGTTTCAAGATTCCATGTTTTTGCATTTGCTCTTGTACATGAATTCTTTTCTCATCTGTGGAGTTCAGATTCTTGTAACTTTTCCCTGTTTACTCAGCTTTTTTCATCCATTATTGTTTTGAAGAATAGAGTATATTTAGAATATATATGTCTATGTTCTGTGTAGGGAATTTGGTTCTGGACAAGCTGTAGTATAACTTAAAATAACAAAGGAGTGGCCTCTTTAAAGATGATCTCCTTGTTTTCTGTATCAGTTGAATATCGATTAAATGAGTATGAATAATGCTGTTGGCCAGCAAGTTTCTCATCATCAGTACATTTGGGTAACAGCTTTATAAGCTGAGAATTTTATGAAGCAGCGTGTTTTTCAGTAGAAGCATAGATTAACTCCTGTTCCTGGCATGGGCAGAAAAATCCATTGGCATTTAAGGGTGTTACACTTATTTTTTCCCTTCACTTGCCTTTATTGTTTTCTCTCACTTTCAGTTGCAGGAGAGAGGGCTGGGAAATTTTGTTGTAGTCATACTAGATGAATCAGTAATGAGAAAGCTGTAAAATCTCTGATTATTATGTTTATTAACTTATTTGTGTATTTCAAATAGCAACATAGAGGAGAATTGCAGGTTGTTAGAAGAATTGAAGTAGATATTGTCATCACTTTGTCTCTTGACCTGCTCTGGTCAGTGATGACAGAACTAATGGAGGTTGTGATAGCAATGAGAAACCCCTCACAGTCATGGAAGGAAGCTTTGGGAGACACACAGTATGATGGGCTTCTGGCTGTAATGATATCCTGCTTCACTGTGTAACAAGTAGTTTTCATGAAGTACATTTCATTTGTGGATGATGAGTAATATATGTGACATAAGTTCAGAAGGAGGTGTTTAAATTAATTTTAGGAATAAAGTAAAAGCAAATACGTTCCTGATAAACTGGAAACTTTAGCATGTTCGTGGGTAGAATAATGAAAATAGGTTAGGAGTTAGGTTGCTAAATGGGAAAACAGTTCAATTTCAGTGTTGACAACTGTTAGTTGATATTTCCATGGTATGGATTTACTTTCATACTTTATGAATGTATGTGTTTATAGATTCATGTACCTCAGCACCTGAGTAGTTCAATTTTCGTCTCAAGTACTCCAATTTAAGCACGGAAGAATTCTGCTGAAGTCCAGCAGAGCTGTTAAGACTCCAAAATAAATAACCCATGTAACATTTAAATATAGTTAATTAAATGGGTATTGAAACCTCATCTACTCAATAACTTTTAAAAATTGCAGTAAACACCTACTGAAGGACCAGCTAAATATCTTTGAAACTACAGGTGATTATTAAGCTACACCATAAGTTCATTTAGCCTGTTTCCCATTTCCAGCTGCAGTCAGAAACCAATAAGTGTTAATCTCTTTTTTTTCCATCTGTAAGGAAACAAATACCTGGTTTACAAATGCTGTTTTGGGAATAAGTGAGTTGAGAATTGTGACTCACAATGCAGTAATAATGCAGAATTACACTGACTTAAGTAACTGGACCCAGAAGTGCCAAACTGCATAGGGAGAAGCTATAGCATCTGCTATGGAAGCAAGGCTGCATATTAATAAGATATTTTCAAGGGATATTTTCTTTTGCCAACCTGGTTGTATTGAAAAGGTATTTGATCCCAACTGATGCACTGTCAGAGCTCTTGCTTAAGGGAAGGCACAGTGGTACTGAATTATTAGCCTAACATGTTGAATAAAACTCATAGTAGATTTATGAGTTCCGAGCAACTCGGTAGATAAATTCCTTTCTTGAGGGCTTGGTTTCCGAGAGGGGTATAGTTTTCCCCTTCTGTCAGCTCCAGTGGGTGCTCTACACCTTTCAGGATGAAGAGTTGTTACCAGCTCTGACTAGCTGTTGCCACTGGAAGAAAGGAGCAAGTGAAAGGTGGCCCTGACTAGGTGGGTGAAAAACCCTCCATACTTCCTTTGCTTGCTTAATCTTTTCTTTCCTGGTGAACTGGCTTGAAAGGCAATTTAGACATGTCAGGATCCTATGCTCTGTTAAAAAAATAAATTCAAGTGTTGATTTTAAGCAAAATTTCCTCTTGATTCACATTAAGCTGAAATCAACAGGAAGTTGTGTTTGAAACTGGGATTTTGTAGGGGAGCAGTGTTGTGCCATTACTGCCAGGGAAACTAAACTTCGTGTGAATGGACTGTTCAGTTGAGATATTTTGGCAGCAAAGATTGTCAGCTGTTGGTGGTATATAAATAATTTATCATCAGTGACTGAGGTTTCTTTATATTTGTTGTAATGCCCATTTTGATAATTTTTATTTTTCCTTTCTTCTCCAGTACGTGTTCAGGACCAAATCATTTGACGGGAGAACTGTCCATGAGGAGCTGTCCAAGAATATGACTGGTCTTCTGAAGTCAAATGAACAAGTAACAGTGAAACAGGTTTTAAAGGTGAATGATAGCTTGAATTAGCACATTTATAGTTTTACTACTGGTCTTCTGCCTGAAACTAACTTGTCTCATTTCTTTCTCCTCTCCCCTTTCCCTGTATGAGCTTTGTGCAAACCACATCCTGCAGTGATTCAACAGTCAGACTTAGCACACCTGCTGCAGGTTCTCAGCATAACACATTTCTCAGAATGTGGTTTGCATAATAAAAGTTCCTTCTGTCTGTTACAGCTGAGTCTGAGTTGGAAACCTAATTCTTACACAGTATGATGTGGGCAATTACTCTCAGGATGCTTTGTTTTAATTTTTGATTTGAAAGATGCAGGGAAAATATTCATCTGTATGTAGGATGTTTACATCTAATTTCCTTTCATAATCACCTTTGATTAACAGTTACCAAAATAGAATGATTGAGGTTTCCTGAGGTTTCTCGTATCAAACCAGGTCTCAGAAGTTCATACATGTGTAAGGCCCATCACTGAGCCTCTCAGTTATGGTACAAGAGCTAGCCAGTCCAGCTCAGGAATTCCCAGAGGCAAAAATACGCTCACTTGTTTAAAAAGAACCAGTTCTGATTTCCTGTGCTGAGCCACTGCAATAGCAAAAAGTGGGCTGAAGAAGCAGAAATGCTAGTCTGCAGGAAACCTGGGCCACCCAAAAGTATTTGTGGTTGGGTTTGTTTAGGGGTGGTTGGGGGTTTTTTGCAATTTGTAAGCTTTTTGAGTGTGTTTGTCTCACATATCTGAGGATACAGATATCTGTATCCTACCTATTCGCTATTACAAATTATATTTGAAGAACTCTGTTCGTGTTTTAAACAAGTATCATCTTATTCTGTGCCAAATTCCAGTCTGCTGAAACTAACAAAGCAGTTTATTCTCTGAGGTTCTCTGCATCACACTTTTCTGCCAGTTACCTGCAAACAAGCCATGAAGACGGTGCTCAATAGGAATGGGAAGATTATAGGAGTGGTGCCTGGGGGCTCCTTGTTGCACAAAACCACAATGACAAAATGCTGATGGTTTCAGCTCTCTTTAGGACATAATCCAGTGTTACTCAAATACATGACACTTAGATTTTTAAATTTACTTGTCACATAGTTTTTATCATTGTGCATTACTGAGACATGCAATCCATCTGTAAGGAATGGTAATGCATCATGAAGTGTTTATTCAGGTTATCATTTTTCATTTGCTCTTTTCCTTCTTTTGAACAGCATTCCTGGTTCTTCTTTGCAGTTATCTTAAAATCGATGGCACAGCACTTGGTTGATACAAACAAAACAAAGGTAAGTATATACATAATCTCATCAAGTAGGCAATCCTTCTCTTAGGGAAAACATAAAATGCAGAATCCTGGGAAATACACATATTTGAACTTTTCTCCTTGACTGGTCAATAAAATAAATGCTGTTATACTTTGTAAAATATTTGGCTTACCTAAAAAAAAAATATATTACCTGCTAGGCTCACACCTATTCTTGATTGTACAAGAACTGAGGATAGATTTCCCACTTTCCTGTGGACCAGGTTTTTCTATTTGGAGTTCATTCTCAGAATAGATCCATGGAATTCTAGGAATACTTCTCTTCTATGTTGGATGGCCCGTGCTTTAATGTCTTTATTGTTGGCCTGAATGTATTTTCAGGTTTAATGTGCAGCATCATACACTCTCAAGTTGATGATCTATTCCCTGCTTAGGTTTCTCGAACTCGGAGGTTTCCAGAATCATTTCAAGCTGAGCTGGATGCACTTGTGATGATCTTAGCAGACCATGTTCTTTGGAAGTACAAAGATGCTCTCGAAGAAACCAGGAATGCAAACTACAGCACTGCCAAATTTCTCAAGGTGAGATATTTTGTCATTACAGCATGTGCACTTATTTACCCATACTTAATGCAAGCTAGAAACTATTCTAGTCCAGTCAAAGGGATTAAAACCAATTCTGAGTGAATGATGGCTCAGTTTCCAAGTTCAGTGTTGGATTGTTTCATTTTCTATGGCCTTGGGTCTTTGAGATTGCAAAAAGCTTTATGTAAGTCTGCTTTAAAGCAATTGTAATTCATTTCTGTGTATGAAGTTTTCAGCTTTTACAGATTCTTACATTACGTTCAAATGGGTAAAAAGTTTGGTAAGGAATGAAACTGTAGTTAGAGTTGAGCTGGTATTTTTTCTTTAAATGCTATGGCTCTGATTGACTGTGGGTGGATTAATTGTTCCTAATTGAGGAACCATGTTTGAATATGCGTGGCAGAAGGCTCAGGGCTTTTCTAGTTTTGCAGAGTTCAGGAACTGCAGAAAGGGAGAGAATTGAAGATTGCATTCTCTATCTGGTAGGCTGACTCTGCAAGTTAAAAATGTCAGTAACTGTAGAACAGGGTCCTCAAAAACCTTTACAACTTCTGTCAATATTTAGTCCCATCAGTCAGGAAGAGCTTGTAGTAGTAGTGTTGTACTTGGTCCCAGAGAGAGAACACAGCTCAGGCAATGAGTATTGAGGCTGGACTGATTCCTCACAAGTCACTGCCCTGTTGTTGAGAGAGATGTTCAGGTCAGTTCCCATCACGTGCCATCTCTAACAATGGAGTGGTGCCATATGTGAATGACTTCCATGAGATGAGCTTCCTCTAGTGCACTGTACACTGTGATGGCTATTTTAGTCTGTGGACACAGTAAAAATCAGTAAAGAAGTGTTTGATCAATTTATTTTTACTGAAAATAAATGTAAAAATCAAGGCAGATTCACCAGTTCCCTGATTTTCCTTGCCCTGCTGAAGGCTAACCTCATCTGCACAAACAATTCAAATGTGTGGGTGACCCAAAGGGAACAGCCAGGTAAGTGAGGCCATGTACTGCTCCTTTTGGCTATAAAATAATAATTCTTTTTTTCCCTGCTTTCTTAGCGCTGTTTTACATTTATGGATCGTGGATTTGTGTTCAAGATGGTCAACAATTACATAAGTATGTTTGGAGCTGGAGATAGCAAGGTATGGTTTTGATTTATTTTTTTGTTTGTTTCTGTTTTTTCTGAAGTGACTGACTAGCAGAATATTTTTATATTGTAATTATTTATGATTCCATGACTTCAGCATGCTCAGAACTCAAGTCAGTGAAAACATTTACTGTAAACATGGATTAAAACCTCCTGGTTTCAAGCCACCGAT
This sequence comes from Neopelma chrysocephalum, assembly GCF_003984885.1. Classification (NCBI taxonomy): domain Eukaryota; kingdom Metazoa; phylum Chordata; class Aves; order Passeriformes; family Pipridae; genus Neopelma; species Neopelma chrysocephalum. The sequence continues at coordinate 5,119,206 of NW_020897730.1, forward strand.
TCCCCTTTTCTGGAAGTAAATAGCCATGTTCAAACAACTGCTCACTGAGACCTGTAAGAGCAGACTCTGTAGACTGCTCAGGACAAAGCATTCTAAAGGCTAAATTTAAGCTTTGATTCCTTGAGAGTGCATTTGTGGTTTGGTCCATAAAGATCAGCAGCAGTTGGCATTAATTTTCTTGGAGGAGGATGAAGTCAGAGCATATGAAAGGAGTTACCATTGTGTAAACTCAAGTGAGACTGTAACCATGACTGCCATGCTCTTACCTCATTGATGATGCAAGAAGGCAAATCTGCTCCAAATAAGTTTGTGCTTGCTGTGAGGAAAATTCCCTGCAGCCTGAATTTCTTCTACAATACCTGCAATAGTCACTGATATAGTTTGAACAATAAATTTCAAACAGCAAGAGGTCCCCAAATTATTCAGCTAGACTCCTTTGCTCTTCATCCATCAGGATGAGTCAAAGGCTTTTTCTCTTCCATGTCAGAGTTTATGAGCTACCATACCAGAGCATATATATAGATAACAGAATGTATTCAAAATATACAATTTGAATGACTCATCTTTCCCCAGAAAGCTTACAAAACTTTCATCCATCAACTTATTATAATTCTTTAGTGGTGATCTGGGCATTTGTAGCTAGAGTGAGATTACTTCAGGTCTGCTTTGCTTTTTACTATAACCAACTTCCTTCTGCTCTCAGGTCTTTCACCTAATCTCTGGAACAGATGTAGAATGGAGTCTCTCAATTATTGATGTCATAGCCTAAAGTCTATAATTCTGTAAATAATATTATGCAATCTGAAAACTGTTTCCACATTTCAAACTTCCCTAAATACAGTCAACCACAGAAACAGATGTTTAATTAAAAAAGCCCATTAATGGCCATTGGAAAAGCCTGAGATTAATCAGTGTGCAGAGCAGCACTTAGCACCTCCTTGGCAGTAAGTGTGTGAGCATTGCCAGAATCCCTCCAGGTCCATCTGCCAGGGTGTTGGAAGCAGAATCACTGCAGAGTTGTGACAGATGTACTGCTGGAACAGGCTTTGTAGCACTTGAAAACAATAGTCACAAAATAAAACCAGAGATTTCTGACCTCAAGGAGAAAGAGGCCTCGCATCATTTTTATTTCAATGCCGAAGCAAGAGTCAGTCTTCTAAATGTGCTGCAAGATTTCTTTCTGTGTGTCTTTTGCTTCTTTAACTGGATTGTTTATGTATCAAAAAGACAATCTGCAATCTGACCTCTCTTTTCAGAAAATGTGACAGTGTGTATTGTTGCCTGAATATTTTCTTGATGTACCAATCTATAGCAGTAAAGTTTGAATTAATTGTAATTCTGTTCCACAGAAATATCCCTCATGATACCCCATATTTTGACATTTAAGGATTGTTTTGAGAAATATTTATTCAAAAGTTGAAATACCTCGTTAGAAACTAGTTCATTCCCTCAAAATGTCACAGTTCCTCTTGGGAAACACATTTCAGATGCTTCACTTCTTTATTTGCCATTAGCATGTCCAGCTGTGTTCCTGATGAAGTGCAAGAAAACATTTCAGGGAAAAATTTCCTGCTATCCACTACTTGGTAGACTCTGAAAAGTGCATGTTTCAGGTATCCTAGCCTGACAGTGGCAGCAGAAATGCTGCAATTTAATTTTAGTGCAAATTAAAAGACTTTTACAAGTACTTTCTAATGCTAGAGCATTCAGGGTAGCCCTGAATAACTGCTTTCTGTCACTGAAAACAATGAGCTGAGAAGATGGACATAAAAATTTGTTACTGGGTATCATGTATTATCTTTATATCCCAGTGTCACATCATTATAGTAGGAATGATAAATTCTTGAGGTAATTGTAAGGCTCCAACAAAAGATCATGGATGGCTTCTTTGGAGAAAGATACTAAGGAGATACCAAAACTATATATTACCCAAATCCCTTGGAGCTGGAACTCACTGGTATCAACAGAGGAAGTTTTTACTACTGTCAGTAAGTTCTAGATCTGACCTATTTGGCTGAAACTTTGTATTTGACGGGAAAAAAAAAGGATAAAAAATAAAGGAAGTAAAAAAAATAAAAAGAGAAGTCATAACTATGATGGTTCAAAATTTCTGTGAACTGGAGAAGATACTTCACTATGATTATATACTATAGTATATGTCATCAAAAGACCCAGCATAGCTTTAAATATACCTTAAATATTTAGTTTGGATCAAGCTTAGGTTTATCAGTATGTCTTCAATGAAAAATCGTGGTTGAAGAATCCAAAAAGCTTGTTTGTCTGTGACAAGTTCTTTTGATAACAGAGATGAAAACCACATGTTATTCCTGCAGCTTGGCCTAACAAGCAGTAAGGTTTTATTGTTGGGTGTGAGTGTGAAGTTTGAGGTAGAGATAAGTAGTAGTGGAGCTCTGTCTCTCCATTTCCCCTGTTTTAATCTGAATTGAGGCATTGCCTGTTGTGATTTTCAGACTTTACATCAGTTCAAATTTGACTTTCTGCAAGAAGTCTGTCATCATGAGCACTTTATCCCTCTGTGCCTGCCCATACGGTCTTCACACATTCCTGGTAAGGTGCCTCCTGGGAGAGTTTCTATATGATGGCGAATTATTGGGAGGTTCAAAGAGCAGATAATAATTAACTCTCTCAAATGCTCTCATGAGGCTCTGAACCCTCAAACAGTTTTTTGGGTGTGGTACTTAAGCAATGTGATAAAAATAACTTAATTTCAGTATGCCTGTAAATAAATGCAACCTCTGACAGGCCAGTGAGGGAGTTGGGAGGTGGCTCTTGCTGGAAGTTTTGAGGTGCATTGACAGGACTCTTTGTGATGACTGATTTACTAAATCAGTAAGGCTACTGCAGTAGCCATGGGAGGTGGTGAACCAGGGAAGAGTTTCAAAAGGTACAACAGAAAGGGAAGAAGCTCAAACAATGGGCTCGTCCCCATTTTACTTCAGTTTGTAGCATCAAAAAATGCATTCGGTTCTGATAAACAGCTTTTTTTAACAGTAGAAGCTGCTTAATTCAAATTTGAGTCAAATTTTTAAAACAAAAGCAAAGCAAATATGTTTTTTACAATTAATACAATTAATAATTAAAAAGTGCATTGTTTTTACTTATTTTTTATGTTTATGAAAAATGAAGACACTGTGACACCACCAGAATCAGCACATGAATATCGAACATCAGGTATGAACAAAATGACTGCATAAGTGAGCAGAATTGTACATCAAGAGCTTTAAGTTTTACATTGACTGCTGCCACAGAATTTAGACAAAAATTATTTACCATTTGCAAAAGTGGAATTGCTCTCAATCTCTGTGGTTTTTTTAGAACCCTTCCAGCTAGGATATGGGACCAACAATTTGTGCCTCAAAAAATTAGTAATCTTATGAGCTAAACATTTGAGATTCTCAAGTGGGAATTTATATATAAATAGTAGAGACTGCATGATTTTGAAAAATAATAATATTAGATTAATTAATTCTGGGAAGTCAGGGAACAGAATGAGGCAGTCAAATCAGGTTTAACAGTAGATTGAAAATTTGAAAAATGGCAGGGAGGATGTATGTAACCTATATATTAATTTAAGCATTCTTGTCTGTTCTGTTCCAAGATATTCCAGAGTACACACTGACTAATGAATTTTGCCGTAAACATTTTCTAATTGGAGTCCTGCTGCGGGAGGTTGGTTTTGCCTTGCAAGAAGACCAGGATATCAGGCACTTAGCTCTGGCTGTGCTTAAAAACTTAATGGCAAAGCATTCATTTGATGATCGATACGCAGAGCCGGTAAAGAAACTGTTTATTCTTTTCATTTGCTTGTTCACACAATAGCTAAACATATTTAGCCACTGGTATATGTTTAGTAGTTTCTTGAGGATTATGTGGTATATTTTATTTTCAGGCAAAACAGGCACAAATAGCAAACCTGTACATGCCACTCTATGGAATGCTTTTGGACAATATGCCAAGGATTTACATGAAAGATATGTTCCTCTTCAATATCAATACTTCCAATCAGGTAATTCATGTGATTTTTTTGGAGCAGTGAAATGATCAAACTGAGCCAGTCTAACCCAGTCAGTCTAGTGAGAAAAGGTCAGAGTTTATGCTGGTCACAAATTAGCTAACAGAATGCAGTTCTGAAAATGCTGATATATTTGCATCTGCAAAGTTTAATTTGGAAAGTCTCAATTTGCAGAGCACCTGCAGGGCTCTGGGAGTCTGTACTGGCAGGGCTGGGAACAGCCCCAGGACACTGGCTGTCACAGGGCTGGAAACTCAAGGTTAGAAGTTTGGAGCCCCAGCCAGTCCCAGTGCATTTGCACTGCTGCTGCAGACTGGGGGCTGAGGATGGTCAGGGACCTCAGGCAGGTCCCTTGGCAGGAGACTGGGAGACCTTGATGTAAAGAAAAGTTCCCATTGCCCACAGATTCTTTGCAGGGTTACGTGGTGGACCCAAAGCCACTACAAAGAAGGACCATGAGCTATACCATGAGCAGGAGGCAGAGGGAATGCATACAAGTAACTGAAGGAAGGAAGGGGTACAGAAACAGCTTTACTGCCACAGAAAATGTCCATATAAACTGCGCATCTGGAGGAGTATGTTTGTTTGTTTCTTCAAAGTTTAGATGTGTTATAATCATAGCCCTGCTTTAAAAACTAGAAGCCAGTTTCTGCAGGGGTGTTGTGTCTTTCAGTCCTTCCAGCAAATGAGCCCATTTCATCAGAGCATTGCTAATGGCAATTAATTTTCCTTTCCCAATGCTGTGTTAGTGTTTCAGAAGCAAACACAGCTAGGCTTGCCCTGTCCTTTACAAATTCCACTATGAGAGGGTTTCATATTGCAAGTAACTATTTGGCATATTATGGCAAGCCTTGATCCTTTGAGGCTGTCATGTCTAAACAACTGAAAGTAGGTTCTCAAACTCAGCGTCTAAGCCTACTGGGTGTGCTGTCATTATCAAAGTTATGAGTGATATCATGTCCTGGACTTTCCTCTGTTTCTTTCAAATACAGGGATCTAGGGATGACTTGAGCACAGCTGGAGGATTTCAGAGCCAGACTGCAATGAAACATGCAAACTCTGTGGACACGTCCTTTTCCAAAGATGTTCTGAACTCTATAGCAGGTACAAATAACAGATTGAACACACACATAGTCAGATTTCTGTGTATCTCAGTCCATCGTGCTTTCTGCTTAGTATTCATGGAGGATGTCATTAACCCATTTTGTACAATATTGGGGGAAACATGGTATGCAATGTTTCTCTTCCCTATAGGTGTTTCTGGATTGATTTTTATTTCTTTGGTGAAACTGTTCTTACACTGCTTCACTTTCTCTCCTGCTTTGGAATGATGCCAGTATTCAGGCTTTCAGAATTCCCTTTACCTGAGTTTATTCTTGTAGTCTCTGCCTGATTTAAGAATAGTTCCAAGGTTTCTCCTGGAAAATCCTGTCTCTTGGAGGCAAATATTCCTAGTTTTTCCAGGCTTAACAGAAGGGTAGAAACACAACTTACTTTGTTCACTTCCTCCAAACCCCATTTCAAAATTCAGGGAAGTGAATTCAGGCATCTTTCCACTGATTTTTGTGGCTTTAGGTCAGGCCTGACAGAATGCAACAGGCCATTTTAATGCCATGAAAAATGGAAACTGAATCATTGTACTTCAATTTGTTGCATGTTTTCAATACTAAACATACCCATCAATAGCTTTGCAGTTGGAAGATCAAAGCACTTGTCTCAATCCAGCATGTGACACATTTTAAGTTTTCCATTTTTTTTGTTAGTTTTTGTATCCATAAATGTTTTAGTTTAGCATGTTTGCTATGACTTTCATTTACAGCCTTTTCATCAATAGCTATCTCTGCAGCAAACCATGCTGACTCCAGAGCTTCCTTAGCAAGTCTTGAATCTAACCCAAGTACCAATGAAAAAAACAGTGAGAGAACTGACACGTGTGAAAAGGTACATGTGCAAATGTTGAAAACGCTTACTAGAGGTGGAAGTCTATCACTATACTAAACAAGGCCCTCTGCTGTCACTTCAACAGATCATGAGACCTTTGTCTTTGATTGGATCAACTCTTCGTTTTGACAAGTTGGATCAAGCTGAAACCAGAAGCCTTCTTATGTGTTTCCTTCACATTATGAAAACCATTTCAGAAGGTAAGAAAACGTGCACTAACTGCTTAATTTATATTGTTGTAAAATACTGTGAATGCTGAATTCAAGCAAAGATTAAATTAAAATAATTATCAGTGTATTTTACAGACTTTGGGTCAAGTTTAATTCACTGTAACAGATACATAATATATTTTTATATCTCCCTTTAGACGCACTGATTTCCTACTGGTTGCGAGCACCATTCTCAGAAATAACAGACTTTTTCAGCATTTTAGAGTAAGTTTACTTTGTAGTTGTTTGATTTTTATGTTGAATATTCTAAAGTGATGGCTGCAAACAATTTCTCTTTGGGTTTGTCCACCTAGTGGAATAGGCTGAAATAGCTCTTGTGTCTTAAATTATTTTGCCATAGTCTTCCAAAATCATAATGAGACATTAATATGATCCATATCCTCCAATATGTTGCCATTTCCATGAACAGGGGTCGTAGTGCTTTGAGTGTTCCTCTTAGGAGATATTCTCGTAGTAGTTTCCCATTTGGGATTGAGATTCTGTTCTACCCTTGAGAAAAATATTTAGCTCCCCAAAACTTCCAAACCATAAGAAAAGTCACGTAATGTAGGATGACCTGCTTTTCACATCCCCAGGGTGGTTTGCTCAATTCAGTCTATGCATGACTGCAGAATCCTTGCAGGTAGCTGTTTTTGGAATTTTCTCACCCTCTTGTAATTGACATGTGAGTTATTTAACTTCAACTGGTGAAGAAGCAATGCTTCTGCAGCCAAACCTTTGCCTCTGACTTTGCCGTCTCACCCAGCAGGAATCTTCAGCTGGGGAGAAAGGGAACACGGTTACACAAACTGCTGCCACATCTTGTGTGTCCCTGGGCTGGGAACTGCTGCATTCTGTTCTTTTTGCTTACTAGCAGGTTCATGTGCCACAGGTCTCATTGAGGCACTAAGATTCAGTAATATTTTTCATAAGTATGAAGCCATTAATAGACATAAAATGTGTTGGTTTATCTTTCAGGGTTTGTCTGCAAAATTTCAGATATCTAGGAAAACGCAACATCGTAAGGTAATTCTCTAGTTACAGACTGTATGCTGTAGTATTTAAATATTACAGCATTATATTAGACTTAAATGAGGTTAACAGTATATCTATGAATTTTCTTCTGAAATCATCAGTTTGTTATACTGAAGCCAACATATGCTTCATTTTTTCTTTTATGGAAACAATGGTGTTCTGGATGTCTGAGCGCATACCTGCTACAAAAGATGAATTGCATGCAATGATATGATAACCATTCTTGCATTTATAACCCAAAATACTGGGCCATTCTCAACAGTATTTCTGTTCATACGCCAAACAAGGGAACTTTGAACACTGTATTTCTATCCAAGTCATGGAAAGAATAGTTTTAATGGGCATAGATAAGTGTTTCACAGCAATAAAAAAAATAATGTTCTGCCTCTCCATACTCTCTGACAAAAAAGGGGGTTGTGTTCAGCTGTGAAATGTGAAATGCACACTTTATCTCAGTTGATGTTTCATTTTTAATTTTATGTTACCACTGTGAACTGGTCTATATGTCATACAGTGTAAAAGTTAAAGGTCACCAGATAAAACAGTTCATGCTCCATGGCAGGTTTTGTCAGGCCTGCATTTATTCTTCAGGGACGCAGCAAAAATCAATGTCACGTTCTGTAACAGATTAACACTTATTTTCTCTTAACAGGAAAATTGCTGCTGCTTTTAAGTTCGTTCAGGCCACCCAGAATAATGGAACCCTGAAAGGTTCAAACTCCTCTGGCCAGGCATCGGGGCTGCTCTCCCAGTGGTAATGTCACATTGTATTCCTAACTTGTGTAAAAACAAAACCTTTGTTGTCACCCTCCAGCCCTCATACCCTGCCACAGTATTGACCAAAAAGAGGCTGACAAAACATGTAACATATTTCTGAGCCTCCGAAGCTGTAAACTATATGAGTCCCTTTAACTTCAACTTACAAGCTGCTGTTTAAAGTGTTATGTTCAGAAGAATTCTTAGTTACTATCAATTTTTTTCAGTATTGCAGAAACAGTAGCTGTTGTTTTCAGCTCAGATCCTTTAAAAATTATAATCATTAGTATTTTAGTTCTAAACTTCTCATTATAAATTAATGATATGTTTGTCTGCATCAAAGAGGATTAAAAGAACACATGCATATGTACACATATTTTTACTGTCATTGTCAGTTTGTCACAATTTTTTCACCTCAGAGTAGCTGTGTCATTTCTTTCTCGAGCAGGATGTATTTTTCTTATATTCTGAGCTAACAGAACTCATCTCAGTTTCTCTTCAGCGAAAGACAGTTTTCTAAACATCAAACAGCTATTTAAGCTGGTGCTCTATTTAAGTGCTCAATGCGTATTTTGTCCCCTGTGATCTCAAGAAATCACAGCACATGTTTGTTTTGTCCACCTCACTGACTTTCTTCATCTTTGTTTCTCTGAAAAATTTTACATCAGTTTGTTTAACTCAGCCTGTGAGAAGTACTGCAGTAACTGACACGGAAAAATTCGGAACAGGCACAATAATATATTCTTTGTTTCTGTTTTTAATGGTACCTCTCAATTTCAGGATGCATTCTACTTCAAGTCACGATAGCCACAAGCACCACAGATCTCAAACGTTACCAATAATCCGTGGCAAAAATGCACTTTCTAACCCCAAACTCTTGCAGATGATAGACAGTAGCACTGCAAGTAAGTACAGAAATTATTTACTTCCCTCTGGACTTCTGTGGGATTTAGATCAGGCTCTATACAGACCTTTTTATGGCAGAAGGTTCTTAAAATTATGAGATCAAAGTTGTCTATTCCATTTTTCAATTAGGTTTCTCACCTCCTTTGAGGATGAACAGAAACAATGCAAGGATATACTCACATCTCTGGTGCAGCCAGTGAAAGTTGGCTCAAATTCCCTCTCCTTTCATCTCCTATAAGCAGTTTTCTTCAAAATACCCCTTTGATTAAATGTGCAGTTAGAACCCCATCTCTACTGGATGATACTTAATGACCAGACTGAGAATTAAATCATCTTTAGCAACATTTAGAAGATTGCTTGTCATCTTGCTTTTTATATGTTGCAGGTACCTCCAGTGAAACAGATATTGTACAGTATGTAGACACAGAGGCAAACATTGCTACAGAAGTGTCCCTCACAATCCTCGACCTGTTGTGTCTTTACACTCTGAATCACCAGGTATATTTTGCTGGTTTGTTTTCTGTTTGAACTGGTGCCATGTGGGATATGTGGTGGAATGAAGCAGGCACACAGAAAACTTGGAATGCCTGGGGCAGCAGGATAGGGAAATAAGATATGCCAGTCCTCAGTGAAGGTAGTTTAGGAAAGAGTTGACTCATAGTATCCAAACTGAATAGAAGGATGTGGAAGAAGAACACATATCCAGGGCTATGTAAAACCCTGCTCTGCTTGAAATTGTCATGCATCTACTAATATAACACCTTTTCTGAATCATGGTTATCCCACTAGATTTCAGAGATTTTTGACAACAGATTTCCGGGCTGATTATTATCTATATCTCTTCAAGTCAGCAGGTAGATCCTCTGCTTCTTTAAAAACTGCTCAGATTGCTTCAGCAAGCCCAGATGACTTGTTGGAGATCTCACAGCCACAAGACAGCAAACAGGTTCTTTTACATTTCCGTGTTCCCTGTCTGCTACCCAGCCCTTAAATACAGTGTACAAACCACAGGCATAGAAAGTGCTGTCCTTGAAAAACTACAAGGAAAGAGCCTGTAGTAAGCTGGAAAAGCCCGATCTGCAGAGATTTTCACATTGAGAAAAGCATCTCCATGGGACCACTCCAATGTAAAGTCCAGCTGATCCTGCTTCTGTTCATTCACTTTAATAACCAGAATGTCCTATCTGTGAACTTTTCAGAGGCAGCTCCAGCAATCTGATTGCCAGAATGTGTTGATGAAGAAAGTCTTTGACACACACATGCTCTTTTTGCAAATCAACCAGTCAGCAGCAGCTCTCAAGCATGTCTTTGCTGCCCTACGGCTGTTTGTGGGCAAGGTAACTATGTTTTTATCTTGTTAGTTGTGCCTATTAATATGTTACAAGTACAGCTTGGGGGCAATTGGGTACTTTGAAATAGTTCTGAATTTCACTGTATTAATACTTATTTCTGACAAAGACGATCTTTTTTATTGCTGATTAATGGTAAGAAGTTCACAATATCTGAAAAAATTAGTTCTGGTTTTGAAAATGAAAAATTTACTAAGAAAGAGAAATTTTAATGTAAATGGATGGTATCTGGCTGTATCATTGACTTTCCTGCCTCTACCACTTATGGAAGACAACTTGAAACCCTAGAGGTCCACAGTCTTCATGGCAGATTCCTGATTTGCAGTATCCAGTGGTGAATGACTGCTGCTGTCCCCAGAGGAACTAGCAGGAGAATATTCCATACACTTAACCAAAAGTTCATCCAAACTAAAACAGTTTTACAAATATTTTACAAATAATTTTAAACATAGAAGATTTTGGGGCAAAAATATGCTTATGTGTCAACCTGTTTCTTTGCTTGTATTGCACTTTTACAATGTATTGCCCATCATTTACAATGATCATGGGCAATTTGGCACTGGGTGCCAACTGCAAAGGCTGCACAATTTCCGAGTTGTAGACTTAGATGAGATCCTCTTAAAACTAATCAGAATGTAGCACACAGATAACAATTGCTATGGGGAAGTGAGAACAAGCAAGGCTGGCCTCATCTCCTAAATATTCCTATGAATCACAAGAGTGTAGATCAGTGGCCTCCCTCTGGTTATCTCAGGGGAAAGGAGGAGGAAATCATGCTTCTTCTAGTAATGCAGCTTGAGGACATGGGGGAAACATGAAGTAAACCATCCACAGACAGCTTTAAATTACATACCAGACAGTTAGGAACGGAAGAGCTCTCTGCGTTGGGAGAATAAATATATATCCAGAATTGCCCTTTAAATTTATCCTATAACTTTGGGGATTGAATTCTCTCTTCATAGTTCTGTGGGAACAGGCATCACATGTGGTTTCTGCAGCAGAACCTCTTGGGAAGTACTTTAGATCTGTGGCCAATATGTACGTCCTTCACCTCTCCTCACTCTATCTTCTGTTGCACTCACCCTGTTGATAACAGTGGGTATGGCTTGGAGAGCCATCCTTCACTTTCTGTTGCCTCCTGCTGTTCAAACACGACCTCTGGAAGTTCATTGTGTTTTCTACTCAAAGAGTATTTTCCTTCTCCTGAACAACTTTCACAGAACTCCCCACCCCGCTTTTCCTGGTTAGCCATCCTGCATTCCTTGTGGAGAGGCTGCTCTGCTGCTGTGCTTGCTGTGTGCCAGCTGCTGTCTGGGTTTCCTGGAGGCCAGTTCGATGGCATATGGTGTTTGTATGAAAATCTGTGTGCACCTCTTACTTAATCTTAATTTGCACGTGGGATTATGTTTAGTTTAAACCCTGGTGTGAATGACTGTGGGAGAGCTGTTTTTACTGCAAGCTTAACAGAAAAAATTGTTAACTCAGAATAACTGCACCAATGCCTGAGAGTAGTGCTGAACATATTCACACATTTCTTTTCAATAGTTCCCATCAGCATTCTTCCAAGGACAAGCAGATCTCTGTGGTTCCCTCTGCTATGAAATCCTGAAGTGTTGTAACCATAGGTCACGTTCGACTCAGACAGAAGCATCTGCTCTTCTTTATTTTTTCATGAGAAAGAACTTTGAATTTAACAAACAGAAATCAATAGTCAGATCCCATCTACAGGTAAGCAAAGTGTGAGATCATCAGTATTTAACTGATGTGCACTGGTTTTTATCATTATTATTTTTATGCATTGAAGCAAGGCAATTCTCAGTGGCAACTTGATTTTCCTGCCAAGTGTGAAGTTGGACTGGATTCTCTGCTGTTTTTTGGGCTGCTCAGCACTGTCCAGGGAGAGACAACAGCTGTGAATGTGGCCATGTCACCAGATAAATGGCTATTCCTGATTCACATGCACTGCTTACAGCAGTGAGAGCAGAGCTGATGAAGAAACTAAACGGAATCCTGATAGTGCAGGAACAGAAATGTAAAGTCCAATAATAACACGATTACTCTGCAAAATGTGAGCAGTCACACACATTGGAAAGATTATTCACAGTCCTTGCCATTGTATATGCTATCTTTTAAGACAGGTATCACAGTGCACTAGCCTGGTATATCAAGTGATACTAAAATAGGGGTTAAAAAGTGTTCTGAAACTCTGATTTTCTTTGCTAATTGCATCCTGTGTTTGCTCCCCCTGTGCAGCTCATCAAAGCAGTGAGCCAGCTGATAGCGGATGCGGGGATTGGCGGATCTCGTTTTCAACATTCACTTGCAATTATAAATAATTTTGCTAATGGAGACAAGCAGATGAAAGTAAGAAACATTTTTTTTCGATCACTCCCTCTTGCAAAAGGTCAACAATTTCACAGGAGCAAGTGTTTCAATGAATAAAATTGCTGGCTCTTATTAGCCAGTGATTTATGCATTCATAGTGTGCCTCTCTCAGGCAGTCTGAAATTCATGAAAGTGCTTGTGACTCAGAAGCTTAATAACTGAAAATAGTTTTCTTCAAACAAAAAGGATTTTTATTTAAAAATTGTATTATTTGTTATTTATTGCTTGTTTTGTTCATTCACCTGATGTCAGAGATGTCCTGCATTGTGACTAACGAAATGCAATTGCAGTTGACAAACAATTTTTAGTCTACAAACAGTCCCTTTCCTTTCTTCAGTAAACATGTAGCAAAAACAGGCACAACCTGAAAAAGGCACTTACCACTTACATTAGTTACCACTGCTATTATAATCATTGACTGTACTAAAATTGTTGAAAAAACATTCTGATTTATAATTCTTGCAATTCCTGTCCAAACGTTTGTCAACATGCATTTTGAATTTTGTACTTTGGAGGTGTTGTTTCTTCTCTGAAGGTGACTTTAGGGTAGCTCCACTGAGGTTAATAATAAAGTTAGTATAAACAAATGGCATAAGTAATTTGATGTCTCATTTAATAAGATGCAGTTAACAATTGTATTTGTTTTCAAAGTCCAGCTTTGATTTCACAGCACTGCAGTCAGTCACACTGCTTCTGTGACATGCTCATCTGTGTGTGACATAGAGGAGGGAGCATTTAGTTTCATTTATTTTTTCTGGATGTTTTTACTTTTAAACAAAGCAAAGGAGGGAAACAAGTCTGAAAACATCAAGAATTTGTGTACAATGTGTATGTACTGTGGAACTGTGATTCTGCTTCCAAGCCTACTGAATTAGGGAAAGGTACCAAGGTCTTCCATAAGCAGAACTCTAGCTCATTCAGGGGTGCTGCGTGTGACTCTTTGGATGGTTTTAGTGATGTGTTGCTTATCTGTCCCAAAGAACGTTAATTTCCCAGCAGAGGTGAAGGATCTGACCAAACGCATCAGGACAGTTTTGATGGCCACAGCTCAGATGAAGGAGCATGAGAAGGACCCTGAGATGCTTGTGGATCTGCAGTACAGCCTAGCAAATTCATATGCCAGCACACCTGAGTTACGTAGGACGTGGCTTGAAAGCATGGCCAAGATTCACGCGAGAAATGGAGATTTATCAGAGGTAAAGTACATACATGAACAGGAAATCCATTTGTCTTTAGGCTGAAATGTTCTGATGAAAAGGGCTTTGAAAGACAGACAACAGCAGTCATTTAAGAGAATCATACAGTATCTCTCGCATACTTGAAATTAGAGGAATACAGGTTTGAAAAACACCCAGAGATGTGATTTGCTCATCCCAGTTTACCTGATCATGACTACCTCAGATGTGCTTGAGCAAGACTTGGAACTGTCTGACAGGGAAGCTGTGGGCAGTGTCACTTTGGCATTTCTGCTGTTTAACCCTAATGGGCATGGCAGCTGTAGCGTAGAGGGGGTTATGAGCAGTGAATAACTTACATAAAAGGATTTTCTTCTCCCCCACTATGGCATAGAAAAGAAGCTTTGTTTATAATGTGTTGTCCTGTTCATCAAAAACTAAATAGGTGATGCAAAACTTCACTGCATAACCCAGGAATATCATATTTATTAAGTAATCTTAATGGTTTTCTTGAGCAAATCTCTGTATTTACATAAAACACCTAGTGAAATTAATGTTCCAGAAGGATTTCATCATTTAATCCTTTATTTTCTTAGTTAGATTAGTTTTTTCTTCCCTTTTCTGCATCAAGACCTGGCAGTGGTGAAAGTATGTGCTCTTTATCACATGTAATCTGTAAGTCATACAGTGCACTTTAACATATCCATGTATGCTGGTCTCTCCTTACAGGCTGCTATGTGCTATATTCATATTGCAGCTCTCATTGCAGAGTACCTGAAGAGAAAAGGTAAGATCAAAGCCAACTATGTATCTATAAACATTATTCTTGAAAATAAGTTTTGGCTGTCCTGCTTTCCTTCCTTATATGTAAAGTATTCTTAAAGTAGCTTGAATTCTTCCCAAATATTTTATTTTTAAAATATATCATAAATGCTAGTCTTAACACTGGAACAGTGAAAGTGTGTGTTTTGTGTAAAGAGGGTTAATTAAATGTTTAGCAAGCTAGTGCTAAAAGGGAATGCTTCACTTGTTAGTCTGTTTTTATTACATATGCATGTATTAACACATACCAGTAGCACTATACTAATACCATCTTACACTATCATAGGTTACTGGAAAATGGAAAAGATTTGTACCTCACGTATGCTCCTGGATGATGGTCAAGTCTCTGATAGTAATGTGTTACTAACAACTCACAATATAGGAAGTGAGTGCTCTAACCGTGCCTGTTTATGGGTCAAATAACATAACTAGGAAGTCAAACTATTGTTCTCCAACTGATCTGGAAAAATACCAACCAAAGCAAAACTATTTCTAGTGCATGTTGAAGGCTGTAATAGAAAGCAAGTACTGTTGGAAACGTGTTCCTTTCCTTATGCTCTTTGGCTGGTTTGATGGATTGCTCAGATTGTCTCTGGTTATGGGCTTTTTCAGCATGAGAGCAGTTTGCTCTTCACTGGCAAGAGAAATCCCTCTCGGGTCAGTTGGTGTTTAGCATGCAAATCCATGTCCAATTCCTTGGCTATCCAGAGCTGGGAGGGCAGGGGGATGGAATTAATATCTGGTTATCCATATGTAACTTAAGGTTTTTTTAAATCTGTGATGCTTATTAGAGAAATAAAGTGCAGGCTTACATTTTTTAATGCTTCTATGCCAATGGCTGTATGGTTTATGAAATGTGTATTTCACAGTAATTCTCTGCACGAGATACAAGGAATTTCCTCAATGAGCAATTTCTAGGGTCAAGGGCAAATATCTGGGGAAGAGAAAACTGTTAGTTTTGGAAAGACCATAGTTTTTCACTTGGACTTGTCTGTGGGCAAGATGAAAAAATATATCCTTTTAGAGGAAAGGTTTCTGTGAAGAGCAGTATTTCTGAGGTAGTTCAGTAGTGGTAAAATACTTTGCCTGAATAACAGATTACAGTAGATGGAGTGAAGAACTTGGGTCATATTAAACCATTTTCAAAACTTGAAAGAGGAGATGTAGCCTCCTGTCTCAGTGTGTGTGGATTAGCTTTTTTAATTGTGTCATAGTAGCATTTTCCTACTTTTTAATTGAACATGAACTGTGCCAGGAGTTCATCTCCACTGGCAGGTTTACCTTCTCTGCTCGAGAGCAGTAGTGAAATCCTAGTTGGCCAGACTTCCCCTGATCTGTAACGTGCAATGCCTGTGCAAGTTGTTTCTGCTGCAACCATTGCACTGAGGCCTTGGCTTAGCAAATACTCGATGTAAGTTCAGTTTCATTCCTTGTGAGCCTTCCCATCAGCAGTTTCTTCCACCAGCCTGAGCTTTCTAAAAGGGAGTTCCTCGGCTGGGGCTGTGGCAGCCCTGCTGGCCCTGGGCAGGACATGACCTCTGCTACCAGCAGCTTGAGCCCAGCAGAGGCACAGTGTGGTCCAGAACAGCCATGTCCCCATGGGCTGTGGTGATCCTGGGGGACTGTGCCCCTAGAAAACCCAACAGGGGGACAGTGCAGGTCCCAGAGTGTAGGTTTCAAGTACAAATCGTGTTGCCTCAGCCTGGGAGGATAATTCCTTTGCACACATAAGCCAGCACTGCACAGCTCAGGAACCAGAATGCCAGAGAGGAGTAACATTGCATCAGGAAAATGTTATCATTGCCCTTTGCCTGGACAAGTGGATTTATATCATTGACGAAATGTGTAATAGTGTCATAAATTCAGTCAGCTTCATTTGTGCTTCTCATTACTTGGGCTGTGAAAAAAGTAACTAATCTAGTCAAATAAAATCAGCTCTGTTTCAATGGCATCCAGTAACTTCTTGAATTATCTGGTTATTCAGTCATTAATTGGCTTTGTTATGACTTGCCCTTCAAGGCTTATTTTCCATGGGATGGCCTGCTTTTCTGAGCATTACCCCCAACATTAAAGAAGAAGGTGCTATGAAGGAAGACTCTGGGATGCAAGATACTCCCTATAATGAGGTCAGCAACATTAACATTTATATACCTGTTCTTATTAACAGAGAGTGTTAATTCTAGTGGATGCCTGTGCATGTTACAACGAATTACAGTGAGTGTACTCACGCAGTATTAAAAGGTACAGAGCTTTTGAGTGAAATGCCACAGCTGTTGTATTAAGCAGCCAGGACTGGTGTTTAGCTAACAAGAACATGAAGTACCAGAGATGGATGTCAGGGCAGGGGAGAGCCCACAAAGCAAACCCATTCTTCTGCATGAGATGTCAAGTATTCAAGTATTTTCATGTTACTGTTATATCAGGGGTTTTTTCTACAGAAAGAAGTTCCAGAATAAAAATGAAGTAGTGGGTATGTGCTTTGGCGGCATTGCTATTAATTAAATGCCACCAACTGTCAAGTCATTGAACTATTTGTATTTGTGAAATTGCAGAATATTCTTGTGGAGCAGCTGGAGCTGTGTGTTGAGTACCTGTGGAAGTCTGAGCGATATGAGCTTATTGCTGAGGTTAACAAGCCTATCATTGCTGTTTTTGAAAAGCAGAGAGACTTTAAAGTAAGTTGGTGTTTGGCTTGCGTTTTTTTAATCATCCTAAAGCAACAGAAAAGATCAAAATTTTTAGGGGAAAAAAGAGTGCTTTCTTTAAAAGGAATGTTTTCTTTCTTCCTGTCTGTAATTTCTCCTTTTAATACTTTGTGCTGTGAGAAAATAAAAAACTCTGGTATCTTACCTTCCTCTTTTCAGCATCCATACAACAGTAAATTAAAAAAAGAAATTCAAACCTCTTGTCTTAGCCAGTGGATGTGATTTTTTTACATGGGTTTTAAACCAGGAGCATATTTGCATTGTATTTAAGTTTAGAAACTGCTGATTAATTCCCTGATCTCCTCACAGTTTCAGTGTTTCTTGATTTCTTATTGACTTGGCAATTTTAATACATAATGGATAAACAGGTCATCATCTCATGTACTGATTTTTCTGGGTTTAAGTTTAAAGAAACCCAAAGTAGTAGGTAGCAATAAGGTATATGCTGAGTAAACAGGTCCTCATATTTTAACTTAGCTGAAATTTGGGTTCACTATCCTAGGAAAATGCTGCTTAGTGGTAATTGTGGATAGCATATCTTTGCATGGAACTGGGAGCTGATTGGAGTTGTTGGCACCTTGCTCTCACCTGCACGACTGATCCTTGGGTTCTCGGACCTCTTAGTAGGTCTGTACCACTGCCTGGTAGTGGGATGGTTCTCTTCCTGTGTGACCCTGTACCCAAAGGCATCCAATGCCACAAAACTGCTCAGAAGATGACAGAAACCTTGAAATGAATCTTTAGTGACTGCTAACAAGGTTAAACTATTCCCTTAGCATGTACAGCCATCTTGGCAAAGATTTGGGAACCTGGTTAAGGCAAGCCATGGCTGGGCAGAGCTGTAGTGGCATTTCCCAAAACATGCTCTCACCTTCCCTCCCTCTGCCTGTTCCCTGATGTAGAGACTGTCTGATCTGTACTACGACATCCACCGCTCTTACCTGAAGGTTGCAGAAGTGGTGAACTCTGAGAAACGTCTCTTTGGGCGATATTACCGTGTTGCATTTTACGGGCAGGTAAGTCAGCTTGTGTTCTTTTGTATCCACAGATTCCCAGGTTTCAGCCCTGTTCTTCTGTTCCTGACATATTTCAGGGAGGCCAAAACAGGCAAGCACTTGGTAGTGAATCAAGGGGTAGAAACTGCCTCGTGGGTCAGACTTCCCAGCAGGATTTTACTCAGGAGAGAGAGCACTCGGTTGCCTCTGTGTAAAACACTGCTGTGGATTTAGTGTTGTAGTGGAGAACAGAGTTACTTGTATGTCAGCTTTAGTTCTTGACTTCATCAGTCAAAACTGAGACTGAGGCAGGGCAGGATTTTTCAAACTAAAACATCAACAAAACCAGATAAGACATCTTTTAGATATATGGCGCTCTCCTCTAATAGAGCTTAAAGCAGAGCACTATGTAGTAGATGTTTCCTTGTGTTTCTCTCTGACTGACTTCTTCTTCCAGACCACCTCTTATTCCTGTGCAATGTACTGTAGAATAGTTTTATTCCCTCTACTGTGCTTCAGCACCCTTGAAGCATTATTTTGTGCTTTCTTCCACTACAAACCAGTGTAGAAATCCAGCATGTTCCTTTAAGTCCTGGTTTTGGCAAGCATACAATTTCCTGTATTCTAAAATAATAAGGTGTGTAAACAACAGATTGATGTGAATCATTCTGTTTGCTAATTAGATTTTAATGCAGAAATTTGCTCTTTTCTCCTTTTGATCTTATTCAAGGCTGTGGTAAGTCTAGTTCTTTTGCATGTTTTGTTTAATTCTCCTCACACATCCTTCATCCTTCCCTGTACTCTTATTTAACATTAACTTTCCTGTGCTCTCAATTCTTTGGTTCATGGCAGATGAAATAATGTTGTTTCATTCATTGTTGCATCCTGCAAACTAACTTTTGTTTGTTCAGTTAGCTGAATTACCAAGCTGTATCTGTTGTCATGTTGTGTGTGCACTGTGGGGCCCAATGCTGCATTATCTCATCTCAGTGGAAGTTTCCCTCACCTTCACTGGGAGTGGGATTGGACCCCTTCTTTCTCTGTTGAAAATCTTGGAGTAGCATTAATGCTGTTTGAATGCAAGCCTGCTTTCCTGGCCTGTGCAACAGCTCCAAAGAGGAAGGCTGTTGTGTCAGTCAGAAATCCATGGCAGTGGTAACTGGAGCACTCTGGGCAGGCTGCAGCCACGATCCCAGTGGTCCCTTGTAGGAGCAAGCAAATGGAGAGTCAGAGGGAAGTGGTGGCTCCTGGCTCTTGAGACAGATTAGCAAAGCTGGACTTGCCAATTGCAAGGAGAAAGTGAGCTGCACCTTAGGAAGGGCAGTTTCCCTTATACCTGATCTTCCTCCAAATTGGGAGCAGCACAGGGGAAAATGTGACTCTCCTACTTGCAGCTTCTTGCCAGGGCTTTCCCAGGGACAGTGGCTCTCCCAAGGGGTAATTTAGCTGAAGCACTTCTGCTGAACTGGATTAACATCTCTGTTACAGTGCAATGATTTTCCAGCTGCCAGTGCCACAAGGGCAACTTCATTTAAACAGCCTTAGTGCTCTAAAGCATATGACTGTCATAGTTGAGTGTTGCTCCGTCTGTTCCCTGGTGCCCCCGGTCACTGAGCTCTGAGTACAACAAGCACAACTTTCTCCTCGCCCTTTGCAGGAGAGATGTTATGTGGCAGAAAGTGGGACTGCTCTGTATGGCTCCTTGCAGAGACATAGTGACAGAAGTGTGTGGCAAATAATTAAAGGTAGATCATTCCTATCAGTGTTACTTGTGCCTCATTGACCAAGATAAACAGGAGTGGGTGTGGAGAGGTGGTTAAGGAGGGCTTCCCTGTACACTAAGCACCATGGCACACATGGGAGCTACAGATGAAGCTTGACCTGGAAGGAGCCACAGAGGGAACAACAGACTGTTCCCATACACTGGTTGTGCCTGCATATTTTTTTCCCTTTGGAAGGTTTTGTGTATGTATTTCTATCAGTCCCTTTTTCCTGTGTGCCACTTGCTTTCATTTTAGCTGTGCAGGTGAGAAAGTATGGGATCTTTTGGTCCTTCTGTTGCCAAGAGTATTTCAGGCCTCTATGCTGAGATCAGTCTCAGTGCCCAATCCATTTAAAACACTAAAAGCAATTCCCTTTCTTTCTGCTTCTGGCAGACTTTGCACACTCTCCCAAAAGCTAATAATTGCAGGTTTTACTAGTATTACACAGTTAAATGGATGTAAAGCAATATGAATCACTTTGCTTAGGCCACTACAAAGGGAATGCCACAGAAGTAAACTCAGTATGCAGATATGTGCAGGTATGAGATTCCTTTTCAGTCATACACATACACTATTCTGTAAAACATCCAGGGGTAGATACATATGTGAAAACATTCACATTAAAAATATTATTAAATATATACATTTATGCAATAAACATGTTTATCAATTGTATCAATACTAAATATATACATACATACGTTTTGTAAAAATGGAACACTGCTGTTCCTTAACTGAAACAAAAGCTGCAGAGAAAGCAGATTACAGGATAAGAGAATAATGTAAATACTGTTTGCAGGGAGAGTTTTGGGGGTTCTTAGTGGAAAAAGATGTGCAGCTGTACCTAAAAACAATTCTTCATGCAAAGGCAGAGACAGTATTTGGTGGCTGCATTGCTATTGCTGCAGGGACCCTGCACAAGGATGGTTTGAATTAATGTGGTCCTCAGAGAGGATGCAGTTGACTGTTTTCACCAGCAAGCTTTATTTGCCAGCTCAGAGAGCTGGATCTCATGGCAGCTGCTGTTTTAGGCTGTGAAGTCTGTTAAGGGCCTTTGGTGACAGCATCTCATTGCACCCCCAAGTGACCACACCAGCCAGCACATATGATTTTATTCACAGAGGAGTGTTTGAGAAGTCAGCATCTTTCTTGAATTAAAAGCCAAAAAAAAAAAATCTGTTAAATATACTGAAGAGCTGAGAATTTATTGTGCTGATAAGCAAAGCCACTCAAGACTTGTTTTTCAGAGCAGTGTTAGGTTAAGGTAGAGTTGAGCGTTTGTTCTCCTGTGTGTGCAAGAAGCTGTGGAAGTTGGGAGGGCAGAGTTTCATAGTGTTAAGCTGAACTGCAGGTGTATGTCTGAAGAGCAGAAGATGTGTCCCCTTTTCCAAAAGTGATAGAACAGCTGTAGCTTCCCTTACCGAGGAGGGCAACATGCTCAACATGCTCCCACCTCACCGTGGGAGGAGGTGCTCAGCTGATATAGATGGGGAAGGATCCATTAGATGCTAATTCTTGGCAGGTAAAGCAGAAGGCTTTTCCTCAGCATGTCAGCTGTGGGGATGGTGTGTGTTCTTCCAGCAAAGGGCAGAGAAGAGTCCGATTTACTGTGAGCACCAAGGGCTGTGTCTAGGGGTGTATGGGGAGGAAGAAGAGCCTTTTCAGAGCTCCCACAGTGATAGCCCTGGGTCACAACTTGCCTCCCTGGAAATCAGAGCACAGTGGAAACCAATAACCTACTGTCCAGGAGGTCATCTCCCTTCCATTACCTTCAGCTGTAATAATTTTCATCTGAAAGGCTGCGTTGTCCTTGTAGGGCAAAACCAGCCAGTGTGAAAATAATCTAGGGATATGCATCGATAATGTAACCTTAGCTGCTTAATATTTTGAAATCCTGAAATTGGAGGATATTTGGCTTCTGAAAAGTATTTAATCTTACTTTCAATAGTCTTTGCCAGACATATAGCATATGGCAGACGTGATTATTTATAGCTCACAATTAACTTCTGCCTGTCACTTGTCAGCTGAAATACTGTAGGGAATATGTACTTAAATGATGTCTCTTCCATTTAGAGATAAGACTAAATCTGTTAGTTGTTTGTTTTCAGGTATTTTTTTAAGTAGAACTATTAACGCAGATATCATCTTAGTGTGCCATGAAGCATCAGCACAGAGATTTGGCACTTACATATAAACATTGTGTTCCAGCATGCAAACATAGACTGAATCAGGGTTTAAGAGCATAAACTATATTCTAGCTTGCTATGTGATTAATTTGGAAAACATGAGGGGTTTTGTTGAAAACACTGAATGCTAAAAGAAAACAGATGCCTTTTGATAGAAACAGTCCTGAGTAGAGTTGCATCGAACTAATGAGGTTTTCCCACATAAAGCAGTTTTGCTTGGGTGGAAACAAGATGAGAAACCAGATTATGATCCTGCAGATCTTTTCTCAGTGAAATCAATAGAAAGTTAATTGCCTGCCCAGCTCAGTAGATGTTTATAGGGTGTCAGCTTTGGAGCTTTAGATTTGTTCTCTAATTACCTGTGAAGCTCTTCATATGCCTATGGAGTTTAATTGATAATGTTGTTAAAAGTTGTGCGATGTTAGAAGGTGACTGTGAGACTGATTAAGATACTGTCAGATGAGCTGCTGTTGCAATTAGTCATTGGTTTCCAGTAATGCAGACAGTGCTCTTGGCACTGGCCTTTTATTGCCCCTTGTCCTCCCTGGAGGAGAAGCCACAGATACACTTATTTGTTAATCCAAATTGAAATAAAGTTTAGGGGCGGGGTTCAACAAGCATTGGAATTTACAGCTATTTTATTTTAATTCAGTATATTTTTGTGAAGATTTTCCTAGTCAATAATTTTAGTGGCCAAAGTTGAAACACACTTCAACATGAAATGGCTGGATTTTGCATGAGTACCTTCCAAAGAGATTTTGGAGGTATCTCTTGACTTCATTAATTTCTCCTTCTCTGTTTTTCAACAGATGGCAGTTTGCCTAGGTATATTGTAGAAGTAGCTGTCCAAGCTACATCATGTTAAGTTTAAAGGGCCTTGGGTCTGACATCATTAATGCAATCTGCCTTTCCACTTACACATCCAGATTTCAGCAGCAGCATATGAAATCCTAGGAGGAGGGCTGGTGCAGCTCATGGCATTGGGATAAATCCAGTCCTTGTTAATGGGGCACCTGCTGCTTTCTGCTCAGCTGAGAGAGCTTCTCACAGGGTGTTGATGTACATGTTCATCATGTGGCAGTTGAATGTCTCACCTGCAGGGGATGCAATGCTGTGTAAATTTCTTCTGAAGCCTGACAGGTTTTTGTTCAGCCTTTTATTAAAGCTCTGCCAAGTCCATTGAGTGTATTAAGTAACGACCTTAACAAGATTGAACTTTTTTTTTTTTGCAAAGGAGCACAGTCTATGTGTCTTTTTTGCTTTTCTTTTTCTTTTCAAATGTAAATCATTTACTAATTGTCTCTGAAAATGCTGCAATTCTGTATGACCTTTCAAGATGCCACCAGAGTTCCTCTTCAGCTGTTCTGAAGAGATGCAGACCAGTTCCCAGTTGCTCCCCATGCCATGGCCACAGGCAGCAGTGCCCAGACTTAGCCTGCACACATGGCTCCCAGACAGGATGTGCTGGGTGTGTCATGCTGCACACAACCCAGCTGGGCTCAGCATCCAACAGAGAGCTGTTATACTCATGTGCTGTTAACACCAGTGCTTCTCAAATAGTTAATTTTTAATGAAATGATTCAAATTTAAAGAATTTTAAATGTCCAGTTTTAATCCATGAGGGTTTTGTCATCATACACACATCAGCATTCTCAAGAAAGCCCTTTACTCTTTAAGCAGCTCGGTCTCTTACATGAATAAATGTGTAGGAGTTATTTCCTGGGTAACTTTGGAGGCTGCAGACCAGTATAAATGCAGACCTCTAGGTATGTGTCTGCTAGGACTGGAGAGAGGTACGCTTTTAATTTAGGTGCTGGAAGTAGCCTACTGGATGCTCTGGTGGGTATACAGGCAACCTTGATTCCTCATGTAAGCACCTTGTTTAAGCTTTGCCCTGCCTGTTGTGTTCACTGTATCCTTCCATTTCTTTCCAAACAGGGTTTTTTTGAAGAAGAGGAAGGTAAAGAGTATATCTATAAAGAACCCAAATTAACAGGCTTGTCTGAGATCTCTCAAAGGCTGATGAAACTTTATGCAGACAAGTTTGGAATAGATAATGTGAAGATCATCCAGGATTCCAACAAGGTATGAAAGACATGCAGTTTTGCAGAAGGGAGAGAACTGAGTATTGATGGTTCAGATTTTGAGAGCTGTGTTTCAAATGAATGTCAACTGAGTGTATGTGTAAAGTACTATGAGCTAGCTTGATGATCAAAATAACCTTACAGCGTGGCAGGTGCTATATGGAAATGTTTTAGCAGGGTTATAGCAGGGCTTCCCAGTCAGTAGGAGATGAGCAGCCAGATGTTTGCTGCAATGCAGAAGCTGGTTTTTTTCTGTCTCATTTAGCTTTCATCCACTTTCGTCAATAGCTATATTCAAAGGTCCCACTGTTCTTAAGGGCCACTTGGTTAAATAGCTTTGTATTCATCTGTGATCTGAATATTACATTTGGAAGTCTCAGTTTTTATCAGTATAGCTATGATAGATAAAAGCATCAGCAATGTAACGGATGCATTGGAAGCTCATCACACTGAACATTATTATGTTTGCCACCTTTACACAGGTCAACCCCAAAGACCTGGATCCAAAATATGCCTACATCCAGGTAACGTATGTCACACCTTTCTTTGAAGAGAAAGAAGCCGAAGATCGAAAGACCGACTTTGAAATGCACCACAACATCAACCGCTTTGTGTTTGAAACGCCGTTCACGCTGTCAGGGAAGAAGCACGGAGGGGTGGAGGAGCAGTGCAAGAGGCGCACAATCCTGACAAGTACGTTTGCTTGGCTGCTCCCTGCCTCCCATCACACCTTTCCCAGCTAAGCCCAGCAGTGCGTGTCGAGTGCCAGGTGTTGTACAGTCAGTGGGCACAGCATGTGGTACAGGATGATAAGTCATCTTTCCAGTGTTGGCAATGTGCTTTCTTACAGACCTGCTGACCATCCTAGAGAAAGTTATTTTAACTCGTGGAGTTTCATCAGCTGCCTTATTTTTCCTTATAATTGGCATCTTAACTGTTCTTGCAGTGATGTAATTTGGGAGTGGTTCTGCTGGAGGCAGCTTACCACTCGGAACCATTGTTCTTTTAATAATAAACAAGTCAAAGGAAAAGACAAGTAGGGTGTCTGTTCTGCTAAGAAGAGTAAAACTTAGCAGATAGAAGTTTTTGTTCAAAATGGGAGTAAGATACATTATATAGAATTTTTTTTAAGTGAGAGGTAAGATTTCAATCAGTGTTTTAAGACAGGAATGTCAGGAGCACTAGATATGCCTGCTCTTACTGAGTCATATTAAACTGAATATTTTTAGTTTCTTATCATGATTGAAATCTCTTTTTAAAGAAGCATCTTTCTTGAGACTACTACTGAAACTTGACATGCCTGAATTTTGATGTAAGAGAAACTGTCTGAGGTGGAGGCGTTGTTCTCATGGGCAGCCGTGGGCAGAGAGGCTGATGTTCACAGCAAAGGCTCCCAAGCAACAGAAAATCCAGTTCCCCACTGACTTCAGTGCATCTGCTTCCCCCAAAGGACAAAGTGAAAAAAGCTGCCTACAGTGCAGGCATAGTCACCTAAAAGTTTTGTTCTGGCAAGTCAAGGAAGAGGTACTGATGTCTGAAGCTATCTTGTAACATGACACAGTTTTGCTTGTAAGAAGAAGAGAGGAGGAATAGCTTGTGTGTGGGTTTTTTAAGTGCTTGAGCAGCAGTAGGTGTTTTGAGATCTATATTGAAACAGGTAGTTTCACTGACTTGAAAGTGCAGCTGTTATGGTCTGTCTGGCAAAAACAGAGAGGGTTGTTCTTCCAGCAGATTATTTTCCCTGGGTTATTACATGCTGTCATCAGCTCCTACTGCTCTCAGCCTGGCTCCATCTTTGGCATTAAGCAGGAATTTGATGACCTCTGCTTCTCCCCTGCTTTTCCCTCTGGCTCACCTCAGTGCTTTTCTCTAAAGGAAACATCCTTTTCTTTTCTTTTTCTTTTTTCCCACTCCTGTTTGATAAAATCATGTTATTTTCACTTGTTTCCTAAGTAAACTTATGTGCTTTTAGTTTGAGAAGTGAGGGTTACCAGTATGACTGGAGGAGCAGTGGAACATAATTGTGCTTGAGTGGCTGGAACAAAGCCTGCACAGCATCTCTGCTCCAGAGCCTGCTGGGCAGAGGGCAAGTGCAGTCTGGCTGAGGTCTTTGGTTCACAGGCTCTCTCCCATGCCTGGCTGTGACTTGTGCTTCCAGCTCTGGAAGTCCTGAGTTTCCTGCTCTCCAATGAGACAACCACCCTGTAGACTGGAGCTCATTTAGGTCTGAGCTGACTGAAGGCAGATGCTAACTGGAGAAGGATATACATGGAGCTTGGGAGGCCTTCCAAAGCATGTAGGGTGACCAGGACAGAGTGTTAGCTTAGATTAGACTTAATGTGCCACAGTGGTACCTGTGCCAAACTCTGAGATCCATTGAAAGTCTTTGAATGGAAGTAAAGAATTTTGAAGATGAATAACTCCTCTCTCAGCTCTTGTAAAAGTATTTAGGTTTAATATCAAAGGTAACTCCTTACTACTTTAAGGATGATGTTTTAGTGGTAATTCATCTGTGGGTGAGTGTCATGGTTTAACCTCAACCTGCAGCTACGCCCCACGCAGCTGCTGACTCAGTGTCCTCTGGTGGATGGGGGAGAATCAGAAGTGTAAAAGTGAAAAAACTCATGGGTTGAGATAAAGACAGTTTAATAGGTAAAGAAAAGCCATGCACGCAAGCAAAGAAAAACCAGGGATCCATTCACACTTCCCGTGGGCAGGCAGGTGTTCAACCATCCCCAGGACAGCCGGGTTCCATCACGTGTAACAGTGACTTGGGAAGACAAATGCTGTCACTCCAAATGTCTCTTTCCTTCCCTCCTCCTTCCTCCAGCTTCAAATGCTGAACATGATCCCATATGGTCTGGAATATCCTTTGGGTAAGGTGGGGTCAGCTGTTGTGGCTGTGTCCTGTCCCAATTCCTTGTGTACCCCCACTCCACTTACACAGGCACTGTGTAAGGCCTGCTCAGCAATTACCAAAATATCCCTGTGTTGTCAACACTATTTCCAACACAAATCCAAAACACATCCCAGTACCAGCTACTGTGAAGAAAATTAACTCTATCCCAGCAAACACCAGCACAGTGAGTGATACCCAATTAGACCAGACTAGAGGCTCCTGCCTCTAACTTGAAACATGTTTAATGGGATGTTTTGAGCTGTTTGAAGTTCTGTATGGGCTTATAATTTGGTGCTTTAGCTCAGAAGAAGAAATTTGTGGATTCTACAGTCTCAGCAGTGAGAACCTTTTGTCACCTGCTTTGTGACAGAGCTTGGTAGCAAACACTGGTGAATTCAAAAGGAAATGCTCTTCCAGCACCATGTACATCAGAATTCAATTTGGACCTGTTGTGTCACTTCCACTCATTTGTTGTTTAAAACTTACTTTTTATGGATTGATGAAGAGTTTGGCAAAGTCAGAAGTTAATCCTTTGACTTCATTGTTTTGCCTTCTTAAATGCTCTCTTGTTGGGAGAATTCTCTGATATATTTCTTTCCTTTGAGTAGCCAGTCACTTGTTTCCTTACGTGAAGAAGCGTATTCAAGTCATAAGCCAAACCAGCACAGAGCTGAACCCTATCGAAGTGGCAATTGATGAGATGTCCAAAAAGGTCTCAGAGCTCAACCAGCTTTGCACAATGGAAGAAGTGGACATGATCCGACTGCAGCTTAAGCTGCAAGGAAGTGTCAGTGTCAAGGTAATGACAATTTGCCTTCTTTTTTCTCCTTTTTTTTCAATGCTTTTACCTAAAATTTTATGCTGATTATTATAATTTCAGATATGTTTTGTCTATTTCATATATTTGGTCATATCTTGTGTTCCAGTGCTGTTGGATCCTGCTCTAAGGGAAAGCTTTCCACCGGTGTAGATAACTGCTGGATATATGTGCAAATATAACTATTTCAGTCAAGTCTTCTTTAAATAAATGTTAAGGCCTTTCTAAAAATACCATCATATGTCACTTGAGAATACGGCCCAACACACAGCCAAGCTTGCAGATTCTTTAATGGGAGTTTTGTTCAGATTGGCTGTGTCATTTTCAATTTAGGAAAGTTGAGACTGGGGAGAGGTACATGTATTTCAGGTACCCTCATTAAAACGTCTTCAAACAAATCTGTAGCTGTCTAGATGGTTAACTAGCTGGGAACTTACAAAGGCCAGCAGGGATCTACAGCTTGTATGAGGTTGACCAGCTCCCTTTTCTTCAGCAAAACTCTTCAGCTTCCATCCAGGTTACAAGAGGAGTGAGATGATATTCTTCTCACAGGCTTGGTTGCCTGAGGCCAGTCCCCAGGCCTTGGAACACAAGAGAAATGACAATGGAATGACTTGTTCCCTGTACCTAAGCTGTGTATTTTTCCCCCAGGTAAATGCTGGACCAATGGCTTATGCTCGAGCTTTTCTTGAAGAGACAAATGCTAAGAGATATCCTGATAATCAAGTTAAGCTTCTGAAGGAAATCTTCAGGTAAACGTTAATTTTAGGCTTTTCACCCCCTGCATAGCACATAGTATGCTCTATATAGCATGAGTAGATGTGTCACAAAAAATTAGGCTGAATTGAACCAGCCTAATTTACATCTGCATTTACCCTATCTTACAAATCATTCCTAAGAAAACATTAAGTTTTGGGCTATCCTTGTAACCTACGTTCCTCTGAATCTGAGATTGAGTTCTGAAATTCACTTCCAACAAGGTGTAATTTGTAAGGGAGAGAAGAGATATGGTATTGTGTCTGTATATGGATAGATAGATAGTTTTTTTTCATTATTACAAAATTTGTATGGTTGTTTTCTGTGTTTTTGTACTTGTAGGCAATTTGCTGAAGCGTGTGGACATGCTCTTGATGTCAACGAGCGCCTTATTAAGGAGGACCAATTTGAGTATCAGGGAGAGATGAAGTCTCATTATAAGGATATGCTCAGCGAGCTCTCTGTAGTTATGAATGAACAGGTCAGATCATCTATTTTGGTGCTGGTTGGGCAGAATGAGCGTGGCTGATTGTGTCTTCTAGTGACAAAGGAAGCTGTAGAGTGAAATAGTAGAAGTAAAACCTCCCAATGAGAAAACAGTTTACTCTTTTGTTTGTTTGTTTCTTCCCCTCGGTCTTTTTTTAAATCCAGTTATATTGTACATAATGAATCTGATCAACAAAGATCTGTCTTCTGCCTGTATTGCTACATATTGAAAAGTTGAATGTTCATGGGGCTAAATGCTGACTGAGGTTGAAAGGCATAGAAAGATAGTCAGTTTAAACTAGTGTTTTATGCTTTGCTTGCTTTGTCCTGTGATGTATTTAATTAAAACAGTAAATTGCTCTTAAGATGTAGCTTATAACTGGAGGAGGTATCTTTATAGTTTCTATTTATATTTAGCTTTCAAAGAAAGTTAATTTTAAAATTTTTTTTATATTTGAGTACACTATCAAAATAGATGCCATGTATTTCAGCTGTTAGCGGCTTCAGAAGGATGAGCACGCATGGCTGCATTATATAAAGTGCATCCCAAAATTCTGAACTGGACTCCAGTGCACACTTGCAGCTATTCTACTGCTGTGTCTAGGCAGATTTTTTTTTCATTATGTTTTTTTTTTCATGAAATATTGAGTGATCCTGCATACTAAAGCGCAAATTAAATGCTGCTTAATTATATCTCTGCATGCTTATGTGTAGGCCACCTTAGAAATGGTTCCTCTCTAGCAGTTATGCTGCATTTCCAGGTGCCTACAGCATCCATAAGCACTGTTTGTGTAGAGTTACTTGGTTTAACCACTGGTATCAGTGATGGCATCTCACAGAAGTGTCTTAATTAGCACTTAATTGGCACCCCATTATACCATGCTGTATTATTCATCTTCACATATGAGGATAATAAGGATTGATTTGAATTTTTCACCCATTGTTGTACTTACTGTGGAACTGAGCAAGTTTTTCACTGGGTGTAAGGCTCATAATTTCTTGGAGGCTTGGTGTGTGCCAGGATGGGGGTCGAGCTCAGTGGTGGTTACTGTTCTGGGAGTTGTGCTCCCTTCCTGTTTAGATGTATAAAGATTTGTGAACCTCAAGCATTCCAGTGATTTTATCATAACTAATATTTATCACTGCTATATTAAGTATGTAAGTATTAAGGATGTTTTTTGTTGCTCAATGTTCACGCCTCTCCCATGGAAGTTATTTTGGTCATCCAGTCAGTGTGCAGAGGCAGTAACATATGTCCTGTGCGAACTACTGTTCACCACAAGAATGGAAGATGGATGTTCAACTCAAACAAGGCATGAGCAGCCCATGAGTTTCAGCATTCATAAAACATTTGAGGAGTTCTATTAAATGCTTATACTTGTATTTATATCAGTGAGCTCTGAGTTTTCTTCACTTAAATGAAAATACTATATGATACAAAATTACTTGTACAAAACAATGCTAATAGGTAAAGTTAAGAGTTCATCCATCAAAAGTCAAAATTGTCATCTGTTTTACCAAAATCATCTGAATTTTGAAAAGTCCACACTGAAAACCACTTGCAGTCCTGTGGGGAAGCCTTAGAAGTGCCAGCCCAGTTTTCGTGGCAGCGTGGCTTGTTGGGAAAACTCTACTGCTCTTACAGTGAGCACATGAACTCCCTGCTTCTGAGCTAAACATTGCCTCAGAAAATTCACATCCTATAAACTGTGGCTGAAATATTTATCTCGCAGTTGGAAAGCTTGAGGCTCTCTTGCAACTGTGCTCTGTGCTTTACAGCAGAACTATTTGCCATCTTTTCCATTGTCGTACTCAAGAGAGCTTTGTTTCTCACCTACAGACAGAAACTCTTTCATCACCATATGTTTTTCTCTTTTTTGTTTTGTTTTGTTTTTCTTTTCTGACAGCTCTGTCATGGTCCTTGCTTATACAGCTTCTCTTCTTCCCTGTCTAACATTTCCCTCAATACTATAGCCAAAAGTGGTATGTTCATTTTTCTTACATCTATTTTTTTTCTTTTAATGTCATGTACTTTCCTCACTTGCTGGTTTTTCTACTGGGTGTGTTTGTTTAGTTTCGTGTCTAATGACTCCCTTGCTCAGGGAGTTACAAACAAACGAGTGCCACGGTATATGTGTGATGTGTTGTCCATGAGCAGTGTTGAGAGGCCTGTTCTTTAGGATTCTAGTTGTGAACTTTGGGGAGGCCAGTGGGGCAGCTCAACAAGAACCTCCCAATGCAAAAGCTGCCCACGCTGCTGTCTCAGGCACTGGAGCTGAGTGGTCATGTCTGCCCGAGCAATAACTGTGGTATTGACCCACAGCCCTGCCCAGGGATAGCTGGGGATTGATGGCATAAGGTTACGCCTGGAGCTTTCTGAAGGGGAGAGGTTTCTCTTCCGCTGTTGATGCTGTGTGTGAGTTTGCAAAATGTAGGTGACTTCCCAGTTGTGTTTGTATGAGAGTTGTGAGAGTAAAGCAGTTCAGGGAACCCCACAAAGCACCACTTGGCAGAAGCCAGTCACCCCAGTCCGGTCTCATTTTACCCCCAACAAAGAGAATGTCATCCCTGTCACTGCAGCCTCCATTTAGTGGGCAAAAGTCCTTTTCCTCTCTCAGATCCTTAGCATCATTGTGTAATAAATAAAAAGTGGGAAATCCTTGGTTAGACAATGGACACTTCAGACACCAGGCTATTCAGATCTCTCTCATAGTTGCTTTTTTTTTTTTTCCTTTTTTTATGAAAAGATTGCATACAAGGAGGACTCAACAAAACATCAAGGGATGGAGCGCACGTATTCACGAGTCATCCATAGAGTCAGCTCGTCTGTGCCAGCAGCAACCACTCCAGCAAATCCTGATGCTTGACTGCGGCGTGGGGAACATGTGGCCTCAGGAAGATCTGGGGTGGCAGGGTTGGGGTTTGTTCTTTGTTGTTTGGGTTTGTTTTTTTTTTCATTTTAGATTAATAGTACTGAAAATTAAGTTGATCACGGACAATACCAGGAAAAGGATTTGTGGGTTAAGATTTTAATTTATTGGAAGTCTTCACGGTGTTATTTTTAAAAATGCAAGCTTGAGAATTTTTTTTATTTTATTGCCTGCCCCAATATTTGCACATTCCCTATCTTATTTTTTATGTTGTTGTCACTTTTTGGTTTTGAGCAGCCTTTATTAAGCCAGGCTGATTACAGAATTCCCATTGAACAGATAGGTACTCAGCAAACCCTAAGTTTGCTATAAATTATAATATATCTAATACTAAGTCCTAGTATACATATATTTTAAAGGTCAGAGTGGATGTTTTATAACATTTAAGTATATTGCAATTGTAAATAGAAGATGTGTAAAATATGTCATTTTTACAAAATTTAAAAAATATCTTTTTAGTTAATTATGACAGTACTAAGAATATGGATAACATTTCAGTTACCATTATATTAAAATATTTGTGTATGTGTATAAAAGCGTCCATAAAATTTTTTCTTTGAAGATCTCTGCATTCATCGATTCCCATGTCAGTACTGTCCAGAGCAGTGGAGATCAGGATGCTTTCTGCATCCCTGTTGTCTATTGTGTCGTGGATGCTGATAGGGACACTTATGACCATCTCCAGAACATGGCTTCACATTCTTTCCACAGCCCCAGACTGAGCCCACCCTGGGAAACGGCCTCGATGTAGTTCTCCTGCTTGAGGCCAAGAAAACTCTGATTTTCCTTTGAAGTTCGTAGTCCCAGATTTTGCTCAGAACACTTTGGGAAACCGTGTGCCTCTAGTGAGATGTTTTGGTTTCTGCATCATGTTGGGATGAGGTGGAGCAGTTCTACCAGCTCTTAGGAGTTCCCCTTAACCTCAGTGTTCCCACACTCTTTCATGTTCATTCATAGAAAATCCCTGCTTTCAGGGATCCCTGCTCATTGTGCCGATGTGTTGGGATTCCTCTCTCCTATGCATGCAGTCCCCATGACTCTGTTAAGCTGGTTTTTTTCTCTTTAGCTCATTTTCCCTGGAGAAACTCTGGTGACTCCCCAGAGGCCTCCACAGGTTCACGAGTATTTGTTCAGGGCAGAGGTCTGCGCTATGTCTTTCTACCTGGGGTTATCAGGAGGATTTTTCTGCTGCGTTTCCTCATTCCGCCCTCCTGTCTCTTCCTATAATAATAATAATAATGGCCCATCTTCGTGAACGAAGATTTGGGGAAAGGTCTTTTACCTTTCCAGCCTGCGCAATGGATTTTTCCTATAACAGCCCCAGTTTGCAACTGATGAATCTCAGCTCAAGTTGTACCCTGGCCCTGCAGGCCAAGCCAAGGATGGCATCTGAATTCACCCCATCTCTGTGCAAGGTAGAAGTGCCATCATCCAGCCTCTGCCTGCTTGCCAGTGCTTCCAGCACTTGCTGCTGTCCCACTGTCAGCAGATATGGGGTTTACAGAAGAAATCTTTGCTAAGAGTTGAAACCCACATGGTGTCCTTGCCTGATGGGGGATGAAGAGGAGAGGTTGGGACAGGCACCCTGTGGTTTGGGATGGCCCTGCTCCAGCATTAGTGCAGAGACAGCCTGAGCCCTCACCTGGGACTTGGTGAGAGCCCAAGTTCTCACCTGTGCTCTGCACACCAGCATCAACCACGTGGCTGAACAGGGATATGAGCTCCTTGCTCATCCTCACCTGGACAAGCCCAGCTCTGCTCTTTGGACACTGCACTCTTCAAAACCAGTAGTCTACTGAAAGGAATGATTTCTAGCCCAAATTTTAACTTGCTTTGTACCATATATATAGATTTAGATAAAGTTACCTGCTTGTTTGTATATATGGGAGGAACCAGCAATCAGTGGTGACAGCAGGAATGCACTGCACAGAGAGGTAAGTGGGCATCGAGTCCTCTTGTCCCCTGGTTTGTTGGTCTCCCTGGACTTATTATGTGTTTATGATGATTTGTGTTTATGGATGGGTACTTCAGAAGCCATCAAGGTGATTTGGAGACAGACTGTCTCTAATTAACGTTCACAAGAAATGAGCAACTACATCTGTTGTTGGGCATCTTCGGGAATAACTAGATTGCAAAAGCATGGTTTGCACCAAGGGAATGTTGCAGGATGGTGCCAGGCTGGTCTGAAGCCAAACTGTGGTCTGTAAAGCAGAGGTAAGGAAATCCCTGGATTATTTTCTCAATTGCTTGCACACAAAATGAGTTTCATGTGTCAGTCCAAGGGCTGTTGAGTTTGGTTTATTTTAAGCAACCAGCTCTGCAGGCCCCTCTGGGTTTTGAAAATCCAGCCCATATTCTGGGCTTACCTTATTGACGGTGTTAAGAGATGCTCAGGCTTGAGTGTAGCTGGGTTCTTGTTCCAGATGGCTCTTCCTCTCTTGCTGTGTTCAAACACTTTAAACTTAGTCGGGTGAAAGCAATTAGCAAAAACATTAGCTTTGAAACAAGGCTGCAGCAGGGAGAGAAAACAAAGCATCAAACCATGGATGGTCCCAGCGTTTGAGGGGAGAGAATGAGAGAAATACAGGAGGCATGTCAGGCTGTTGGATCATTACAAAGACAGGGTTTGGCCCTTTACCACGATAAAATTCAGCTACACAAACTGCAGAAGTCAGATGTGTAGGCACTGAATCCCACACCCACCCTGTCTATGGCACTGTAGGAAAAGGCTCTTCATACAGTTGCTGCTTTTCAAACTCATAGGATTACACGAGGTCTGCACCTTTTTTTTTTCTGCCAAGACCTCCCCTTTGAGACTCCTTTTGTCCAGGGCTGCCACAAGATCATGGTCAGCTGTTCTCAGAGCAAGGGTTTCTCCAGTGAATTGTTTCACAGTGTATTCTTACTTACACTTATTCCTCCAGCTGGAGGAGGCTCATCCCCCTGCTGCTGCAGGCAAAGCTGGTGAAAGATTCCCTTTCATCTGCGGAAGGAGATCTTCCCGTGTCAGACTCAAATCGAGCTTCTTTAAAAACTTTTCAGAGTGCAAAAGAAATTATTCATGTTTGTTACTTAGTGGAAGCTCTCTCAACACCCCAAAAGGAGTTAAGTGTTATACATATTTTATGTTTAATCACATCTTTAGTGACACCCAACCACAACCAAAGGCTTAAATTTCAATTAGAGGGAGATGTATTAAATGTTTAATAGGAATCATTCCTTGCAGGGTAATTATATCTTAACATTGACTGGAGAGATGTTACACTGGCAACATAATGTTCATCTGAACAGGAATAATTTTTTTACAACTTTATTTTTGTATAGTATCCAAATGAGAAATGGGAGATGATCTGTACCATTCATACTCCTGACACACTGCCCCTGTGCTGGCCATCCACAGGCCTGGATCTGGGAAAAAATGAAATTATATCCATACGTAGCTTTAAATGGGGCTTTTTGGATCTCAGCATGAAAAGTGTTGTTCCACATGTGCTGAGAAGCTCCAGGCTGCAGTACCTTTTACTTCAGTTTGAACATTTTTTTGAACTGGTAACTGACTACTCAGTTTGTCAGCTGTAAGTAATATGGGAGGGTGAATCTTCAAGACAAAGGATATCTTTAAAGTATCTGCTATTGATTTGAATGCATTTACCAATTTTTAACAAGTTTGGTATGCATGCAAAAGATTTTTCTCATAATACTTAGATAATCACAAAAATAATCAGGGTCACACATTTACAACAAGCAAATTAAAGCCATGAAGCAAGCTTTGAACCTAGGCAGTTAAAATCAAAGGATGTTAAAATCAAATATTGAATGAGAACAGAGAAGTGGGATTTGGAGGAAAGCATTCAAAGCTGTAGAAAAAGAAAGAAAAGGAAAAACCCAAACTATGTTTCTTATTTAAGAGAATTGTATGGAGATAAATAAAATTAATCCAAAAGGCAAGGAACAGCCAAGCCCATGTAGAACTGTGACCATGACCAGGAAGAACCTTTAGTTTCCCCATCACTGCCTCCCCTCTGCTTTTGCTTGCGA
Source organism: Neopelma chrysocephalum (assembly GCF_003984885.1). Lineage (NCBI taxonomy): Eukaryota > Metazoa > Chordata > Aves > Passeriformes > Pipridae > Neopelma > Neopelma chrysocephalum. The sequence goes on from NW_020897730.1 coordinate 5,155,476, forward strand.
GCAGGAACCACTTGTCATGGACCTCTTGGCCCCACACGGGTTTCCTGCTCCTTCTGCTCTTTCCTGCTCCTTGGCTGTCTGGCAGCCACAGCATGGAATGGGCAGGGGGGTTTTTTGGTTTTTTTCTTTGAGGTTCTTTTGATTTTGCAGTGGTCCCAAGTACATACATCCTGACAAGAAGGGGCAGGGCTCCCTCTCTGGTGAGCACACTGTGGAACAGCAGAGAGAAAACCTGCTGTGGGTTTTTTGGGTTGCAAAGATGCCTGGGGTCAGCTCCTGCACAGCAGAGAACCCACTTGGCTTCGGCTCCCAGGTAAACCCTGTGATGGGAACAGCCACTCTGCCTGCACCGCACAGAACACGGCTCATGAGAGAGATCAAAATGTGAGCACCGAGTTAGGGACAGTGGGTCAGGACCTCCCAGAGATCAGATGTGCTGCAGCAGTGCATTTTTCAGGCTGCCAAGTCTGGGACATTTAGATTACAAGGCAGCAGGATCATTAGCCCCTGCCTCATTACAAACCCTGTGTAGTGGCCATCCACACAGCTCTATTCCCACTGCCTCCCTCAGGGCTGGGTCCCATCTCCCCTGTACTTCAAACATAGAATCCCTCTTACTGGAAAACATGGCTGAAATTATTTGCTAATGAAAACTGAACAGAATAATTTGAGATGGGAAAAGCAGGGGAAACTTTGGGAAATGCCAAATTGATGCTTTTGTTTCAAAATGACTTAAATCGGGGATGTGCTGGGGTTTACTCCAAATGAGGCTGGTCCCTCTGGCTGTGCCCTCCCTGTGGCAGCCCCTGGCAGTGCTGCTCACCCCAGCAAGGGGGGCTGCTAAACCAACCCCTCTTCCTGGTGCGGGCAGCAGCATGTACAGCAAAAGGGAAAGGGACACTCAGTACCATTTTTGGAGTAGAGGCTGTGACAGGACAGGGTTCACCCTGTGTGGAGGGAGTGGGAAGCCAGGTGGCCACCGAGACCAGGGTGGGCTCATGGCCAGCAGCAGAGGATGCAGGCCCCAGTCTGGGTGCCCACAGCTCTCCCACAAGGAGCCTTCTAGCATGTCTTTGTTTGCAGTCTGCAGAGAGTGGCGCTGGGCAGCCGGTGGAGGAAATTATTATTCTTTTCAGGAAAACTCCAGCACAGTTCCTTGGTGAAATATTAGCTATGGAAAACAGCAAGTAACTTTCCTACCTCCCAGGCATATGTTGGAGTATTTGGAGATGAGGGGAAAAGTAAAAGTAAAGTGAAACCAGCAGGGTTAGGGGAAGGCTCTTGCAGTGTCTAGATTGTCAAGCAAGAGAGTGGCTTTAAGGCAGAATGGTAGAGAGCTCACCTTGGAGAGCCTCCTAGTTTAGTAAGTGGTACATCTATTCCATATGTACAGCCTCAAGATGCAAAAACATTGATACCTGAGCAGTTCTGGCTCATGGCACTATGGGAGGAGTTGCTGCTGCCCCTGGAGGGAAGCTGTGCCCAACAGAGGTTTGGGATCAATCCTGGGCAGCCACCCACATCCCATGCCTTCAGGAGCACCTCTGAGGCACAGTGAGGTGGGATTCAGAGTAATGAGTGGCTGTCTTTCAGTAATGAGAGTCCTTCAGGAGTCGTAGCCCACATGGGATATGTGCACGGTTGCTTGTAACGCTTTCATGAAGCTGACAACGTACAGGTATTTTTGGAAAATTTTCAGTAATGCAAAGGTGCAATCATAATTACTGGCTTTTCTGTCCAGGTTGCTGAGGTTCTTCATGTGATTCTTAATTACTCACTAAAGCATCTTGAAGTTGTCAGTATGAGCAGCATAAGAGTACGAACATCTCCCCCTGAACAGCATCAGAGAAACGCACACTTCCCTTTTTTTTGATTAATTACCCCCCAGCTTATAGAAACTGCATTTCAGGTGCGCCTTTTAAGCTGTGCTCCCCACATGCTGCTTCAGTTAGCTATAATCACTCATTTTTGTTGGAGAACAGCTGTGAGGGTGTTACTTGCCTTGTGATGTCTTTTTGTGACCTGCAAATGCCATGTGGTGTTCCCTATAGTTCTGTCATGCTTTAGATGTTTTTGCACAGATTAAATATGGCATGATATAGCTACAGAGATTCAAATATCCTCACATACATTTTATATGGTGTGTTTTGCTTGAGAAAAGAAAACTGAATAAGAAATAATTATTAATATTTTGAATTTTAGGCTGGATTTTCTGCTTGGGGCTGCTCTGTAATCACAAGGCTCTTTCCCATGAGTGAGGGCTTGTTTTAATTTGAAAGCCATCGCAAGCTCTGTGCAGGTAACTGTGGGCCCAGTTGCAAGCTCCTTGTTATGAAAATCTCCAGCTGAGCTTATAGATTCTCTTGCATGAGGCACGGTTTTGTACTCTGTAGCATATGTTGTGCTTGCAGGGAGCTGGCATAAAAGAGACTCGTTCTGATTATTCCACACTAACTTGAGGATCCATTTAAAGGGACAGAGACCCAGAGCCTTGGAAATGCAACAAGAAGCCCTGAAGTGCCCTCTGAAAAGTTTGAAACATTTCTCTAGCCTTGCTTCACTGCCAGCCCAGTCCAAAACTGTAGCCAAAGTTTTCAGACATGACTCACATATCTCGGTGTTCAGGTTAAGCCTGGTTTTTCGAAAGTATTGAGCATCCCCTGCTGGAATTCAGACCCCTTTCAGAAACCTTCAATGCTCAAAATCAAAGCAGCACTAATAAGATATGAGGCTGTATACATCAGTCAAGAGGCTCAATGTGTTGCACAGGTGCTTGGCTCCCTGCAGACACCAAAGCAAGCAGAGGCTTCTTTTAAGAGGGCTTGTGTGGGATTTTCTGCATCCATGTGGGTGTTAAGGCACAGTCAGGCAAATGGTCCTTGCAAAAGAAAAAGGATGCTTAATAGACACTAACAAGTTAAACAATTACCTTTTAATAGACTAATTAACAACTTTGTGCCATTGTTACCTAATGAGATTTTGAAACCTGAGAATGCCTTACACATATAACTGATTTTTGCCATCTTGTTTTGTTTCTGGGAGGTTGTGCAGCTTGTTCTCCACAACTGTCTCACTGCACCCACTGTGAGCAACAGTCACTGCTCAGACATGGTTAAAAGGGAGCATTTAATTAGTCTCGAGTGTGAGGCAAGGTCTCATTCAAGCATAGAAAGCAGCCAGGTTTGTAGGCTCTCATGCCCAGCTACACGTGAGGTTGGTGAGCCGGGGGTCTGCCCTCACCACTCCCCACTTCTTCTCCAAATGCTGCTGGTCATGTCTGTGCCCCAAAGGCAGCCCATGTCCCTGTGCCCCATATCTCCTTCCCACTTGATGTGCTGCTGCACTTCCTCCTCCCACTTCAATGTCAAGGACAGAGCATTCATGCAGACTTGCAATTGTCTTTCCAGGCTCGTCCTGCCAATCCACTGGGTAATTTTCATTCTGCTGCCCGAGCTTGCTCAGAAAACAGCTTTGGACAGAAGTGACATGAGTCAGATGCTGTTCACACTCTGTTGAGACGTGGGTGGCCGGTCAGGAAGGCGGCTCCCTTGCCGGTGGTGGGGCTGGCTGCAGCCCAGGCCGTGGATATGCCAGTAGGGCAGGAGCATCTTGCCCTCAGCTTGGGCGGCTTCGTGGATGCTGCTCTGTGCTCCTACAGAGCTCTGCACACAAGGGCAATGTCTCAGCCCTTTTACACAGGTGAAAAAGGAGTTTCCTTCTACGTGTAGGTGGGCTGTGGGTCTGGGGAACACCCTGAAGCAAGGAGGGCAGGCACCTGCTCATTGGCATGGTAGCACTGGCACACTCCCACATGGGTGCCCTGACACTGGCATGGCTCACCTTTGAACTTCAGAAGGGGCTTAGGAATAGCAGATTTCAACTGCGCAATAGGTAAGATCCAAAATTCACACTTTTTGGAATAAGAATGGATACTTTTCAGGATCTGTAGTTGTGGGAATGCACCAAAATGGGCCTCCAGGTTCCCCTTTCATCTGCAAAGCGATGCTGGCTCAGAGGAGGGGGAGGTTTTCCCAGCTAAAACTGGGGGTGCTCCAACAGCCCCAGAATGAATCTAGTAAGTGAGTTAGCTGATTGCCTTGGTGAAAGCCTGCGGCACTACTGCAGAAATTGGTATGAGCTTCTGTACCTGCCTTTGCTGTGGAAGCTCAGCTCTGAGAGGAGCCCAGACTGACCTGAGGAAGGAGCAGTGGCCCTACAGGGATGTACCTCTTGGATGGGTGAAGGCAGGCTGGGCACTGGGGAGTCCATGGCCTGGGCACATTAGGAAACTATTAAACACAGACATGACCAGCAAATTTTGGAAGCTGAGCTGTTTTTCCAATTATTAGAACATTTCCAATTTGTGCTGCAAAATCTATTCTGTCAAATCCTTTCCTCACAAGAAGGATGCATTTCTTTGCATGGCTGAGCATTTGCAGATGAAATGCATTCAAAACAAGCTGTGACCTGGCCTAGCAGCACCTGTGGGGATACTGATGTGGCTGCCAGCATGCTGGGCTCAGGTGAGCAAGGGCCTTGCAGACTGTGACACGTCCCAACACATTTGAGCTATTAAATTTGAGTGCATGGAAGACAACACATTTGATACGAGCATCAATCTCAAACCTGATGCTAAACCTCAAGCAACAGTACTGGCCAAGTAAAGCATAGGGATAATGTAAATGTCTAAATGTCTAAACTTCGAGAAGAATGAAAAGGGAGAAATGAAAATTGGAAAAGATATAAATTTACCCCTTAAATTTACTATTTACCTCTTAATTTACCATTAAAATGGAGAAGCCACTGAGAATTAAACAAGGAGAAGGTCAATATGGGATCAAATTTTGACATTAGACCTATTTAGTCCTTTCAGATGTACAGGAGCAAAATGATAAGAAGTGCATCAGCAAAAATGAATCAGCACACAAAACCCATTTTTTGTGTTAATTTTTAAATCAACTGAAATATTCTTTTTTTACCTCCTTAAGTTGTACAGTAAAATTCAGAAGAGAATTAGGCTCTTTTGCACCACAGTGATGCATAAAACATGTCAGAAACCAAGCAAGGACTCAGGTCACAGGAATTTCTTGCACAGTGGCTATAGGAAGGGTTTGGCGTTGACCTTGACCAGAGCTGCTGCTATGCTTTTGCTTGGTCATTTTTTATAGGATGCAAAAATCCAGTGCTGCTGACATTCAAGATTCATAACAGCAAACCTCCCCTGGAGACTCCAGCCCTGACATAAATCTGGGCTTCAGGCTTGATGCCAGGATGATGGAGCTGTGAGACATCTCTCTTCCCCAAGATTTCCTGTCTGGGCCAAGGGGCTGTTCTGCTTCTCCCTCATCCTATCCCAGTGAGGCTGGAGATGCAGTGCAGCATTGCTGGTCCTCAGTCAAGATGCCATAGGACCAATGTGATGTGGTGCCTTGTGGCAGGCAGGGGTGAAGGTGCAGCAGAGGCATCAGAGGGGGAGCAGAGCACCATCAGGATGGAAATCTGTGAGTTAGGAGGAGTATGTTGCAGGCAAAAAGGAAGGGTGTTTGTTTATTACTAAATAGTAACAGAAAGAGCCTTTCCACCTCCAGCTACATTCAATCTTGTCCATCTTCTCCTCCTAAAGACTAAAGTCTGTGGCAGCCCAGCCACGCTCTGCTCAGCACATGTGATGGGAAGGGGCAGCCTCAGCAGTCCCTGCTGCACTAGTGCAGAGTGCGGGTGTCACAGCACTGATTTTGTGCATGTTTATGGCAGCAGAAGCCTGGTACTTGTGCTCTCTGTTGATCGGGTTTAGCCCTGGAGAAGGAAGGCTCTGTCTTTTTCCACAGGGACTCCCTTGCCACTGGGAGGCATGACACACCTCCGGCTCCACTGTGTCATAGAAAGTGTCCATACACCTGCTCTTGATTTTTCAAGGACAAAGTGTTGTGATTTGATTGAGAAAAAATCATCTTACTAGAGTAGCAATGAGTCCTTTTTGGTTTTTTTCTCTCTAACCTCAGGGGAGCAAGACAGAAGATTTGGTAAGTGAGATAATTATAAAAACTGTTCACTGTTGGCGGTGGCTGTGCAGGTGCTGTTTTCTGCTGATGGCAGTTCTCACACTGTACCTTCTCCACTCTCATCACAGCCCTTCCCTTCTGCAGGGAGCTGCAGAATATGAAGCAGTGGCAGCATAAAGATTTGAGCTCCCCACAGTTTTGCATGAAGCTGCTCCAGAAGGCTTCTGTGTTGTGTTCACAGGTTTTCTGCTGCAGTACTGCTTGGTATGCAGTTCGTACAGTCCACTGAGCACATGTACGAGCAGCCACATAGAGATATTGCTGTGGGGTTCCTTGAGTCCAACAGCTGCCAGGAACTCTGTCTTTGGTTATTCTTTCTAGTGGAGAGGTTCAGATATGACTGAGGGTGAATACAATTTTACCCAGGTTTATGTCCTACCATGCACAGCTTGCTGAAGCAGCTCAGGTGTGAGAAATTGGCCTTTCTGTTAAATTATTTAAAGTTGAAGTGTTTTATAGCAAAACCCACACAGCTATAGATGTTTTTAGTAGGCACAGAAAGGCACAGTGAAGATACACCCAGCCAAAATCTGCAGCCTGCAAGTGTGCCACTGCTAAGAGGTATAGAGGATGTTTCCCACCTGTGCCACGTGGAGTGGCAGGACCTGGGAGCTGGCAGGGCAAGCACACATCTTGGACCCTACTGAATTTACAAAAACAAGATTCTGTTCACAGAGCTCTTTCTGCTTACAGGGAACACACCGATCAGCCCAGTGGCAAAGGTAGCTTTGCCAGGTTTCCCTTGTCCAAAACTCCTGAGTCATCTGGCCCCCTGCCCAAACATCCCTGGGCAGGAGTTGCAGCAGGAGCAGCTGTACAAGGTTACAAGCCATTTCCTCAGAAGTTCCTGTTATATCAAAAGGTCTGTGCCTGCTCCAGTTCCAGAGGAGCAGCAGGCATGGGATCAGAGGAGCAGATGTCTTCAGCTACAGTAGGGGTAAGCTAATTGCTGAGTTGGCAAGTGTCCCCTGCCCAGCCAAACCAACCTGATGCAGGATCAGCAGCAATATTATAATTACACTTGGGTGCTGTTGCTGCTCCAGTACCTGATTTGCTTGCTGGAGAAATAGACCCATAATGGTGACTACACATTGTCCCCAGCACAGGGATGCCCACACTGTTATTGAAGCCTGAGTGAAGCCCCTTTTCTAAGCCCAGCTTTGCCTACTTCTTCCTGTCTGTATATTGTTATGCCCACAACAACATGCACCTCTCTAGGAGGGAGATAAAAACTCAGCATAACCTGAGGTCTCTTGCTAATGTGATCAGGGTGGGCTGAAGCAAGGACTGCCACGTCCCACCAGGAGCTCTGCCAAGGTTAATGCTGGCATGCCAGGCTCAGACAGCCCAGCATGCCAGTCCAGCATCAGGCAGGAAAATGTTCAGAGACTGATTTGCTCCTCCCCTCGCATAGTGATTGCATGAGAGGTCGTGGGTGCTGTGAGCTTCATCTGCATTCTGAGAACTCACATTCATTTTACACCTCTGCATGCAGCCTGAACTATGCAGAGCCCTCTGGAGAGGTTCCCAGGAGGTGACCAGCAACTCTCATGGCTCCTGATCCCCAGCCTTGTGCCTGTGTCACTGGAAAAATCAGCATAGGTGAGTATTCCTGCAGGTTGTACAGTAAGTCCCACCCCCCCTTGCTAGGCACAGCATGTGGCTGTGGGTCAGCAGGGGAGGGAGCACAGCACGACTTGCAGGAACCACTTTGTCCTTATGAAGCACTTTTTGAGGATGCTGCTCCAAGAAGGGAGCACTACCCACCTGGGGACATATACCCCAGGGCACAGCTCCTCACTCCCATCTCTGGTTTTCTCTCAATTCCAGCAGTTTCTTCCCAACATCCCAGTAGCTGCTAGGCAGCAGCACTTCCTTATAGACCCAATGGCTTCCTCATGATAGCCCTTCTGGCACACCCTCTGGAAAAAGTAAAACTGAGTCATCTCTTTTTTAAAGCATCTCACAACAGTTCTCCTTTCCTCCCCCAGCCTTCAGCAGCAGAGCGGGAAAGTGCACACAGCTGAAAGGTCTTTTCTTCTCTTTAAAATATTCTTGAGTCACTATTGAGGTATTGGGAATATCCTCAAAGCAAAAGATGTGTTAAATTATTTTCCTGCTGACTTTCTGGCATTCTCAGTTTTGTATTTTGAAGTAAGTTTTGGGGAGTGGGAAGAATGTTCCACACGTTTTTGCATTTTATTGCCAGCAGAAAGATGGCTTTAGGGACTAGGCAATGAGAGAAGCACAGAGGATTGTGTTTCTCTTTCTAATGCAAGAATCATGCCTGATCTGCCTCTTGTTACACTCTTGGGATGCTGGTGCAGGTGCTCCACTCCAGCGAGCCTCCCTCAGTGCCCAGAAAGGGCCTGGGCTCTGCTGCAGCCTTCCAGCAGAGCTTTAGTGCACCTGCTTGTCCATCACTGCTGCTGGCACACGTTGTTAATGGTGGGGGTCTTGCACTATATCAGCTTTCATTTGGAAATTTAATTTTCCTGTGAGAAATTGCTAATTCTTTTCCAGATGCAAAGAGCAAAAAAGAGTAATTTACCCTGTGTTAAAGGAGAGAGGAATCACTGCTCCACAAAAGACAACCCCCCCTCTGTGCCGTGGAGACGATCGCTGGTCTTTTTTGGATAAATGGGCTCTGTCCTCCTTGGTCCACGCGGAGAAAACCAAAGCCCGAGGCAAGCGAAGGGGCGGGCGGGTTTTCCGATGGTGCATCAATATCGTGTTGACAGTGATTTGTGCGGGGTGTAAGAGGCCAGCGCTGCTCTGAAACTCGAGCCCCCGAATGAATAAATCATGGGCCCTCTCTTAGTAACCTGACAACTCGGTCCAGCCCTCTCAGTGCTCGGATCTGGCCCGTGCTGGGCATGCGGGGAGGGACTCCCATTGTCCAGAGGATTTAAGGGCAGGGTCTGCCTGTCTGCAGGGCAGGCGCTTTGCGGGAGAGCAGGGAGCCTTCTGCGTGACGTGGGACCATGGAGGGCAATGCACATCTCGTCCAGGTCATCCGCAAGATGCGTTCCCAAATCAACAAGCTGGAGAGAGAAAACAGGGCCCTGAAGGGAGAGCTGCAGGTCTGCGGGCAGAGGGCTGTGCCACCGGAGAGAGAGGCAGAGAGAGGAGGTGGGAACAGCGATGTGAGGAGCCTCGCCAGTGATGGGGAAGGACCTGCTGGCTCTCCAGCATCTCTGCAGGGAACCATCCCAGCCAGTCCTGCTCCAGCACCAAAGGAGCAGACAGGTACCAATGAGTCGGGGCTGTCTGGGGCTGTCCATGGCACCCGTGAGTGCTTCCCATGCAGGATCTCCCAGCCTGGCTGTTACATGTCTGCAGGGAGTGAGGGATGAGCTGCTGGTTGTCTGTCTGATCAGCTCCGTGAAAGTGCTTTGGCCTTCTGTGCTCACACCTAAACCCACCATAACTGCGTGTCTTGCTCTGTGGTCTTTTTAGGGTGGTACCTGCATCCCCCAAGCTGAGCTTAGTGGAGTATTTTACTGCTGCTCAAACAAAGGATCCAACTCAAGGAGTTCAGTGTTTCTTTGTTTAAGGGGAATTTGACTTACTGCTTTGGGTTTTCATAGGCATGGACAATCCTGACCCTGCCTGTCCCCTGTCTGCTCCAGGCAGAAAAGGGCCAACAGTTGTAACCATGCCATAACCTCTCTTGCCTTAGTAAAAGATGAGAAAAATGCTACAAATAATAACAAATAATGATGAGTTGGCTGCATACATCATGCCAGATGTGCAGTTTAGTTTTGCAGTTAGTTCTGGCTGAGACAGAGAGGGACCAATATACAGGAATACACTCTCTTCACAATTTTATCAGAGGAGAAAAACAGAAATATTCCTCAGTTAGAGAAATCTGGTTGTGACTTCTGGAGGAATCAGGAATTTGAGCAAAATGTTGTTTGGTGAGAAGTATCAGAGAAATGGCCCCACAAGTGTTCACAGAGACAAATCTGTGTGAATGAATAAAATGAGAGGCTGAACGGCACTAGTGGATTGATGTGAAGCCAGGTGGCTGCTGCCAAGCCCCCTGACCCAGTGGCCAGGTTACCAACCTGAAGGCCTCTTAAACCGGGGCTGCTGGTGGCCGTAGATGTCATCAGTTTGGGAATAGAGCAGTCTGGAGTTTTGGCAAGTGGGAAAACTGCAGCTCTTCCTCTTCAGCTGCCTTCTAGGGGAGAGACCCAAAGGGGCTGTCTGGCCTTCTCTGCCTCTCAGCCTCACCACATACAAAGCTTTTTTGAGCCCAAAGAAAGTGATTGAAAATAGAATGATAGAATATTTGGGGTTGGCAGGGACCTTAAAGATCATCTGGTTCCAACTCCCCTGCTATGGGCAAGGACACCTTACACTAGACCAGGTTGCTCAAAGACCCATGCAACCTGGCCTTGAACACTTTCAGGGATGGGGCATCCACAACTTCCCTGGGCAACCTCTTCCAGTGTCTCACCACCCTCACAGTAAAGAATTTCCTCCTAACATTCAATCTAAATGTCCCCTCTTTTAGTTTAAAACTGTTCCCCCTTGTTCTGTCACTATCTGCCAATGTAAAAAGTCATTCTCCAAATATATATTGAGGATACCTGAATTACTGTTTCCAGCTCTGCTTTTTCCTCTGTTTCTCAGATACTGCCATGACCGTGAGACGCTACCCCCCCACCTCACCAGCTCCTGCTCCTTCCAGTGCCAGGTCCCACCGGACCAGCAGGAAGCCTTCGAGCAATGGGCTCCCAGAGGTGCCAGGCAGTGCCTGGCCACCAGCCCCTCCTGCTGCAGCACAGCTCATCAGGGAAGAGGAGAAAGGGCTTGAAAAATCACCGTCCAGCTGTCTCTCCTACAGCCACTCCAGCAACATGACGCTGTTTCAGGAGCACGTCTATAGGTGCAGGTAGGCTTGGTTTGCCTTCACAGCATCACAGCTCTAACAACATATATGGACATTGTTCTGGGTCTTAGTTTGTTATCGGCAAAATCTTTGTTTGAATGTATGTGGGCAGACTGTATGTATAGACTCAGTGTATATTGAGCAGACTGGAGACCTCTTTGGGGGAAGTTGTCCGGCTCCTCCTTGCAATCTATGAAGTTTGGCAGTGGTAGCAGGTTAAATTTGCTATAGAAAGGAGAGGCTAAGGGAGAGAGAGAAGAGTTGAAAGCTTCACACTGTTAAAGCCAGGCAGAATTTTGCAGAATGATGTGATGTTCTGACAAGCTAAGCTTGAAAGGAATTTTTAAACTTGGGGAAAAAAAGCGTGGAGACACCAGGGAACTCTGAACTATGCCTTTGGAAGTGTGATTACTATGGCTCATGTACTGTATTGTATTTCCCCTGTAACTGAAGCATTACAAGTTAATGCTTTCAGCTTTGAGAAAAGTAGTCTCAAGACTTCTAAATTAAGTGAGACGGCTGCTGGACAAGCCCTGACTCCTCTGATCATTGATGAGAAGATTTCCAACACAGGACAACAACTAAAGCTAGTAGCAGCAGTAATGAGACTGTGATATATGATAGCTGAGTCACCTCCTGCTGCTGATCTGTCCACCCTGGGAATCCATGTCAATTCCTGGGTTTAGCCTGACCATGCTGTGTTCAAAAGCAATATAATCCAAATGGCCTCAAAGCATGTGTTTGAGCAGGGAGAAGTCCATGGGTCTGCCTGTGCATGTCCTGGGGAAGGGCTCCAGTGGCCACCCTCGTGGGCTGTACACCTGCACTCGGTTGTGTCACCTGTGTGGTTGTATCTGTCCACATGGCCCATCACAACAGCTTTTATTCTGTACCCCCTTCAGCAATATGTCCCCAAAGCAGACCAGTGCCCAGCCCCTTGCACTCCCTGTGCAAAGGCAGCTCAGAGCCCAGCTCCTTGCTGAGAGGCTGCAAGGGACAACGAGGCCAAGTTTCCAGAGGCACCTGGGTTTTCTAGTAAAGGACGATTCAGGGTCAGATGTTTTACAGCATTTAGACACCTAAATTTAGTCCCTGGCAGTGAACTCATATCATTTTCAAAAGCACCGTGACCGTGTAGCTCTGGATTTCTGCGTACACTCCACTGAGCTCAGGGAAACTCAAGACTCTGTGCACATGAACACTCTGAGAGGTTTGCCCTTGAGCCAGCTCACATGGAAGGCGTGTGTGGTGGGAAATACAGGGTCAGTGTGCAGGAGCAGAATGGCAATGGCAAGTCCTGCTGCTTGCTCATAGAGGGAAAGAGCTCTCGAAGCAATCAAAATAGCAGCACAGATCTGTTACATCTACTGCCTTGGGACCTACCGGTTACCCTGCGGCCACAGGACGGTGCTGATGATTTTATCTCCACCATTAGAGCTGCCTTGCCAGGCTGAACAGCAGCGACTGTGGCACCGTGACTCATGTCCTCTCACTGCTGGCTGCTTTAGGAGAAGAAATGGCTACAGAAAGAGCTGTTTACCAAATGCCCTCAGTAGGCTGCGTAATATCCTGGAGCACAAACTCTGTATTTCTTACACCAAAAAAAATCTAATATCTTTTTTAGTCTTAGTGGTGGATGCTTCCATCATATACCCAAAGGTCTAACACAGACACCAATCTTAGTTAGCTTTTCACTAGTAGGATAATTTCTAGCAATGAGTTCAGCAAGGTTATTAAGGTTAATTTTTTACAGGGATGACATTTTTCTTCCCAGTATGCTGCTTCATGTCAGGTTTTCCCATTCTTCTTGTAACTTTCTCACATTTTGCTCCAAGGCTATAATCCTGTATTTGATGCTGAATTTTTTTGCTTTAAAATTAACTCTGTAGAAGTATCGCCTTGAATTTATATACAGTGCAGTTGCATCCAAGTAATAACAACACTGCTAACAAATCATCACTAATTTGCCTGTTTAAAATATTTTAATTCCTATATGCCAAAGCATTATTTGTACCAAGGGATTCCTGCTTGTGTTTCATAAATAAAAACCATTAAATATTTGAATGCAGGGTAAGAGGAGAACTGTTTTCAGGGCTATTATAGTAAAATCACAAAAGGTACAAGGCCTGTTTGGTACAAATGTCACCACTGGGGTGTTCAGGTTTAGTGGTTCCACCTTCCAGTGAGACAGGTCTCAGGGGAGAAGGGGCAAGGAAATCACAGAGGTCCTCTGCCCTGTAACCATCCCTAAATATTTTAATATTGTCATCATTTTTCTTCCTTGTGCTCCTCGAGGGCCTGAGTGAGCTGACAAGCACCACAGAGGACAGTCAGAACGAAAACCAAAGCTCTGCAAAACCGAACCAATTTACATGCCAAACCAACCGGTTTTGGGACACATAAAGGAAGATGTTTCTGCCTCTGGTGTAATTTACCATGTGCACACTTGGAAACCACTGTTCTCACACCTGCTGGCAGTAGCTGGGTGCTGATGCATATAAACATAAAGCCATTGGAGGACCCCCTGGGTCCATGGGGGTGCATATGCACCCCCAGGGTTCTGTGTGCACACAGCTTTGCACACACACATTGGGCACTGATAGACAGATGTGAGACTCCATGGAAAAAAGTGGATGCTTCCAGCAGACAGGCAGGCAGCACTGTGCTTAGTCCTTTGGGAAGCCTGTGAATGGCATGAAATCCTGCCTCCATGCAGCATGCAAGGGCTGAAAGCATTTAGCTTTTGCTTGCTGGCTTGCTTGGAGTTTTTTTTTTTTACTTTCTTTGCATGTTTTATACATTTGTAATCCTCATAATGCTTTCTCATTTTTTTTCGCCAGGGGTAAAGTAAAGGCTGTCACTTTTCTCTTACCAATGGATATGTCACCATGTGCTGAAAAGCAAAGTTCCCTCAAAAGCCCGGAAAATCAGAGCACAAAACCTCTGATGACCATCGCTGAAAAGGATATGTGAGCCAGTGAATTTTTAAAGGGCTATTGATTCCCCGAGATAAATTGGCCTTAAATGATAGCTGTGTGTCAGGTTCCTCTATTGCAAAATGCTTTGGCAGGATGCCCACAGAGCATCACCCAGGCTGTGTTTCGGGTCACGGCCCGATGTTCAGCATGGAAATGGAAGCCATGGCAAAGTCGGCTGGATCACACTGTGATGAAGCCACACAAAGCAAAGGTATACCTCCATACAGTGCTTCTGAGCAACACATTTCAAGGACCACTTACCTCAGGACTGATGTAAAAAGGCTGTTGAAGCTGGTTTTGATGTGTTTGTCACAAAAAGGATAATCTTTGTCACTGCTTGTGTTTGCTGATTCCGTGGACAGGAAGGTATTTGGTGCAAATGACAAAGTAAGAGCTACTAAGGAGCCTGTGAGGTTTTCTCTGTAGGTATAACTTTCAAACTTCACAGTACTAATACAGCAAAGTTAAGAAAGCATTACAGAGTCAGTTAATGTCACCCTGAATTTCTGCAAACCTAGGCAATGACTGTTCATGTTCATTTGAGGTTCACCTCTAAGGGAGCACAGGGGAACATAAGTACCTCTCCGTATGAAAATGTGACTACAAATCTCTTTCTGGCTTGGTGTGTTTACCCAGACGGAGACTAAAGGCTGTACACCAAGCCAAAATAGGAAGAATTGTGAGTATCAGAATTTTTCAGGAATGCCTTCTCAGCACCGCTTGGATCAAAAATCATTAGCAGAAATTCAGCAAACAGGTGCAAAATAAATGTGAGAGAGAACTAGAGATAGCTTGTAAAAATGAACAGTGCTTGTTAGTTTTAATCATATGAGTAAAGATAGTGTCCCATTTTATTTTGATTACAAGTATTTATGGAATCAAAATACTGCACATTGCTATTTCTTTATGTACAGATGGAACCGATGATTGAATTTTGTATGGAGAATGCATGAAGAGTTTGTACTGATAACTTTATGGAAGATTTTCTTCTCATTGTCTAATCTTCAACTCTTCAGTTTCCTAAAGTGAAAGCAGAGACCTGGTGGAAAAAAAATCCCTTCTGGGTTTTCCATGAAGTTGTATATTTGTATAAAAATCTGTGCTCCTTTTTTTCATTTTGAAATTCACCATGTTTTGTATATTCAATTACACTTTTAATATATTCTCACCATTGAAGTAATAATTTCAATTTCACTGCTATTTTATTTGTGTATTTTTATTTCAGCTTGGGTCCATAGAGAGTTGCATTGTAATATCAGATGTAATGAATTAATGACTTCCAGCAAACGAGGTTCCAGTTTGGAAAGTTTACTGAACAGCCCATTTTAGAAGGCATTACAGGGCAGTGTTTTCTAAATGTTTTAAAGAAAACATCATTGTCGGGAAGGAGACACAGCATATGTGTTCAGTTAAGCATCTAAATCCAGTTGATTTCACTCAACAAAGTAACAAACAGTCTTTGAGAATCTGGCCCCTGGAACTTTAAGGTACCCGAGTTTTTGAGAATTAATGTTTGAACACCAGATTTAACGTGATTTTAGAATCCATATGCTTTAGACAACTTTCAAAAGTTTCAACTCTTAATTTTTCTAAGCCTCAGCTTCCATGAAGCAATACTGGGAATTCTCTTCTCCCACACTTTTTATGTCAGTTCACTGTAGGTGACTGACACTAAGAAGGCATACTAGTAAGCATGTGACAATGTCAGTGGTAGTGGGGTGCTGATGTTGCACAAATAGATACAACTTTTTGTATGGTCAAGAAATTAGACTCATTGGAGGTATAATGGTCTTAAACATTTGTACACTTAAAGGGGAAAAAAGAACAGAAAAGATGGAAAGGAAAAGAGGGAGAGGAATCAAAGTAGTCATTGACAAATAGCAGTCGGTATATTAATGGATTTATTTTTTAATTATATTTTTGCAGTCTTCAGCAGTGCCCACAGATTTAAGAACACATGATGATACACAGGCACATTAATTTTTAGAAGCAGTTGTGCAGATTTGACCTAGCTCTATATCTCCAGGAGAACCAGATTGTAGCAGAGGCCACAAAGAAACCACTTAGCACATCATTTTTACCACAGTACAGCATGAAGTAACTGACCATGGAGCACTCAATGGCAATTAAAACATTCCAATATGAAACATCCATAGATGGTTCAGTGCAAAAAGGGCAGGTATAAGCAAAGCCAGTGTTAAAAGACAGAGAGATGCTGGCAGCAATTACACCGTGGTCCTTTTCTTTCTTCTTCCCAGGAGGATCCATACAAGTTCAGAGGAGGTCTGAGCTTCTACCTAAAACTTCTCTGTAGTTTAATATATCTATATTAAACCCCAGAATATATACTAAACCCTACTCACTGATGGCCAGACTTGTTGGACAATTTCTGACCAGAAATTCCTTTTCTCAGAGAGGTGGTCAGTGGTATTCAGCCATGCAGATGTGCGTCCCTCCTGGACTAGCACTGGCCACCAAGAGATGTAAACTCCTGTGTCACACTTGTGCTTGGGACTAAAGTGGCTTTATATCTCCATAGTGAACGCCAATAATGACAGAGTTCACCACTGCCATTTGTTAAATGACATGTTCTCCACTCCACTGGCACAACTAGTCAGGAGTAGTGAAACATGTCTCTAGGCTGGAGACAAAAGACTCTCATCAGAGATGGTTCTAGACTTCAATCAGTGGGACGGTGCTGATTTGTTATTTCACATTTGTGTCATTGTGAGAGAGAAATTGGGTATCATCTGTCTTTAGGAAAGTCTATTTAAAGCTACAGTCATAATACAGGAGCACAAATCCATGAACGGGGGGAGGAGTTACTGAGGATGAAGATGAAATTCAGACATTGTGTGTCTGAGGGTATCACACAGTCAAATGTTTGAAATTTTGATCCCCAACTTAACAATTACAATCCTTAGATGCAGCATCAACCTACAGTAGATCTCTCCCTCGCCAAAGAATGAACAGTGCCCAGATAGCAAAATCCAAATAAATAAAAAAGCTTTCCATTCATAAAGCTGCATTCTCCCTGAACAGTGCTGCTCAGCTGTATGGTGGAAAGTGCTCCTGTTGGAGGGTGTGCCTACAACAGCATTTCAGTCAGAGTCAGGACTATACTCCTGAGTGAATTTCCTGGGCAAACCCACTTACCTTACTTTGTTTCACATTGTAGAGTGGTCTCAGAGCACAAAAATGGATCTCTTCTGGATGAAACTAAGTCAGAGGATGTGCTTATAAGGTGCTCCAACAGCTAGCAGGTATTCAGTGCATGGGACCACACTAGAAAACCCTCTGAAATACTTATAGTTTGGACAACAGCACTGATGGTTTCGCTCTACGCATCCTCCTCTGGTGGTCTGCTCCAGCAGACAGAGCTGTAGAGCACCCAGACTAGGGAGCTACTGTCTCAGAGATTGGAAAAAAAAAAATCTAACCAGGTGAAATTTCATCTTGTTATACTATAACGAGGAGGAGATGCCTTTCATCAGTCTTACCTCTACCTGGTAGAGCCTCACTCTTGCCGTGGACACAGAGGCAGAAATGTGATGCTCCAGACTGTTATAGAGGAGCAACATTACCACCTTCTCCAGTGAGTTCTTGCTCAAAGTTCAAACTGGTCTCATGCTGGCACCCTTAGACAATGAATCCACACCCTAAGGTAATAAATCAGTGTGCAGGATGCATCTCCTGTCAAAGTCACCCACCTAGTCCAAGCTCCATTTATAGGAGTGAGAGCACAATTTATGATGCACTGAATTGTCCACAACCGTTATATCCATTGTATTTTTGCTCCTGTGTCTGAAATCCCTGACAGCTGAACTTCAATTTTTCTCCATCATTTCTGATCAGGCATAATCTAAGAATATATCAGCATGGAAGTAATTCAGCTGAGCAGCCTCTGACACCAGGTAAGTGATGTTGATCTTTAATGCTGTTGTTCTCAATGATGTTAGCAACATTAATTCCAGCACTGACAGGCTCCCTCTGCAGTCTTGAAACTTTATTTTTGTTTAGCTGGATTGACAAAATGAGAAATAAACTGGAAATTCATCGGAAGGTCTCAAATAGTGCGTAGGCCTTGAGCAGTCCTCCAGTGTTGTGACAAATTTGATGCTGCATAACTCCACCATTTACACGTCCTTCTGCGCCCACCTACACATGGACGGCTGGTTCAAAGGTCACAGATGCTTTTTTTACTGTTGGGTGGTATGAAGTACATGCTATTTTCCTTTCAGGATGCAAAAATACAGATTGTATTAGATCTATTCTGCACTTCTACTGCATAATTCCTTTGCCCAGCAAAAGACCTGTTAAGAGATTAAGCTGTTAGCACAGTTAAAATGCAGATCAAACTCTGCTAACCTTCCACGGGGAAGTTGTTGGCTGTGCTGAAGTCAAGACAGATGGTCACTTCAGGAAATGTTTCTTTTATAGCAAGTGCTCATTTGAGTAGGAATATTTCTAGCTGGGTGAGTCACCTCTTTCTCGATTGCTGCATCAGATACCAAAAAGTGCTTTTTACACAGGGATATTCAAAGACATGGCAGAAGCTGAAAAATACATCTTCAAAGCATCTCGCAAGGGTTTCCTTTCCAGGGGGAGTATTATACAGCACGTGTAGATTGTTTAAAAAAAATAACCTCCACTGTTTTATTTTTACTGAAAACTGTGATGAAATGTTCTTTTTTTTCTTTTTTTTTCTTTACAAAATCACATGGTGCTGGATATAAAAAAAACAGTCCCACAGCAGCAAAATGCACAAAATCATAATAAATTTTTTCTGTTTAATGTAAAACTAAAAAACTTAGAGTAAAGTGCAAAAATTAGAGCGAACATTTCTGTTCTGTGGCTCTTCAGCAGCAGGTTTGACTCTTCCCTGGTTTAGAGGACGGGGACCATCATCTGCATGCTGGTTACCATGGAGACTCCCATCGCTTTTGGAATCACAAGTTTTGCCTGAAAGGAAACACTCCTGCAGTGTGAGTTTTTAATGACCATAGAGCTTTCTGTTTGTCAGCACATCATATACTAGATTAACTACCATGTCTAAGCAGGTGGGAGGGAAAGAAGTAAAATATTTTCTAGTAATTAGTGACAACATATTTAGTCTGTATAAAATCCACAAAACACACAAACAGAACTACAAGACTTGCTGCATTAGATTAGGCTGTTATGGCATCAAATCTGTTATCTCTCAGTATCAGCTACTTCAAAGGAGATAAACTTTGGTCACAGAACATGAGCATGGCAATAAATCCTTGTGACTCCTGCAGGAGACTGGCCTGAGGACTGAGGTCATTCTTTCTCAGGCTTGACTCAATAAGCTTCCCCATAACTACATGTTTTCTAGGAAAAGATGTGTACATGAACAATTGGGTCTGCCCATGAGAAGAGCTGTCTAACATTTATCTGTTCTATTTGCACTGCCAGAAGGGCTCTGGGGTTTTACAGCACTGTCAGCTTCTTTCTCCCTAGTGCTCAATTAACACCTGGGATTGCTCCAAAGGTGAAAT
The DNA here is from genome assembly GCF_003984885.1 of Neopelma chrysocephalum. Classification (NCBI taxonomy): domain Eukaryota; kingdom Metazoa; phylum Chordata; class Aves; order Passeriformes; family Pipridae; genus Neopelma; species Neopelma chrysocephalum. The sequence goes on from NW_020897730.1 coordinate 5,174,935, forward strand.
TTGTTTGACCCTAAACAGTGTGCAGAAGGGTTAGTTTCACCAATGTGTATATGTTGGCATGAATTTCTGGCTTGAGTAACAACAATGGTTAATTCAGAAAAGGAATATAAAGAACCTGCAAGATTAAGCCTCAGTTACTTCCTAGTTCTGTTGTCTCTGAAATGGTAACTAAATAACTACCTGTTAAATCTGCAATTTTCCTTTGATTTCTTCTTTGGAGGCTGTTTTGGGCATCTGTGGGGCCATCAACATACTTCATTGCAATAGTTGGGGTCTGGTCCTTCTCTGGTTGAGTCTGAGTAACTGAAAGAAGAACAGAAAAGGGCATTTAATTGTGTTGTATTAACATTCATTTGTTCAAGGAGGAAAAGATATGTGGAGTTGATCTTACCTGGCTGATGAGAACTTGGTATTGTTTCAGTCCTGCCTTCTTGAAAAGATTGAACAGATTCATGGCCAGAATCTAAGTCTTTCATTGGCCTTCCCATAATCTCATTCTCAGTTGCAGTTTTATTTCTAATGAGGAAGTATGTGTGCATTTTCCCTTTGCCTTTTACTTCTATTTCTCCTCTCTCAGTAATCTCGAAATTCTTGTATTTTAGGCACCTATAGCATCAGAAACAAAATGACACATGAAAATTCAAGATTAGCAAAAATTACATTGATATTTTAAAAGAGCTAAGTAATGAAATCACAACAGTTTGGGGAAAACAGTCTTGATTTGTGAACAACTGAGGGTTTGTTTCAACTACTTAGTCAGACCTGCTGTGCTTTTATATTTTAACATATTCAACCTGATCAAAAATTAATGAATCACAAAGCCAAATACTTCAGTGGTGGAGGGTTCTTATTGACCAGTATATAGAAATTAAGGACTGAGGCAGCCAATATCAGCTAGACAGAATTATCTCCTGTCACTTCATCAGAGAAGGCAATCAGATCTGTCAAGCATGATCTACTTCTTTATTTTACGTAAAGACTTGCTATTCCCAATTGCCTTCTTCATGTGTCCAAAAATGGATTGAAGAGGACTTGATTTTCACTGGGACTGACATGAGGCTGATCATCTATAGTTTCACACCCTGTCCTCCTTGCCATTTTTCCATAGAGCTGTAACATCTGTCTTTCTTCAGTTGCCACAGTGCTGATAGTCTTGACCTTCCAAAGGTGACAGTCAGCAGCACTGCAGTGCCATCACCCAGCTCTCTCATCACCTCCCATCCCATCTGCTCCCATACATTTCCAAAGACTGAGATTTCTCAAAAGACCCCTGATCTGATCCTCTTCCAATATTGGTACTTCACCTACTCCTTGAACCCTGACTCCTGGTGCAGGGACCTTGAAGACCTCATCAGTGACTACTGAGGCAAGACAGGCCTTGAGTAACTCAGCCTTTCTTCAGGGCACTGTCTCTAAATCACCTGTCACAGCAGGTCCACATTTCCATTTATACTTCTCTGCTAACACAGCAGAAGCTCCCCTGACTGCCTTTGAACTTTTCTTGCCCATTTCAATGCTAGCTAAGCTCTCGCTTTCCCAATATCATTCCTGTGATATCCTGAGACAATGTTGTTGTACTCCTTTCTTTGCAGTTTGTCTTTGCTTCCCCCCCCTTGCATACAGATTTTACGCATACATAAAATTCTTGAAAATTTAATTTTTACTAACGTGAGTTTCAGGAAAGTAAATTACTCACAGCATGAAGAGGATAGTTGTTTATGCAGTTAATCCTTAGTAAGTGTAAATAAAACTATTTTGCTACAAATTATTGTGCTCAATTAGATAGATTTTAAAGCTTTTATTATTAAATGTTCTAAATGTTCTGTCTTTTTAGCATCTACATCACTTTATCAGGACTTCCAACTAAGCTATCACAATTATCTTTTTTAATATTTTGCTCTCTAGGATGGAGACTCTCAAATCTCTGTCTCCACATATAAGTACAACTGGAATAATCAGAACAAATAAAACTCTTTACAAACATTGATTTTCCTTTATAACCTGCTTAAATCAGTGACTAAGGCAGCACCATCTACACTGCAGCTGTCAAAGCAATGGTTTTTAGCACTGATTTTAACAGGTAAAGTTTCTGTCACAGTTACTCACTGATAGGCACTGGAGCTCAGATGTATTTTACTCGGGACACCGTGGCTCTCCATGCGGGAAGCAATATTCACTGTGTCTCCAAACAAGCAATAACGAGGCATCTTTTCTCCAACAACTCCAGCCAAGACAGGACCTGTATGGATCCCAACTCGAATCTTTACAAAGACATAAAACACCCCCCAAAAATGTCACTTGTTGTTTAACATCTTTCTTAATGCTATTCAGCCACCTAAAAGTTCATCTCAACACAACACTGGACACCAGTAAGATATCTAATTTCCACACGGAGAGGCTCCTCATGAAAAATGTACCCATGTGGGCCTCGTTCAAAGTCACAGAGGAGTCAGAAGCAGCTCTTTGAGGTCCTGCTGCAATACATTAACTAGAAGCCCAACCCAAAAAGCAGACAGACACACATGCATCATTGCATTAACGACTTACTTGGATAGGATTTCCAGAAACTGGGTTCTGTACTCCTTTAGCTGCAATTATCATCCCCAAGGCAAAATTAGCAACTCGCTCAGCGTGAGTGGGAACAGGCACAGGGACCCCACCTACCACCATATAGGCATCTCCAATTGTCTCCACCTTTAATTGAAAGGGACAAGCATGTGAGCATGCCATGTACATCTTGCTCAGGTTAGTGTTTTGCTGCTAGGGTCTGCACCAACTCCCCCTTCTCCTAAAAGTTGTTTCAATCACCAAAAAGCTTTAGCACAGGTGAGTTTCCTTGCGACAGAGATCCTCTCCTTCACTCCACACTAAAAATTTCATTGCATTGTGTCCCTGCTTACTCGACCCACTTTAGATATCAGTGAGAGAGACCCTAAGGAGTAAGGGTTGCTGTGCAAGTGTCAGACTGTTTGCCTTCCTCTTACCCAGGGCAGACCTATATACAAAGGGCTATCCCCAGGCACAGACTCCTGAGCCAGCAGGTTATCTGACAGATTAATGCTATTAATTAGCTCTAATTCACAATTGGTGCTGAAAGCATATCTCTTATTTAAGAGAGATTTGTTTTTTCAAAGTCACAATAAAGCAAGGGAGACTATTTGCTGATGATTAAGAGATTCACATGAACTTAAGGAACCTCCAAACTCCAGGACGTCAGAGAATGCAGTGTGAGCTAAGCAGTTTGGAAGCATCCTTCCTTACAACCAGCTGTTTTCCAACAACAGCTGCAGCCTGCAAGACAAATGTTGAAGGGTTCGCCCTCCTTCAGGCATCCAGTCTCCTTGAAGTGCATGACAAAGGACCTGAGAAACACTTCGGATTTTGTCCCTGTACCAGAATTTTTGCTGGGAGTAGGACAGGCCTGTTTGAAACACAGAATTCTCAAATGTTTAAAATTCGCTGCAGAAGACTGTTACACGGTAAGGAAATTTTTTAAACTGCTCTTACGAGACTTCACTGTCACATTTACCATCAGTAAACAAGAGAACTTTTAGATTAGACTAACTGGATTTCTTAAAAAAGAACATCAATAGGACAGTGGAAACATAATTTAATATTTGTGGTTGTTCATCAACCTAATGACTTAAAACTGTTCACTACATCAGTCTCAAAGAACGTGTTCCTCTCCATGCCTTCTATAAGATAGCCAAACCCACAGTAATTTTCTGTAACAAATTAAAAACAACTGTAAAAAGCTACTAATGCAAATAGATACCCTAATTATTTTTCAGTTGTAGTAGGAGATTTAATTTAAGAAGATTTATTCATAACTTCAGATGTTTATAAGCTTGGGCCAAGTTTCTTTAATCACTTTCACTATTCCATTCCTCAATTCCCTGTAATAGTAATCTTGTCTTCCCCCTCTGTACCCTAGTAACCTCCTTCAATATTAATAGGAGTTATATACAGGCATCAAAAGGAGATTATTATAGTGACAGATCATTTACTCATGATGGATGATTTAGACAGAATACGATGCTAATTTATCCTCAAATCTGTGGGCCATATCCTGGATGCTTCAATTATTGAATACAATTTCCTTGCCGAAGCAGAAATGCCTCTGATTTCCCAGTACAATTTATGGTGGGATGAACTGCGTGCCTTGCCTGAACAAGGAATGAATTAGATTTGGATTTCACCCTTTACTATTTCTGCCTTCCTAAATATTTAATGTACTTGGGACAGACAGAAACTTAGGATCTGCTCTTCAGCTCATCAAATCTGGGTAATTCTGGAGATGTTAATAACACTGATAATTTAGGTCAACCAGGGCTCTGATCCTTCCAGCATGGTTTGGAGACCACAGGTGTATTATAGTCTAGATCTAGTTGGTGCTCTTTAGGGTCAGCAGGAGATCAATACCACTGCTGAAGTTCTCTATGAAATTAAAAAAAAAAAAGGTCTAGGTATTATCTGGGTATTGTTTATAATGTTATATGTCTCCACCAAAGGAGACACTTAATGACATAGTGACCTATTTACAACAGGTTGGAATAAAGGAACTAGGAAAATTATTCAAATTAGTCCATAAACCAGGATAATCCTGTCATGTTGGATAGGCATTTGAGAAAGGTGAGAGAGAGAGAGGTATGAAAGAACAGCCATTCTGATATAACTGTTGTGGAAAGAGATTTTAGACCATGACAGACCTTACATTCCTGTCCAAAAAATTTAAACATAATTAATCATCTGGTTTTTAGTTTGTGTGGCCACTACAAATAGGCAGTATTTTATGGTTTATAAAAAAATCATGCCAGGGTGAAGAGGACTTAATTGCATTTAAAAACAAAAAACCAAAACAACAACAAATTTTTTTCCCAGACTATTTCTACAGCCTTTATCAGTCAGTACATACCTTGTACACGTCATGCACTGTGGTCAGTCTGTCAAATCGCAGGTACATTGAATTTAACATGAGAACTATCTGAATAGGCTCACATTGGGCACAGATGTTGGTAAAGGTCACAACATCACTGAACAATATAGTGCACTCCTGGAACTCTCCTGTGAGCAGAAAGACCAGTGGTAAGTACTTGTAATGGCTTGACAACCACAACATCTGTTTGAGACTTGTTTGCAACCGTCATTTTAAGACATGACCTATCAGTTGTAATACTCATACAAGTGTTCTGAGATGGAGAAACGTTGATATAAGAGTAAATCAAATATAAGAATCATTACACACCTCAAACAATCCAGGCATTTGAATATATCGCACACAGGATATACTTAGCTCTTTACCTCTAGCTCCCTGTATGTGCTTACTAAAGGGAATTTAGGCATATTCTTGCTATCCTTAATAACAATGGGAATCATTATGATTCTGTGCTTATAGATAACATGGGGGAACTTAGAGAATTTTCTAGGAAAGACCAATTTCTTTATTCCTTTCATTTCTGAGCCCTCGTTTCCCTGTATATCCATGTTAAAACCAAAATCTTGGATTACTGTTGAAACACTGAATTTTGTTCACTGAATGGGCAGCTGCTATCACCTTTCACCTCCTAAGGAAAAAATCTGGCAAATAGTTTCCAAAGCTTTATTTGAATAAATAGTCTACTTTTTCATTATCAGCAAGATTAAGGATCTGTGGTCCTCCTTCTACCTATGAATGTCATCAAGTAGAGAATGTGCTCCACAGCAGTGGCAAAGGGGCTGTGCCAGTGTCTCTGTCACCATCTCCTGATCCATGAATTATACACCACAAATGCATCCTGTTCATTCACCTGCCTCAACTCGCTTCCCCTCTTTCAGCTGGTTGGCCACGTGCTGGGGAAGCATAGCATAGAGCAGAGCTTCAGTCTTCTTCTTCTCTTCCTCCAAGTGCTTTGACAGTATCCGCAGTTCCTCCTTCTTCCTCTCCAGCTGGTTAGAGAGCTCCATCTCTGCCAGCCGCTGCTGATTGAGAAGAATCAAATCCCTGGTCACATCGTGAGGTGCAATGTCTGCAATGTGCATCTGTCGCTCCTCCAGCTCGTGCAAAGTGCGAAGCAAAGGCGAGCAGAGGTAGAGCATGCACTGCAGGGACTCCATCCACATCATCTGCCCTGGTGGAGACAAGCCATGGTAAGAGCTTTCAGCAGCATGGACTGTCACGTGACACTCAGCATTACTGGTGTTAATTTTAGGGGATGAGTTCTAAGGACAGTGGGGTTTTGTAGGGTCTGGATCACCACAGGAACTTGTTTCCTGGAATTAGAGGTGGACTTGTTCAGGAGCTACACTACACAAGCAACAAAATGTCAGGACCCAGGAAGCAGTCACTCCCTCATTGTCACTGCTAGGCAGAGTCCAACCATGCTCCAGGTCCCTCCTCTTCATGGGGAACCCCAGTGTTCACATTTCTCCTCTCCCTCTGCTCTGCTCTCCTCTCCTCCTAGTTCTTGAGCTGTTGCTGAAGCCAGTCAGTCGGAATCACGCACAGGGGAACTGAGACTCACAGTGACTAAGTGAAACATCTGAAATTTAATCTCATGGTGGGTAGCTTGTGCCCCAGTTAAGTCAATGGCACTTTCCTTGCTGGAAATAAGCAGTTACAAAAACGCCTGAAATATAGAAGGGATTTTTGGTGGGGGATTGAGTTTTTGTAGGAGTTTCTTTGTTGAGATTTGATTATGATTTTGATTTTGAAATATTTTTATTATTATTATTATTATTATTATTATTATTATTATTATTATTCTTTACTTGTTTCACAAGTATCATTGGTTTCTGAACAGCAATCTAGGAATTCCTATATCTTTCTTTCTCTCTCATCTCATCCCCAGGGCAACTGGATGAACAGCTTGAAAACTAAGAGGATTGAAACATCAGAGATACCATGTGAATTAATCCCCTACAGCATAAGAGAAAGTACAATTGTGTCCAGTTAAAAGTTCCTTGTTTTGGTAGCATCAGTTTTTCAAGGTCTCCCTAAACTCTTAATTTTTTTTTCTGACTCTCAGGAATACCAGATTTGACACTTATTATGTAAAGGTGAAAGGAGATAAGGGAAAATTAGGACATATTACATAGTTCAGAGAAGCAAAATTGAGGTCACAGAACACTTAAACCAAATGTCATTATAGTTAATTACATGAAGCAGAGGATCATTCCATACTCAGTCCTCGCAGCAAAAATAAAGCAAATACATTATCTTTTTTGCTAAGATAATTTTAACCAGTAAATTCTTACATGACATTGGGGGTGTGTGTGAAGACAGAAATCGGAATCTGAAAATGTGACTACAAAAAATAAAAGCACAGCTAACTAATCTATTTTTGTCCACATTTGAAACCCAGCCAGTAGCAAATAACTCCTCTCAAAGGCATAAATTAAGAACTAATCATGTATTCACATGTGGGGTTTGCAGCATTAGAAAAACACCATATTTCTAAGCCTTTCAAATGGGAGCAGAGTGGTTGTTTCTGACCGAAAGCCTTAAAAATCTGATGAGGTAATAGCAGAATTTGTCTACAAGCATCTACTGTTTCTCTAAACAGAATCATCTAATCTCCTCACTGCCCAAAGGCTATTTATAGGACTTATGTGAGGTCAGGAGTACACAGAAAGACATCAGTTCAACTCAGCATAATTCCTGATTTAATATGAACACTTATGCATTGACAACAGCAAAGTACCTCTCAGCTCTAGCATTGGCCGTTGTTTCCATGACTCTGGCATCATCTCTCTTCTAGTTTGGAAAACAAATTGACTGTTGATGAATTTCTGAATGCTGGAGATGGTGAAGGGCACTTCCGGGTGAACGATCCTGAAGTACTGATCCAAGGAGATGCCCATGGTCTGAACGCCAGGTACAATCTTTTGAATGCTCACCCCAGCTTGCTTCACTCTGAGCTTAAAAAGCAAGTATGGACCATGTGTTATAATTCATGTCTTGTTGGGTTCAGACCAAGCTGCAGCCTATCACTGTTTATACATGTGCACACACTTAGCCTTGCTATAGCACATGGCTTGTTTCTGAGCTAAGTTTCTACCTTGTTAGTGTATTACTACAAATGAATGAATGTCCTTTATAGCAAGACACCAAAACACCTTGGCAAATATTAATCTTCTAATGGATGCCACGGGCTACTTTCTCTTAACCATTGGTGTGTAAAGGTTTAGTTATTCTCTTTTAGCCTGCTGACCATACATGAGCTCTTAATTTCTGCAGAAATGTCCTGCACTGCTTGTCAGCAGTTATTGAAGCTCTGACCTAGCTACCAATAACAGGTGTAGGACTTTCTGTCTTTGCACATTAGTAATTTTATTTAAATTATGCAGACCAGACATCTTGAAAGGTTTAAGAATCTGAATTTTGTCTAATGTGGGCAGTAGCAGGAAGCAGATTATGTGCTCTGGAATCTCTATCAGCATGATGCCAAAACATGTTCCCAGAGAGGCTGTATTCTGCTTTCTTCTGCTGTCCTATCCTCACCTTCTCCTCTCTTTGCTTCTGTCTGAAGCAAATATTCTCTCCACAGAGTTGGGAGCAAGAGGAACTGTAGCTTGGTGGGAACCTGAGCTAATTGGAAACCTGCCACAGGAAGCCCTGCCAAGGGGTGGCACAGTATGTGTGCCCAGGAGAGGAGACTCAATCTTCCCTCAGCAGGTAAAGGGATTTTTGGGTTCTAGATGAGGTTGCACACCGCTCGACTTAGTAGGTAGCTGGTTTTTCCCAGTATTTGGTAACAGACAGACTGCTGCAATAAACCTTGCTGACATATCTGTAGCTGTTTTAGACATGGTAAACTCAGTAAAGCCAAAGGAGATTCCTATCTGAAATGATCCAGATCCAGTTGTTATGCTTATTGCATGTCTCTGTACAGAGCACTTCTGCAAATCTTACAAATGAGTGTATGCTGCACGCAGAGCACACACAGCAGTGCACTCTAGGACAGTCAGAACAGAGGGAAATTACTATTTGGCTTATGCAAACTAAAGGCCTTTATCACATGCTTGTCCTACCTCTTTGTCAAAAACCATATGGAAAGGAAGTCCATTGCAAAATGTTTTTGTGTCAATCCAGAGGCTCTTGGGATAAACAGGATCAAATCCTCTCAGGAGCTTACCTGTGACAAGATAAATGTGTATTTTTTAAATCAGGCTACACTGCTTTACTTTTTGGAGCTCAGTGAGACAGGCCCCGATATCATAACGAGTGAAGACAAAGCAAACAGCATGTGGGGCCAGAAATGTACACACATCTGTGCTAAATGCTCTGCAGTTCAATCCACAGCTGATTAGCAACTAATTTGAATTGGCTAAGAGTTTAAAACTTAACCACACAAAAAGCACAGAGCACTAGATGCATCAAATCATGTAGAAAAAATAAGAGTAGATGAACAACTGTAAATGTTGCTGCTCTATGAGTTTACAGATGCCGTAGCAATATAACACAGCTATATCTCACAAAAATGTGCATGGAAATGGACTTAATACACTTTGCTAGCTACTAAGGAACACTTACAGAGAAAAAACCCAGCATAATCTGGGTTTTAGTCTCCCATACAATGAGCTCCAGTCCACAGCACAGAGACCAAATAACTGTTTGGTTTCTATTTTACTTACCCTGAGATTTTTTTCAAAATGGTCACAAATCTACAGAGTAGGTTGTGTTTACTAGGAGATACTTTTGCAAAAGGAATACAATGGGTAAAATAACCAAATGGGTCCATCTTTTGAATGAAGGACCAAAACCTTTGAACTTCACAGCATAAACTTGGATTCTCCAGTAATCCACAATAATCAACAGGATGATTATTTCAAGTGCTCTCTTTCCCCCAGAAGGTGGCTATGACAGCTACTCTAGTAAATTCTGCTGAAAATAATTCTCAAGTTATTCAGGAGACTGGTGCAAAATATTACAAATTTAGAACCCAGGGTTTAGACGTCTTACTGCTTCAGGGGAAGTCAATGTGAGTTTTTCATTTATCAAAGTCTGCCTCTTGATAACTCTCACATTTATAGCTAAAGAACTTTTTTTTTTTTAGTAATAATGCTATTCTAAAATTTTATTTTAAATATATATTAATTTCTTACTCAATATATCTGCCCTTGTAATGCATGTGACACTGCACCAGATGATACCAGGTTCAATTTTTCACTCCTCCCAGAATCTAGACAGCTTGGCAATACTGAGCTGGATTCTCACTCCTCCTGGGGAATCAGAAGATCCTAACTGAAAAAATCCTTTCCCTTTATAAACATATATAAACATCTAGTATATAAAGGTATGAACAGAAATTACTGGATTAGCAGTAGATTTTTGGTAGGAGGAAGTAACTTGGCTTTCAGAATTTACTACAGTTGATAACTTTGGAAAGGAGTAGCATCTACCACGTTAAAAACATGCTTTTAAATTCATCATCTTTAAATCAAGTGACATGAAAAGGAAGAATCAAATGCACCACACAATGACATTTTATAGAAGAATACTTTTTAGATGAAAGCCCTGTTTAAGAGACAAGAGTGACAGTCATATTCCATTTAAGTATCTGTCATTACTAAGCATGCTTATTATCTTCAATTTTCCTGTGATTATCAATGTCTAACAGAAAGAAACGTAACCAGAAACATTTTGAAAATTCACAGAGGAAATATAAATGGTAACTTCCAAGTGGATGGGTGGTTGGGGATAGGGAGGCTTACTGACTTTCTTACTGAAGAGACTCAGAAATGATGACAAGTTCCCTCTGAACAATTTCTCACCTTTCCCTAATGCGATTATTCCTCTTAATGTTTTCCAGTGACTTTTCTTAACAGGACAGACAGAGTTTCCTCTGTCTCCCACTGTATTCTTGACTTTTTCAAAGTCCTGTTGAAATAAATACAAAGGGAAATTAAATTTTTATTTTAAATATATTTTAACAATATATTGATAATGAACATTAAAATACCTCTTTATGCAGTTGGCTCTCACTTTGTTTTTCGGAGTCAGCAAGACATTGAGATGAGGAAGAAAATTCATTTCTTTCCTTGCGTGGAAATACAGGGTTTTGAGTGACAAGAAAAACAATATGTTCTTTTTTCCCAGTTCTTTCCTCTTCTTCTGTTTGATTGACTATTTTCATTGAAATCTCAATGTTAAAAAAATCCAGGGCTGCTGCACCAATGATTCCTGAAGGGGAAACAAAAGACAAGGTATTGCCAAGAACAAACCCTATTCATTTTCCCTTTCAGGGGGTCCATGGTGGAATTTCACTGTATCAGAAATCACTTTTCGAAAGGACTATGGAAGAAGAAAGCAATGTATGTCGTTCTTACTATCGCCACCATGATGAGGATACGCACACAGGAGGTAAGCTTTAAAGTTACTGTATCTTTGCCTTGTCTGAGGACAAATGCTTATTTTCAGGAGAAGCAGCTCAGCAGGATATCTGAAGAATGTGTTCAAGTAGACATAGAGCAATAATAGAAATTCCCATTAACCCAAAAAGTGCAGGGGGTCTGGAGAGATTCTTCTATACAATCTATTTCAGTCATTGCAGAATATTTTATTTTGAAAGGAAGGAAATGTCTTTCATGCAGATGTACAATCAGTTCTCTCATTTCTGCCTAAGTATTAGGCAAAATACTGGACAATGACATCAAAAGCTCTGTTTGAAATTCCAGATAGTTCTGTGCTTTCAATATGAAACAAGTTTTGATAAAGGGGGAAGTTGTGATAAACTTTTAAATTCAGCATCATCTGTGAAAGAAAGGAATATGATGACCTCTTACAGATCTATAGCTGTTTAACCCTTGCACAAGTACAACTGTGGAGATTCCTGTAATGCTGGTAGAAGATTCAGTTTTGAGCAGGGTTCAGTAGTAGTTTTACAGATTGCACATCCTACAGGGTGGATGAATGTCTTCAAATCAACTGTAATTTCTGTAATTTCTTCACTGTAATTTAAGGACCATGAGTCACTGAGAACTAATAAACAGTTAGACACAATACACACCATGAACTTTAATTTTTCTTCCAGGAAGGGAATTCTGCAGCAGGAATGGACACTCATGGCCTGGGTTGTCATGTCATAAATTTTGATGGAAGCTACTGGGAGCTAGGAGAGATCAGGCAGTAGGGAAGTACTGAGTTCAGGTGTCTGGAGACTAAACTCTACTGGACTTCAATTTCATGGCCTGTCCTTATCTCAAAACAGACTCTGAAATCTGAGCAAAGTGTATCTGCAAATATATGATTACTCTGTACATATAGTGCACTACCAGCTGATCTGTACGCTGAATTTTGTCTCGTTACCTGGTACAATATGGCACAGACCTCTTCTGTCTGAATAGTAGTGTAAATGCATTGACCCATCTTCATTCTTTTCTACTCTAAAAGATGGTGCATTCATTTCCTGAGGAAAAAAACAAATAAAACCAAAGCCTCAGCATCTTTTTCTGATAAAGAATACTGATGCATTCCACTTGTACAAAAGTATTCATGTCTTAATAATATGAATAAGCTGAAAAACAGAGAATTAAATATTCCCACCTGTGAAGGAAAATCTGCTGTGCATTAGAGGCAATGTACTAAATAATACCTAACATTGAGGACTACTCAAAAAAACAAGCACTTTTAAAAATTGCCCTAACATTTTGGAGCAATCTGTTTCAGAAGACAGGAGAGCATGTTACAGTGTGTTTTTTCATTATTCATTCACACCTCTGAGACGCTGTTCCTTGTGCTATGAACTCTGGCAGAGTCCATTCATACCTGCTCAGCAATTACTACTTGGACTTGCCTGGTAAGAAAGGGACAGGTAGCTGTGCAATGCATCCAGGTTCTCTATGAACTCGTAGAGATTTCCACCCAGTGTCCTCAGCATGTGGTCATAGCCTGAGCGCTTACAGAATTCAAAGAAATACTTTCCAAACTCTCTCAGAACCAAATCAGCAGGAACACCTGGCAAAACAAAGATACCTAATAAGAAAGGCTTGGAAATGCTGTCAGGTGGACTAAGAGCGAAGGCAGAATATTTGCAACGTAGGGAGGGCATTCCAAAGGGCACAGGAGACTAAACCTGGGCTGCAGTGTCAGGCCTGAGCCAGGACAGTTTGTTTTTGCAGCATGGTGACACATACCTAATACTTTGCAGGCTTTGTCGACAAGCTGCATTGTGATCTCATCTTTGTAAACCTCAAAAGTCAAGAAAGAATCCTGGACTCCAGCCTGCAGTCTACAACAGAGAAGACAATAGTCCTGCCTCAGCAGTGCTGTAAATACAACATGCTTGGGTGACCCAACTGGCATTTGTTAAGCACTGTTTACTGTGAACACTCCTTAATCTCCTTCAAGTGTTATAGTGGAACACACTACTGCCCATAATGATGTAAGATTAAATTGCTTTAAATTAATTAAATTGCTTTAAAATGGCTGAATGGTGGTGTTCACCCCTCCATTTCTGCTATTTTATGTTATGGTGTAGCAGTAAACTCTTTCAAGGATTCAGGAATCGTACTGTGGGGTACTTGAGCAACCAGAGTCTTAGTTTGTCTTCTGTTCAGCTCCACAAAGTGTCTGGTGTATTTTTTTTTTAATATTAGCTTCAAAGATTAATATATGTATGTATTTAAGTATCATTTATATGTCTTTATATATTGGAAAATACCATATAGTTCATAAAGTAAAGGCAAAAGCAGAAGTGGACAGGTTGGATGGGCTTTGAGCAACCTGGTCTAGTGGATGCTTCCCTGTCCGTGGTGGGGAGGTTGGAACAAGATGATCTGTGATTCTATGATTTCGCTGTGTTTCTGAAAGTACTGGAATTAAACTGACTTTATATCAAGGATGACATCTTTTCAGTGTAATTACTTCTCAATATTGTCACAGTGAGCTAGTGAGTCTATTGCACGATTGTCTATAAGAGTAAATGTCATCTTTAATTATCTGATATGACAAATTAATTGGGACAAATTAGTATCAGAGTATGAAGTGTTACAAGGCAAGAAACTCTTGCTTTTGCCCTGCTAGTTACTTCTAATAATTACTTGAGATACACATCAGCTGCCATTTACATATGGGAAATTATAATCCCCTGATGCTGAATTCCTAAGTGTTTTCTTTCAATGCACTACAATTATTGGGAACACATTACCTTAATTTTTCCCATGTTTCTTCACCATACTTTTCAACCACCAAAGACTTCAGGCATGTGTTTATAAATCCATACTGTAAACACAAACACATGAAATGGAAAATACATACTGATTTTTTAAATGCTTCCCCAATGTGCCACCTATTCCAGATTCCACCGCTAATTTCATATTGCAAAACATAAAGTAATAATGTTTGACAGCCATTATATCTTTCAGTAAACAGCACAGCCTTTACCTCAGCATTTCACAAGCATTCACCAAAACAGAGCCAACAGTCCATCCTGTTTTGCGGAGAAGGACCCGGGGGCTCCCGCAGGTCAGTGATGCGCTGTGCCGTGGATGCAGCCCGAGGAGGGCACAGCAGCCACGCACGGCTGCCGCACCCGCGGGCGAGGTGGCTGTGCCCTGGCTGCTGTTCTGCGTTAGCAGAGACAGACCCCGCGCTGGAGATGGCGGGGAAATGCTGAAATATCCCCGACTAGCCCTGTCAGCGCAGCAGCAGCCCAAGGGTGATGTGCTCCGAATCCCCCGAGGTCCGCTGGTCAGCAGCACCCTGCCCGCGGCAGCGGGCGCTCAGCCAGCGGCAGCGACGGACAGAGGCTGCCCGTCTGTCTGTCTGTCCATCCGCAGCAGGAGCTGCCTGTCTGTCTTTCCATGCCCGGCATTAGCTGCCTGTCTGACTGTCTTGTCTATCCCCGGCCGGAGCTGACGGTCCCCAACAGGAGCTGCCTGTCTGTCTGTCTGTCCCCGGCAGGCGCTGTCTGTCCGCCCCGGCTCGCCCGCCGCCCCCCGGCCCCGCTCACCATCCTTTCGCCGCCGCGGCCCCTCCGCCGCCGGTCCGTTCTCGCCGCCGCTGCCGGTCCGGGGGGGTGGCCCGGCCAGGCCCGGCCCCGCCGCGCTCACCGGGGCGGTGACACCCGCTGGCCGCGGGCACAGACGCGCCGCCGGCGCTCGGAGCGCCCCGGTTGGTGCGGTGCCGGGTGCCCCCCGCACCCCCCACGGGTCTGACTGTTTTCCCGCAGAAAACGCGCGGTTTCCGCAGCTGCCGGTGTGTCAGGAATTTCGGGCGCTGCCAAGAAGCATCCCGATGCCGTGGCATCGCCGGCACGACGGCAGGTCACGGCTGTTCCCCCATCCCGGTTCCCGCTGCTGGAGGATGCAGCGCGCCCTGCCAGGATGTGGTGCGACCAGACCCGGCTGGATCACCGGATCCCAACCTCCTGAAACCCCGCTGGGGCAAGGAGCCGGGAGAGTAAAAGGAACAGAGAAGGTTTCTTGCCAAGGCTTTCTTAGGACTGCTCTAGCAGAGCAGGAGCAGCAATGGGGGAGGCAATAGGCACCGTTGCCCAAGGACAGGAGGCTTGTAGAAAGAAGCAGAATCTTCCATTTGACTCAGCCTTGCGTTGCTAGTTGCTACCGTAGGCCTGACAAGGAGCAGGACATGAAGCTCTCTGCATGCGACTGCCAGCATCCAGGCTGTGTCTGCAGCTGCCCAGCCTGCCCAAGAGGAAAGGACAGCATCAGGGATGTTAAAAGAACACAGTGATTGGTGTTAGGTGCAATGAATTCATGGGGTTTAGTGCTTGGCAGAGTTACCTCATTTCCTAGGTTTATTTTTGGAAGAATTGTTTGTAGGTCACCTTTGAGAGTGAGTCCTGAGAGGACAACTATTTGGGGAAAAACCCTCTCCCCTTGATAAAGATGAGCTTCTGTCCTCTGTCAGCCAGACTGGGACAGGCATCCCTGTGGGTGGTGGAAGCCCTGTGTCACCCACCTCGTCTGCTGTTTGGTGCAGTGGCTGTGGGACACTACAGGGGACTGTGTACTGAGCTAGGGCTCTGTGCCAGTCTGGCAGGGAAGGTTTTTCTCTTGGTGTGGTGATTCCAAGGCATTGTGCTCATGGCTCTGTCTGTGATTGCTCAGTCCTCCAGTGCTGTACATGTTCAGCAGGGACATCAAAAACCTGAGTCTAAGTCCTACACCAGGCACGGGTGCTGCTTTTTTAGTGATCACAGCCCTTCCACCAGTCCTGTGCTGTCCCTGCCATCCCACAGCCTCCGCTACACTCCTCTCACTTTTTCTGTCCCACACACATTGGTGACTCTCCTGTGACCTCACAGATAATAAACCTCTTCTCAAAAGCTGTCTCTTTAGCCAAAACCTGGTTGCAGCCAGGCCTAGGGAAGAGAACTAACAGAAGTCTGTGCCCTGCTGTATTCCCACAGCTGTGTGTAGAGGACTAGTTTAGCACAGAAACATATACGCAAATCCCTCTGTATTTCCTGGACAATATCAAATATTTATTTAAACATACACCTGTTGGAGCTAGCATTGGCCAGCACAACAGCTGACCTATCTCCTGGTTTTCTGTCCCTACAGTGGTTCTAAGGAGCACCCACATGTGCTGCAGAGCAAGAGGTGGTCCTGGACCCACAGTCCCATCTCCATCGCTCACTTGGCTGGCAGTACCTAAGGGGAATAAACACCACATCATCTAAGAATCCTATGGGTATGCTTATTGCCTCAATGTAGAAATTAATTTCTCTTATACATAAATAAAATATGAGTCACTGGAGGGATTTGCAATTACAGTAAGAACTTTACTATCTTCTCTTCTAGTACTTTAGTATTTTTCTAGTACTTTTCTTTTTCTTATTGTATGCATGACACCTAAATAAGCAATCCAGTGATTTTAATAACAAAGATTAGCTGCTATCAGAAAGGTTTGGAGATGCAATTCAGATAAGCTATCCAAAATGTACATTGGTACCTGTAAGCTATATCTATATTGTAATTCATACTGGAATTGAATTTATTATTGGTTTTGCCCTTCTTTGCTAAGTGAATTGTCTTTTCAGGTCTGTTTGTCATTATGAGACAAATTTGGATAAAGAATCTTTGAGCAAGGATTGTTAGTGTGCATCATGAGGCTGCTCACTCTTCATAGTCCATGGTCCTTCATGTGCCCTTGGCTACCTCTGTCATCTCTAGGTGGATAACAGAAGTCTTCCAAGTAAAAGAACAGAAAGCAAGAGAGAAAAAAAATCATAATACACTTCTGGTGTGACTCTTTAAAAATTCTTTATTCCTTTGGCACAATGGAATACTTCCTAGAATTTTCAGATCAGCAGCTATGTCTGTGTATAATTACCAGTCTTTAACCAAAGACAGAAGACCCAACATGTTCCTGTATCTCAGCCCACTCTGTGTAAAATGAAGACAACAATCCTCCCCTTTCCAGTCTGTTGCTGTGCTCTGGTGATGATGTTCGTGGTCTCCCTTGGTGCAGTGCATTCACATCTCCCAGACTATACTGGACCTTGTTGCAGTCATCTGGCATTGACACAAATTGCCACCTACTGCAGCAGAGCAGGTATATTTGGGTATGTAAAGGAGAGGTTGGAGCAGGATGGCTTTAGTTTCAGAGGGTTTCTTGCTTCCCAAGGCATATGGGGTGAATGGGAATAGGTTCAGAGAGAACTGTGTGCTGGAATTCCTCTGGTCCCTCTCCTCTTGTGAGGGCACATGATACCTTCAGGTGTAGTATGGCTGAAAAGTCCTCCATGGGCTTCACCTGCACATAGCCTATCCTTCCTCCCATAACCCACTCAGCATTCAGTGCTTAGGAGGGATGTCCAAACAGCAGGCTAAGGACTGTGCTGCTGTAAAATTCTGCAAACTTCCTGGCAGTTTGTGAGCAAGCTGCCTTATATTTTTCTGCCTTTGTGGCAAAAGATTCATTAATTTGGAAAGGTAGTGCTGTGGCCTTGCAAAAAAGATACTCATCCATACCTGACAATTAATTATATCAAGATCCCATTTCCCCTGGCCTTTTGTTGTGCTTGTACCCAGTTCTAAACAGCATCCTTGAGCTCTGGGTAGTTCAGCAAAATAAATGGGCCATCTGCAAAACTGTATACACTGCTTTTTCAATTAGATGAGAAGTGAAAATATGCAATATAGCAATTTATAGCTTCTGGTTACAGCCTTGGAGAATGCAGTCATAGACCGTCATGGTCTGTCTATGCAAGGCCATCCTCCTTTTTCTTCTGTTTCTCTGTTGTGTGATCATTATCAACAATGCAAAGCCATATGTTAGTTACCATGGTGGAGGGGCTGCTCCCACAACCGTCTGAGCAGAGCACATTCTAAACATTGCAGTCTGGAGCCCAAAATACCACAGCAGTAACAGAATCCTTTCTCCAAGTGGTTGCCAGCACTCTCTCCTACAGAAGACCCCTAAGGACGCAGGCCTTTTCAGCATACTTCCTTCAAACAGAGCCTTACATCCGTTGTTCAGATATCATGTGTTCACATTTGTCTTGAATTAACCTGCACAGTGACTTTTTAGAGACTCAAAGCGAAAAAGAATCTGTCCTTCCACCAATAGGAACCAAAAAGGAAGTTTTATATATATATATATGTGTATTGGTAGGCTTCCAGTACTTCACGCTACCAAACCATGAAGACAGCTGATGCAGAGCCTAGATTAGGATTAAAAATAAACACAGGAGATGTTCTGCCCTGCATAGTTTGGATGGCTCCAATTTTCAAAATACATATTTAAAACCCCCAACAGTTATATTTGAATTCTTATTAAAGACCCTGGGCGAAATTTAAATAACATTAATGTAGACTAAACAGCAGTGAAACTGTGCTAGTACAGGCTTTACCCTCAAGAAAGCTTTCAAAATCCCAGCTCCTCTGCTTATCTGTTAAGCCGAGCTGGAGATGGGAGGCCAGGTCAATAATATTTAAATTGTTTTTGCCGAACTGACGGGAAAAGTCACCAGCTCAGGTCCAAAACCTATTCACAGCACACTGATGGGGATGGAACTGAAGAAGTGAAGGATTTGCTCTGAGAGCTGGATAGTCTTTGGCATCATTCCCTCTCCCTCGCCTTTCCACGTGTGCTGCCATGGAGCTCTATTCTCCCATTGTGTGATCCGCCCTGATGCTTCCCTTCCCAGGCATTCCTCCAAGCTGGGGGGAGTCAGGGCTGCAGCCATGAAAATATGTCTCGTGCAAACGAAAAACTGGCCCTGGAGGTATATTCGCATGAAACTTTCTGGTTAAAGTCTTGATGCGTGTTCCTCTGGGTATTTTCTTCAGCTTGCCTCTTGTATTGCTACTTATTTTCAGGAGCTAGCATCCAATATCTTTGCTTTCTACACAGAAAATTGCTCATTACTTGTATTTTCGCCCTCTGATTGCTAGTTAATGAAATTTGTTCCAGCTTTAACATCATTGCCATGAGCTACAAAGAATCATTTGTCTCAGCTGCCTGGGGCCAGGCTCGTTTCTGCTGCAGCTCACAGACGGCATAGTTATCCAGGAGACTGCAAGAATGCAATCAAGAATAATGCAAAAATGGGTAAAAGCCAAGGCTCATCAATCTTTGGTGCTATGCTATGGCATCTGTATTGTACTCCGAGCCATGTAGCTTGAACACATTAGCATATGGAGCTGTTTGGTCACTTTCTGGCATCTTGTTCCTTTGGAAAAGTAACTGCAAATGTTAAGGTGTTTGTGTCAAGTGAAGAAATAGCATAGTACCAGCCTGTGCAGGCCATGCTGTTAAACAAGGTGGTATCTGAGTGTCTGTGGTGTATTTCCCTTCCATCCCAGCAGCATCCCTCCCCTGTGCTTTAAAGAGAGGGCCTTACCCATAATATTCATGTCACCTATCATCTGCTCTGCAACTTAGAAAACTCGAAGGGCCCAGTTCAAGAACCCAAAGCAATTTAGCAGCACATCCCTGATAATGTCAAAGTAACAAATGGTAAATGCTGTCTCTAGCTTTATTTGGCTTTTGTATTGTGAGATGTTGCTCCTTTAGTTTTGGAAATGATAATCCAGCTATTCTCCATCACTTTATATTAAATATCTGGTGGAGTGCTTAAGAGGTGGACCCAGGTTTCCTGTGGCCACAGGTATTAAGACCTGTAACTGTTAAATTGCAAATCTTATTAAATATGTTGATGGTTTTACTTTACTTTATGCCCCAGCCTCTATCACATCCAGCCTTGTTCCAATCAAACAGCTCTGTCTTCCAGTAGCTTTCTCCTTGGCTACCCTTTCCCACCAAACCACCTACCACCGATGCTCTGTTGGTGCTTCAGATGTTACATTCAGCTTCCTTGTTGCTTTTACTCCTCCAAGTAATATTTTGGAATAGTTCTAATTATACAGCATGTTCAGATTTCACACACTATTATTAGCAAATACATGTTTACTCTGGCTTTCCTCGTTTCAGCTGAATCTGTGAGCTATATCCCATGTAATAACTTTGACTGAAAAATACTTGGATCCATTCTGTGCAAAGGTGAAGTTTAATATCCTTTTTTGTCATTAGGGACAAAGTCTTCTACACCTTTAGGTCTGAGTTTTCAGAGGACTACAGCTCCCATGATCCCCAAGAAGAACTGGACCTGAGCTTCAACAGCGATGCACTTTGGGAAGAGGAGGAAGTATACAAAATAATTTCCCTTGCTTAAGCAAGAGAAGTAAAGTTTTGAAGGTAAATAGGGAATCCTAAATAGGGAGTAGTAAACTCTGCTGGAAAATTTAAGTGGAAATCTGTGATAGTAATACAAGAGAGTTCCAAAGGACTGAGAGAGGCAGCTAAGGAACTCTAAGGAAACGGCTGATTTGTCAAGTAGAAGGGCTGTTAACAAGGAGTTTATACATGTTTAAGGCAGGATGGCTGATGAGTTAAAAGAATGAGAGTTCTAAGGAAGAAATTTAGATTCTAGTGAAGAGAAAGGAAGAGGAAGACTGAAGGTACGAAATGCTTGCTTCTGTGCCCAGTGTGAGCCCGTTGGTCTTTAGAGGCACAGTGGGATGAAGGTTCCTATTCCTCCTGCACAGGGAGAAACACTGTGATTGGGAGTGAGGAAGGTGATAGGTGCTTTTTGACTGTTAGAGCAGCTTTATTTTTTGTAATGGGCTGTACAAGGGGTAAGGGCTTAACTGGAGAATTAAAGTGACCCACCTGTCTGTGGTATAGGGTGAGCTGCTGGGATAAGAAACTCAGATACAGACTAGCTGATAGCAAGTAGTAAGAGGTAGTTGGAGGTAGCCCCGTGTTTCCTGTGTCTCTGCCTACACCTGCAATCTCCTTTTTGATCTCTCCTTTCGAAACTGGAGGTGTTGCTGATGATCTAACCAGCACCTGACTAGCCAGACATTTGTACTTGGAGGGTAGCTGCATCGTATGATGGGGGAGTGGCTGTCACCCTGGAGAATCCTTTCAGAGGATTACCCCAAAATCCTCATAATTTTCCTTTCAGCCTTAAACCACCCCCTTCCATCCAGTCAAAAATGAACAAACTTGAAAGGCCCAGAGTGTTGAAATGGTGTGCAGAGAGAAGAGCCAAGCTCCACACTACCAAGAAAACCTGAGGATGCACTTTCTGATGTTTATTGTGTATTCTGATTTCACTGTGTATTTCTATAGAGTGAAATTATATTGTAATTCAGGAAAGTCCTCCCCATCTCCCCCAGCTCAAAACAATATAGCCAAACCAGTCAGCATTAGATGTTTAAAAAGATTCACTGCAGTATTTAAATTGTTGGTCTGACTTCTTCTGTGGCTGATTACACTAATCCTCAGGAACAGAAAATACCTTTCTGTAAAATACCAATAGTAAAAAAAAAAAAGTCTTACTAGGTCAGGCTAGCTACTGAAAATGCTCTGCACCTTTCTGACCTCTGCTGTGGCTATCTAATAGCTCTTATGGATTAATTCAGGGACAGTAGCAGTCTTTATTCTGGTTTTGGATTTGTGCTTGGCTTTGCACTGATATAAATACTAGATAAACTAAAATTGAGATTTTGAGGGTTTTAATGTTAATTGTGGAGCTACATCTATTTGAGATTGATTTCCCTTGAGATTGTTTTTTCCTCTGAGAACTTCTTTTGCCAATACCAGTGTTTTCCCTTCTTGACTTGAACCTCTTGGTTTCATTAAAACTGGTTTTATATAGTGTGTCTTTGAGTAAGGCTAGAGAATAAACGTCTCTCTTATTTTAAGATGAATTATTTGTTGGAAGGCTATTTTGTTTAGAATAAGAATGTGTATCTGCACCCCTGTCTAGTCTGCTTGAACTAGTTCTGCCCCAGATAGATGAAGCAGTTTAGTTGTAGTTACAATAAACTTGACAAAGAGTGTAAAAGCTGTCTAAGAAGCAGGATAAATTGCTTGAGCTCATCTCTAGGCCACCAGTAGGATCAGAACCAGTTAATTAGTGTGTGTCCCATGCTCCAGTGTAGATTTGTCACACACTGAGAAACTGGCATTGTCCTCACAATGGACATAGCAGAAAGCTTCCCAAATCCAGGCATCATTGGCCTTTTAAAAAATGGTTTGCAAGTACAGCTCACACCTTAGTGCTGTGTGAATGCCAGCTTTGCTCCTCTTTTTTCCTGATCACGATGATCAGTGATGCATTCACTGCTGAAAGCAGGGAAATCCAAATCCTGGTCTTTCATGGAGCGGGGCAGGGGAAACAAGACTGAATGGTGGGACCTGGCTGCGGAATCAGTGAAGTGGGATGATGCGTACATGCACATGTAAAACGGGAGCTGCACTGCAATAGGAACTACAGCTCAAAAGTGCAATGCTACCTCTGGCTGCATGGAATAACATGGATTCAGCAGCACCCTGCATTTTGTCTGTGCGGCCAGAGAGCACCCTGCAATTTGTTTGTGTGGATGGAACCGTTCCAAAGCGTGCAGGATCACACTGCTGCTGGAGCACTTTGTCCTCCCTGCTGATGCACAGCAGTGCCTGCAGCCCCTCAAGGAGCGTGCTGGGGCTTTGCTCACCTTCTTTCTTGCTGCTTGGCTAGTTTCTTCCTTTCTTTTCTCCCTTCTTTTCTGTACTATAACAGAGTGGGAAAAGTAAAGTTAGGTGTTTTTGAAGCACTGCAATGCACACAAACCAGCTCTAAGTGAGCCCTGAGTGGAAAATCTGTGCTGCACAGCGTGGTCATCACAGCATGCAGTGGGTGTGAGCTGATAGGAAAGACTGCCAGGCTGGTGAGGAGCCCAAAGGACCAGGCATCCTAATGGTACTTTGCCAGTGGCAGTGTTTGTGAGAAACAGAATAAAACTAATTTGTGAGTTAGTTTTAAAATGGTAATTTATTTTGCTTGATGGGCCTGGACACTGTATGAAGTCAGCATCAGTTACCAGAGTATGCTGTAACCCCTCTTCAAAGCCCTGCACAAGTGGTACTTGTAATGCAGGTGGTGTCCACATTTTCTGAAGGGAAAACAGAAGAGCAGTTCAATGGGGAATAGGGGAGATGATCCAGCATGTAACTCCAGAGCTGCTGACCATCAGATCTGTGCTCTGGACCCTCTTTTGTTAGCTGAAATAAGCAAGTAGAAATGCAAAGCTGGAGACATGTGAGTTTCTAACTGAGAAGCAGAACGACCAAGCAGCTAATTGGGAGGAGGCTAGCTCCAACTTGTACAGCTGTTCTGTCCCAACAGCTTGCCTGATGGTGTAATACATCAAAAACAACAATAATCCTGCTGTCCAGTAACATGTATGGGCTAGTTACTATAATCTGAACCGCAGATGAAAGCAGAGATGCAGGAAGGAACATCACAGGTAAAGCCAACCCAAATCTATAATGACAAGTCATTCAAAGGATTGGTCATTGAGATGACAGACTCTGACTTACATGGGCTTCCGCCACTTACCAGACTTCCATTTGCTGCCCATAAGCCAACAGCTTCATTCCCTGTTTTGCCCTTTGGCAACATCCAACTACCAAAATTTCTAATGCAGTTTTATGTGTGGAGCTTGCTGGGGTTCTCAGGCAACACCTCTTTTCGCACATGAAAGAGTGATCTCTTCGATGGGATCAAAGAGAAGATATCATTGCCTGCTTCTATGCCTAAAGTGAGAGAATTTTTAATTGAATAAGACATATTTATATCTTTTGAGGCTGTTTTTCTAATGTTGGCTAACATCCTCAGCTATATGCCTTGGTTCCCATGCTTTGGGGAAAAGAGGTGGGAATAGCAATGGAATATTCTGATGCCAAAACAGTGACTGGCACTGAGCAGAAAGGTCACTGCTGTCATGCAAGCTCCCTGATCTTTGGGCTCTTCTGAGAAGTACTGCTTATGGAATGACTGTCTGAAAATCCATCCAATGTTAAGGATTGTTCCTGTAATTCCTGTGTCTTCTTGCAAGTTGCAAATATTCCTTGCACAATCTTTTAGAAAGGGAAAATGATGCAGAGCTCTTGATTTGCCATCCAGTACCACTTTGTACTCAAATTAATCCTGAAGAATCTTTTGAATCCATGCATGTCACCAAAATATAATTAAGATTACCCAATAGAGCTCTTGATTCATAGGACTGGGACTAATGAGCACCAGTAAAGTACAAATTGTATTGGGTAATCTCTGTGTTTGGACACACAATCCTTCAAGCCAAATCATTCTTGTAGGCCTGGGAAATCCTTGAATGAAAATTTCTACCATTGCCACAGATCTTCATTAAAATGCAGAGCAAAATCCTCTGTATTCCACCCGCTGTGTAATACTGAGAAGAAAACACAGTGAGTAAAAATCCTGCTCTAATGGTTAAATTCCTCCCAACCTAAAGTAGACATCTTTTTTCCTTATGGCTGCAGATACAAGACCTTGGATGAAGCTCCTGTCAGCAGTTGAGTCTGATCAAGCACTGTGTGCATCTGACAGCCAGCTTGGCACCACCTCACCACATGCAGCAACAGGGCTCCAATGGATTCCACAAGCAAGTAGGCCTGAAAGGCATATTAATTTTTAATTAAATGTTGAACTTTCAAGTTTGGAAGGCTTCCTCAAGATATGTCTCAGTAATATGTATGAATGAGGAGGTAGTTCTTAAGCTATGTATTGTTGGTAAGCAAACTAAAACTCCCTAGTGAGAATAAATTTATACATACATGTGTATGTGGGAGGGGGTGTATATACACATATATATATATTTTAAAGACATCTGGTACAGTAGCACCTTTGCAGCAAGGAGAGCCTCCTGCCTTGCTCTGGTTTGCATTCAGTGCTGCAGCAGTTTCACAGACCTTTATGGCTGGGGCAGCTCACCCAGGAGCAGGGAGTCTCTGCTGGTGCAAAGAGCTTCAATCACAAGGAAAAATCCTAAAAATAATGTCATAATCTAATGCTGAGATGCATGGAAAGAGCTTGGCAGAGTTATGTACAGGACTAATTGGTGTGGTATAGCTTTCTGTGCAGGGAAGGTTGGCTTGCTTGGGGTTTTTTTGGTGATGAATATCTAGGGAAAAGAGACATGGAAGAGGACACAACGAGAGAGATAGAAAGTGTTAATGGTTTGGGCTCTGGAAACATGTGACTAGAAAATTAATGTTGTTCCCTATGGAAAGAATTGCACCTGTTTCATCACATGTTTTTTTTTCAGCCATTTAGCCCTCTTCAGATCACATGAGTTTTTTAGGAGTTTGGCAGAAGGTATGCTGAGCCAGACTTTGTTGCACGTCTCTTCTTTCTGGATGCATTCTTACAACGGGAAAGTGTAGGAAAGAAAGCAACTCTGGAATATCCTAGCATTTTGCTCTCATAGGTAACTGTATATGTTTTCTTGTTAGTAAGCACTGCATGTCACTCTTTCAACAGCCCAGCACTGTATTTACTGTGTGGTAAATTTATTTGGTATTTACCCAAGTGTGTGTGGTAATACCACAGCTCCTGTATATGATGCACCATTACACAAAACTCCAGTAAACAAGTAACTTTTAATCATTTCTGTCCCTTTCAGAAGTGCATTTGTATATGTGTTCTCTAACCCATGGTGAAAAAGTGTTTGTAATATATTCTTAAGAGTAACAGATGTATTTGAATAAGGGATGTCTGTTAATTGGGATAAATCCTAGAAGTCAGAGTAGTTCTGAAATGTGAAAGCAGCATTAGATAAAAATTAAATTAAAAAAAAAAAACCAACAAAAACAAAACCAAAAAAAACCACCAACCAAACCAAACCAAAAAAATCCCAAACACATGCCACTCTCCCTGAGTGAAAATCTACAATTAAATGACTCACCATTTTAACTAATCAAAAAATTCTTTAGACGTGTTTCTGCTAGGGCCACTGGCCCAGCATTGGGCTGATTGATGGGGCTTATGCAATGATTTTTAGGACTTTCCACTCTGGTCAAAAATCTTCCCAACTCCTAATAGTCCAGCTGGCCCAGAGATGGAGTGGGGGATGTCTTCATAAATCCTGCATTCAAAAATGCAGGGGTTTCTTTGCCAATCTAAGTATGTATAAGTCTTTGGTACTTTTCCAACTACTCACTTAAATAAGATCATGTATTGAGCACTAGGTGTGAAAGAAATATACATGTCTTTAAAAGCTAACAAGAAAAGGATTTTTGTTTGTTTAATTTAGAAGCTGGCATTATGCCTCCTGCTCTTTACAGTTGCTAATAGCAGTCAACTTCCATCTCTGCCAGGCCCTGAGAATGGCAAGAGACGCTGGGGACACAAGAGAACAGGATTTACACCTTTCCATTTGGCTGACTTTGCCTAATTTGGCAGAGGAAAACTCTTTGGCATTCCTGGTTTTAAGAAATCTGCAAACTAAGAGAGGTTTGCTGAACTGTTGCCTAATGTCTAGGAGCTGCTAAACTGTGATAGCGTTTCAACACCAAAATGGCTAAAATAGCACAAGTGTTGCTCCTGTAATCTCCAAAACACCTCAGGACAACCCTAGAATTTACTTATTTATATTTTTCTGAACAACCTGGTACTGGAGGCAAGGTTTGCAGTTCACAGTCATCCCACATGCACTTCAGTAATGCACACGATTGTTAAATTCCTGTTCTGCTAAGATGCCTACTTGATTTAAAAAGCAGAAAGTCTTTGAGGAGGGGAATTCTTGAAGGTCTTCAGCTAAGGTGAACCCAAACCCTTGCAAGTTAATTAAGAGCCTTCTTAAAGGCATGTGGATTGATGGCAAGGTCACAAAAGAACACCAGCCTTTTTGGGGGGAACTCTGGGTGCGTAGATCAAAGATTATGCTCAAGAAAATGAAAGGAAAAAAAAAAAATCCTGCTCAGTACCTTTGTATACCTTTGCCCAGGGCCAAGAGGAAGTAAAGGTGGCCCTTCCTCTGCTAAGCTGCTGCTGGGAGACAGGGGAGCTGGACCCCTCTGCCATTGCCTCCCACTGTGAGGACTCAAGGCTCAGGGTGAGGGGTGTCAGGAGAGGAAGCCCTGCTGCCTCCCAGCGAGTCAGTGACCATGGATGCTGCTGCCCTGGTGCTCCTCCAACAGCCTTTCCAGCAGGGGACTGGCCCTGCTGCTGCCCCTCTTCAACTTGGAGGAAATGTTTGCCAGTGACTCAGGGAACAGGGGCTGGAGCTTTAGGAATAAACTCTTTTTTCACAGGCAAATGAGTGGGAAGTGTTTCCAATATATGTGCATATGTACAGTTGTCCTGCTACTGGAGACATCAGAAATGTCCCTTGTAATAGCCTTTAAAGGAAAATGGAAGGAAATTTCAAGCAGTATTGACCAAAAACTACAATTGTATAATTTGAAAAATGCCAGAATATTTGGTTTGTTTGGTATTTTCACCTCCTTTTTGTGTTTTTTTTTTATACTACACTCATGAAACCAATAGAAAATAATGAAGCATACAACTGAATCCATATTACAGAACGCAAAAGGTTTCTTATAATAACATGTACCTATCCCTAGTTGTTATAATTTCTCAATTAGAAGAACCAAAAAAGTTGGTGAGGGAGATTATAGTTGAGCAGTTTGTAGGATTTTTTTTCTTTTATTCCTCCACTCACAGCAAGACATTGGCAGAATCCCATTGAACTGAGAAGAAGATAATTAGATTCCAGAAATAATTCTTATTGCCTGTCTTAAAATTACTACTCGTATTCTCTCTCTGTATTGAAACAGAAGTGTTTTACAGATTCAGATTTTTTTTATAGTGGTATTGAACTTTCTGTTTGCTCAAATTAAGAAATATCAATGGTATGTGCAATAAAAATTGATTTTCAAGAGTGCTATGTGCAATGCAGCTCATTTGAGGAATATTGCTTTGCTTGTGCTATATGGGCAGAATCTGCAGGCTGTCTGACAGCATTTTAAATGGAAGTAGTGATTTTAGTAATGACATGAATAAAACATCCCCTAGCCATGAAGCTGGAGCCAAATAAACCTTACGTTTTGACCACAGCTGATTTCAATCCCTAGAAAGAATCTGGGTCAGAGAGAGACACCAAGGAATGTGATTGCCAACATGAGTATCGCCTGGAAAAGGTGTCACTGTTTTCTCAGTTGTTTTTTTTGTTTTGTTTTTGGTTTTGTTTTTATCAGCACAGCAGGCTTGTGTAAAGTACATCTGTAGCAATGAACTTTTCTTAATACACTGCATTCGCATTAGGAAGATTTTGCCATACATCTGATCCATCCATCCTGGAAAAATAGTCTTGCATAAAGATTTTTATTCTAGTGTATGTAGCTCTTCATCCATGTTTTTTTTCTGCATTTTGTCTTTTAATCTCTTGAGAAACTGTAGCCATTTCATGGGAGTGGGTCTGTGCTACCAATTATTATCCTCTCACCAAGGACATTCTTTATTTAGGTATTTCCTGAAGGTCAAACAAATAACTCATTGGCATCAACAGTTTGCTTTTACCTTGCATCCATGTCATGACTTAAAAAAGCCAAGCTCAGCACACGTGGGCCTGCTTTGCCAAGCCCACTGGACTTGAGAGGTATATGCATACATAGGGGTTCTCATGGATGATCACACCAGGTTCAAGATATCTGGCATGTGATCTTTTTGGGGTTTTCCCTCATTTGCTTTAGGTCTCCTTTCAGACTGAAAGTCCAAGAACCATAATCCTGTTCCTGAAAACACACCTTCCTTCCCACCACACCTTCCCCATAACCTGCCTTTCCTGCATCATTTGCAAGCCTTTT
Source organism: Neopelma chrysocephalum (assembly GCF_003984885.1). Classification (NCBI taxonomy): domain Eukaryota; kingdom Metazoa; phylum Chordata; class Aves; order Passeriformes; family Pipridae; genus Neopelma; species Neopelma chrysocephalum. The sequence goes on from NW_020897730.1 coordinate 5,204,045, forward strand.
TATTTATTTTTTTGTGCTTGTCTAGTGCCAGATATAAGTACTGTTTGTTGGCTCTTAGATAACAGGGTAGTAAAGATAGTAGCAATAATCTCATGGTTCGAAGAGGCATCTTGTCTGAATTTATTGTCATGGTATAAAATCTGTTAAAAGATCACTTTTTGCATTGAACTCAACATTGTGATTTGAGAGCTGTTTAAAGGCTGAAGGACACTTGTGTTTTTCATGGATGTTTCACATTTTTTAAGCAGAACTAAAAAAATGGGCATTTGTACTATGCAACTTGCTTGACTACTTGGTAGTTGTGTGCCATTACCATTTTGCAAACCCCTTTTACTGCTGAAAGTCTTGCTCTCTCTACCTCTGGTTTTGCATTTTCACCATAGCCAGGAGTTACCACCATAGCCAGGAGTTACCACATGCACAACTCTGCCCAAAAGGTGTATCCAGGGAATAAATGCACACTCCTCTGTTTCAGGCGAGTTCTGCTGGGTCAGATCAAACGGCTGACAAAGGCAGGCTTGCACTAACCAGTATGCTTTGTCTCAGGCAGATTAGGAAAAGAGTAGAACAATTCCAATTTAGTGAGCTACAGGGAGAGCCTTGGTTTCTGGGAATGTCCATCCAGATGCCTGGCATCTTTAGCCTGCAGAACCAGGTCTGGAAGAGGATGTTTACCAGCTGTCTGTAAAATAATGACTGTTTTCTGAGGCTACAGTCACATGGTCGTTGTAGAAATGGCTTTGTGGCACTTGAAGATGTCCATTCCCAGCCATACACTGGAAATTACCCTTTTCCTGGTACAGCTTAGATGTCAGAATAAATCATCTGGGCACTCATCATGTGTTTCAGTGCAGAGGCATCAGGTTAGTAAGTGCTGGTAGGAGTGATGTGAGTTTACCCACCTGACATTCCACTGGAATTTAAGCACCAATTTTTTTACACAGCCCTTTATCCTCTGCCACGGGGCTGACTGTACAGCTGCTGTGGAGCAATGACAAACGCCTGGATGTTGGTCACATCTATAACTGGCACAGCTGCTTCTCCACTAAATACCTGACCCGAGACTGAAAATTAGTCACTTTGCTGTGCAAGGCTTTCTATGGCAGTGTAAAGGACCTGGAAAGGATGCAAACTACATCTGGCAAGAGGCTTGTCCTGTGCAGAAGTAATTTTTGAAACAATGCATATATTCTAGAAGAAAAAAAACTCCTGTGTGGGAAACCTAGAGTTTTTACTTAGATGTGAAAAGGCCAAAACATCATGTGTTTTAAGTATGCAAGGCAAGCAATTCTCTGTCACTTAGCAAACAGGAAACGTCAAAATAGCTGAGGCGTGAAAGTCACTAACAGCCACAAATAAAGTAATCTCTGGTGAGTGTAACCATGAAAAATGTGAAATGTGTTTCTCTCTCAATCATCAAAGCAACTTCCTCCAGTCCCACAGAAACTAAATTGGTAGTTAGACACTAGATCTCATAAGAATAAAAATTTGTCAGCTGTCTCAGACATTCTCCACCAGCACTGTGTGTGCCACAGCAAAGCAGCAGGTGAATGCTCCCAAAAGGCTACATTACCCACCCACATCTGCAGATGGTGCCAAGAGCTGCTGATGGTACTGCTACTGGAGTGCCTCAGTAAATCCAGAGCTTCTGGAAGAACGTGGCATTACTGGCTAGTCCTGAATAAACTCACCCCATTTGGACTCTGACTTGGTATTTTGCAAGTTACTAAGCTTCATTTGACAGGTTAAATAATGAAGGATCTGTCACATATGTAGATAAATAGTTGTAAGGAATAATTATCTTTGGTGCTGCATTGTTTTTGATCTTGCTTCAGTTTCCAACCAATTTGTTGGGCTGTCTTTTCCTACTTGATTGGAATGGCAGTACTCTTAGAAAACACTTTCCCATGTGGGTGCTTTATACACCAAAACCGGGTGACCCCTAACCTTCTGGGTTACCAAACAACACTAACCTTTTGGTAGGTGTTGGTGTAATATGATGGTACTGGTGCAGCATTTTAGCTTTTACTTGGGTCAGTGCACAATATTTTCTTCCATGATTTGTGACAGAAACTATTTTTGTTTTTTTTTCCTGAAAATTTGCCTTGAGTGTTTTGAAGCATCTGGCTCTTTGAGGCTATCTTCTGACACAATAGGTACCCACGCGTTCACCTCTAAGAGCAGGTTGTTGTGATGCGATAAAAAAACTTCTGAACCTGAACTATTTGTCTAACCACACCACTGCAGCTTTCACTGTTGGTTAAAACTACTGTACCATGATTTTTTTTTCTAATGTGAGCCTTGAACAAAAGGTTTGTTCCAGCCAGATCTCCTGTCACACTACTGAAACCTGTTTAAACTCTCCACTTGACAGTGAAGCAGTGGTTTCAAAGCTAGAAAATGAGGCTGTAACCTAAGAGTCTGCCTGTTCTTGATGTGAGAGCCTCCCCTGTTGTAGCAGTCACAGTGTAGTGAGGTCACAGGTATTCATACAGCTACAATGTACTGCTCTAGTCCCTGTTTGACAGAGACCAAGGCAGGGTGTGAAAGAAGCTGATGGTACAGTTCTTACAGCAGTTGCTGCTATAAGAGAAGCTGCAGTGCAGGTGAATTACAGGCCATTGCTTGTGTCATTTGCAGTCACGTTGTGCAAGATCACTGTCAAAGACACATTAGAGATGTGAGTTTGCACTTGAACTGAGGCTTGACTTTGCTAAGAACTTCAGTATTATTCCAACAATCTTGAAGTGGGTCAGGTACTGAAAGGGAAGCCAGTGCTGGTTGGACAGCATTAATTTTGGTTATTATGATGTGCATTGTCTGGTTAGACCTGTTTTTGAAATGTGCCACTACATGATGTGCTCATTACAGCAACCTCATCATCTCTCCTGCCAGTCCTCAGCACGCTGCCTGTAAACAGTCCACTCTGAGTCTGCTGGTGCTGGAGGCAGATCTTGTGCAACCGGTGGTGGAGGAGCCTGCTGTTGGGTTGGCTGGTGGGATGGAAAGCGATACAGAGCTCTGAGGGAGAGCCTAGGTTAAGCTGTGCCCATCAGCAAGGGTTTTGTCTGTAAGTCAGGTCAGTAAGAGAGATAATAGTGTTGAGACAGTACCTCAACATCTCTTTTTCTTCCTGCTCGCAAAAATATTTGAAAGTAATTTAGTCTGGTTTAATTTTGAAGCTGTTGAGCTGTTTAGACTGTCATATTTCAGCATTTACTCTGTTTGTGGTGACATTTAAATGCAACAGAAATTAAATTTAAACACAGCCCAGCCACATGTTCCAGGCAACAAGCTTCCATGAGGGAGCAAGCAAATAACTTTATGCTGCTTGTTTTCCTTCTTGTCTTGCCACTCCACTGCCTTTCACTGCACCTCCAGGCCTCTCAGCCACCCCTGCTGCCTCCAACATGTCAAAAAAGACCCCAAACCAAACACAAAATAAAACCCAACTATGCTCCTTTTTAAAGCAAATAAAATGGTGTATTTGTTATTTCCATAGAAGGAAGAAATGAGGAAAAACCCCAAAACAAAACAACAATTCCAAACTTACAGATCTACCTATATTCAGGTAGCTTTATTATGGTGAATTATACCTCTGCCTAATCCTCTGAAGCGGTGACAGAGGAAAATAAAAACAAGCTTTTTCTTCATCCAGGACATATAGGAAAGAAAAGAAAAAGTTTCTAAATGGATAGGAATTATGTGAATCACTACGCCTTGAAATCATTCTGTTTCTTCGTAATAGTGTCCTGGTAAATCATGTTTCTGAATATTGATCCTGTTTTTACAGGACCCCATTGTCCTTGTACCTCTTGAAATCTATGAAACTTGTACAGTCAGTACAAGTGCGTTTTGATTTGCAGGGGAGGAATTAAGGTACTAAAAGTATACATTTATCTGGTTGTCCTGAGCTTTTTTTGTTCTTTCAGTGACTTGGAGTAAAATTCTGCTTTTGGCAGAATCCTCAATATGATCTGTTAAAAGCTGCTCTGTGCTTCTTTCATTATATGCTTCTTTTGCTGGTGTGCATCTCTGTGTTGTTAAAAAAATAAATGTTAAAAAAAAAAAGTGTATATATATATTTGTGTGTGTGTGTGTGTATATATATATATACACACACACATTTCTCTTCAGATTGCAGGAATTGTGATGAAGAGAATGGTTTGTTTACTGAACCTCCCAAATTAGTAACATGGGAAAGTGAAGGAACTGTCTTATACATACGGTTACTGTGTCACATATCAGTCATGCAAATCTCAAAGCAACCATCATATGCAAAGTGATGCAGGCACTTACATTAAAAAAAAAGGCAAAAAAATAAAGAGTGGAGGCCCCTCCCTCCCCCCTCTCCCCTGAATTCTGGGCTTTACAGAGAGGGATCTCACTGTTTTCCCACCACATAAGTAAAGGTTATTTAGCTTCTTTTTTTTTTGGGGGGGGGTGGGGTGCTTACAGTGAGTTCAACCCCTAAAATGCTCACCCCTGTGTTTGCAGTCAGGCATTTAGGTGCTCTGCAGACCAGGATGTGGTCAGTCTGTTTCCTGCTGTGATAGAAATACCTTTTTTTTTTTTAGGCTTTTGTATTTCAATGGTCAAACATCACTGATGGTTGCAGGGGTGAGGAAATATGTAAGAAAGGCCTGAGAATATGTATGTATGATTCCTTAGAAAGGATGGTTACTTTAAAAAAAAAATTATTCCTGGCTTTGGTGAAGCACAATTAAGCCTTATCAAGCAAAACGTCACCATTTGAAATCATATTCCTTTAGGGATATAGAGCACGTTTTTCTGAAAGTTAAACAAGAGCTATGTTCTTTTAAAGGTTCTTAAAGCTTTTAAGGGCCTGATTATAAAAATGTAAATTTAGATTGATTTTAATGTAATGTGCACTTTACATTCTTCTAAAATTTCTGACGCCCTTCACATGATTAAGATTATATATTTTCACGTGATTAAGATTTTATATTAAGGTGTAAATCAGGTTATAAACCCAGTGTTTAAATAATTAAAGATTTGCTGTAACCTTCAAGGTACACATGTCAATGTAAAGGACCATCCTTCTTCTGCTGGCAGAGATGGTGATGTCATTCAGGGGGAGATATTTTGTGTGGATTGGCAGGCACCTGAGCAATGTCCACTGTTATTTAGGGATATCATCAGTATCTAAAATCAGAGGACTGATAGGACCTCAGGAAAAAATAAAAACAAACAGTAAATGACTGCATTGGATACTGCTGAGCTCTTCTCTGCACAGTGCAAGTTATTTTGGGGTTCTTCACAACTCTGCATGTTGTTGTGGTTGGTACAGGGTGGGTTTAAGGCTGCTGCAATGCACAGATATGAACTTTCCAACAGGGGTGACCACTACTGTGCACAAGAACCGTTACCTCGTGGCTGGACTACCAGAAGGGCATGAGATGTATGGGAGATAGTTGGGATGACCCAGTTAAGCCCTAGGGTGGCTAACTCTTCTTATGCTAGTCTGTCCTCCTCCACAGGCCTGCCTTCCTTCTGGCTTGGACCCACCTGGAATTAACATTATAAGCACTTAAGAAGCATTTAATTAGTTCTCTGTGTAAGCTCAAAGTCTAATTTTTAGTGAAACCTCATTCTGTATATTATGTATGGAAATAGAAAATTTGCACTAAAAAAATAGTGATTGTCTCCACCTTGGACAGTCACAGAACAGACCTCAGACATGAAAGGAGGAGCTACAGAGGAATTTGTGGATAGCAGGTGTGACCCACTGGGTCATAAAGCTGCACAAAAAGAAGCCTCAGACTGGAAATTCTGCTTTCAGTAATAAAGTTAGAACTATCATTATACTTGTGCTAGTGGGTGATAGCTACACACTCACACGTAAAATAAAGCTATTTGACATGAGAATTGACATCACTTAGTAGGAGAACAATTTTATTTTTTGTTGAGTGTGCTGGACTGAACAATGTCTGAGCGTGAGTCAGCAGTTTTCCACTTTAAGATATAAATGTGCATTAAAAGCAACTTAGATGAACAGAAGGCAAGAGGCTGATGGTCCAGGGCTGCCATAAGCATAAGGCCAATATCAGGAAACATAGAAGCAGTAATTAGAGAAGTTAATCTAGAGCAATCTGCAGTAATGGGTACAGTAAAAGTTCTTTTTCTTCTTTCTTGAAAGAAGAAATGCCAGTTCCTCAGAAATGGTTTGTGGGGAAAGTTTTGGGTTTTGAAACAGCACTAAATTTGTTGAAAGGTACTCTTATAACATTTTCAAAATGAAAACTCTGTGTTTCAATACAGATTGACTTTTACTTTAGTTCTGCAAACTGTTTTTGCAAGAGTCAAAGTTAAACCTTTTCAAATGACTTGATCTTAACTGTCATGGAATGGAAAAAAAAATACTAGCATAAGAGGTTGTCCTCATTTGGCAAAGGAAGTACTTAGAAGGAGAAATGAGATTGAAATTATATTGAGACAATGTGTAAGCCATATTCTTCATATTAACAACTGGCAATCTTTCCCTTCTCATCTCATCTTTGTTTCATCTGCATTTTGACTATACTGTAATTTTGAAAAGGACTGGTTCCTATTGCATAGTCATGTTGCAATCGTTGTTTATTGTGTTGCTGTTATATAACACCTACTCTAGGCGTATGTGCCTAATTTTGATCAGGAGATTAAAAAATATGTCATTTATGAACACATATCGTCCCAATGGGAAGTGTTTGTAAAAAACCTCAAAGAGACAAAACCGGTGACATTACTGTTACAGAAGGTAAACTAGCTCAGAGAAGGTGTGTTGCATCTGTTCCCTGAAGGCATGTGTGGTGTACAGGGACCTGAAGGAAAACAACAATGATGGAGGTACATGGAGCTGGATGAAAAACGTACATCACACGATGCCCTGGTATTCAGAGTCCAGTTTAAGAGTCACCAGAAAGAAATTCTCTTCCTGGCTATGCCACGCACTTCCTCTGGGGAATCTTGAGCAAGACATGTTTTGACCCAGATGTCATTTTCAAAATCCACTAACTTTTCAGTCAGTCCCCTGGCATCTGGGATCTAGATTTTTTTCTGGCCTACCAGCCTAACTTTCAGAGGTGCCACGCTCCTAACTTGCAGAATGTGACATTTTCTAAACATTCTTCCCTTCTAAAGCAACTGCCCTTTGCTGAACGACCTATATTTAACTCTGGGCATATGTAAGTGTTGCCTCAGGTGGCACCGTCATTTCTCAGGCATGTGCTGCAACACAGACACGGAGCATCAATAAGTACACCTGCCTTGCAACACGGCACCCTGTGAACACGGAGCATCAATACATACACCTGCCTTGCAACACGGCACCCTGCGGCGGGACCCGCCTGCTGCTGACATGATTCACAGGGACCGGGAGACTTCCAAGGGCAAGGAACAGGAAGGGTCTGCTGTTCCCTTTCCAGCAGTGCCCAGCCAGGTTACCGCCGGGTGCCGGGCACAGGGCAGGCGCTGCCCACCTGGGGCTGTGTCCCGTTTGCGGCTGCAAGGCCCATCTGAGGCTTCCCTGTCAATGCCAAAACCTGCACTTTAAACCTCATAAAACACCTGCCACAAGTCCAACAAGTGGGATATTGGTCGGGCGTTGGAAAAATTTGCCCAGGGAGGTGGTGGAGTCGCCATCCCTGGAGGTGTTTAAGAAGAGACTGGATGTGGCACTTCTAAGAAGTTCTTTACAGAGAGAGTGGTTGGGCGTTGGAACTGGCTGCCCAGGGAGGTGGTGGAGTCACCATCCCTGGAGGTGTTTAAGAATTAGAGACTGGATGTGGCTTTCAGTGCCATGGTCTACTAGATAAGGTGGTGTTAGGTCAAAGGTTGGACTCGATGATCTCAGAGGTCTTTTCCAACGTAATCGATTCTGTGAATCTGTAAGAGGCATCTGGATCTGGAGCTGGGTCACGTGGTTTAGTGGCTTAGGGGTTGTTACAGTGTGGACGGCTGGACTGGATGATCCCAAAGGTCTGTTCCAACCTCGATGTCTCTATGACTGTGTGACTCTGCGAGGCCACGGCTCCGTGACACCGCCGGGGCGGGACATTCCCCCCTCACGACCGCCCCGGGCACTCCCGTCCCCGCCGACCCTCCCGGGCCGGGCCGCCCGCCGCCCTCGGCCCCGCCCCTCCCCGCGCGGCGCCGCTTCCCGCCAATCAGCGGCGCCCTCCCCGCGCGCGTACCTTCCCCGCCCTCCCCGCCCCGACAGCCCGCCTGAGGAAGGGGGGGAACGTCTCGCGAGAGCGGCGGAAGCCTCGCGAGAGCGGCGCGGAGGCCTCCCCCCGCCCCCGGCCCTCCCGCCGCCCCCGCCCCGCCGCGGCCGGATCCGAGCGCGCCGGGCGGTGGGAGGGGAGGGAAGGACGGGAAGGGAAGGAGAGGAAGGGAAGGAAGAGAAGGGAAGGAAGCGAAGGGAAGCGGGGGGGGCGCCCGACCCTGCGCAGTGAGCGATGTTTGTCCGCCATCGCGGCGGAGGCTGAAGGGAAGCGCCGCCAGCGGAGCGAGGGGCCCGCGCCGCCGCCGCCCCCGCCCGGCCCGGCCCGGCACCCCCGGGGGCCGCGCCCGCACCGAAGGTCGCCGGCGGCCTTTCCCCCCCGCAGCCCCGGCCCCGCGCCCGGGCCCGCCGCCCCGCCGCGAGTCCCCCGGCGCTGCCGCCCCGCGCGGGAGGCGCCGCCGGGCCCGAAGATGTCGAACCTGAGCAAGGGGACGGGCAGCCGGAAGGACACCAAGATGCGGATCCGAGCCTTCCCCGTGAGTACCGGGCACCCCGGGCCGCGGCGGGCGGCCTCCGCAGGCCCCGCCGCCCCGCCAGCGGGGCCGTGCGGGTGCGAGCGCGGCGGGGGGAGCTGTCAGCGGCCGCGGCACCCCGGGAGAGGTGCGGGAGCTGCCCCTCGGGGGAGCTCCTCCAGCGGGAGGCGGGAGGAACTGGCCCCCGCGATTATCGCCCCCCTCATCAAACAAATCAATTATGAAAATCCACGTACGGGTTGGGGGGGAGGGGGGGAGCTGGGTTTCTTTGTTTTCAAGGAAAAGGCCTCCAAGAAGGAGCCGAAGGTTATATACGCCTACATCAACAAAATTAGTTAGCCCCGGAAGGGGGAAGAGGGGCGGGGGGAGTATTTATTTATGTCTTCTGCAGAGTTTCCTTTTCGAGAAAATTTATTTCGCTTTTCGCTCCGTAAAAGAGGCTATAAGTCGTATGATTATAAGATTTAGGTGGCACAGTGCCAGCTGGTTCGGAAGGTGCTACTATAAACATGTAGGCATAGGTAACTTCGTTGCAGGTTCGGCAGAGCCGAGAGCGTGCCTTCCCTTTGAGTTACAGAGGGGAAGGAGCCAGATTATTAATTTAAAGTGCCGTAGCTGGCTGTGTTTTGACAGTTGTTTCAATTAAAGCTTACAACAGAGTAACAACTACAGCACAAGTAATGGTGTTGCAGAACAAGAGAAACAGAAAAGCTTCAGCCTGCCAGAGGATGGCCAGGAAGTGTGTATGTGTTCAGTGGAGTGTGTGTTATAAAGAAGACACTTAGTCGAGTCTCTGGCTTTTAAGGTTTAGTGTTAACTTCTCAGTGCTGCGTCTGATCCCAGTAGGCAGTGGTGTAGAACTAATGTGCCTTGCCTTTATAAAGGAACTGGACATACCTGTTTATCTCACTTCACTGGCAAGGAATATATCAATATATTTGCTTCATCAAAACCCTTGCTGATGAAATTGAGAGATTTCTTTATATTCTCAGCAGCCAGCTTAATCATAGCAATCTGAGTTACACTGTTTTACTATTTTCTCTACTTTTAATCACTGACAGTTGCATTTAGTGGGAAAAGTAAAAAGAAAAAAGTGGGCTAAGAAATTAGGAATTTTAGCTGATGAGAGTTTTTGATCTCTAGATCTCATTTATTCCTTTAAATAGCCTTTTCCAAGAATGTCAATTTTGTTAAGACATGTTAGCTTATAGAAATAAAGAAAAAGACTTGCTGCAATGTAGCCAGGGTTTTACTAGCAAGCAGTAGAAAAACCTGTACAAAAATAAACCATAGCAAACCCAATGTGTATGTTTTATAACAAACTGCACCAAAAGATATCAGTCTTTTAATTTGATAAACAGATTCATGTATTCCAACTGTGAATATGTAGCTATGAGTCAGCCAACAAAGGCAGACTTAACAATGGGATAAAGTTAGGTTTGTGTTTTTCACCACTTTTGTATGTGAGCATATGAAATTTGTTTTGGGAAGGTGAAGAATGCTCTGAGGGACCCCTGTTCTTACATAAAGTTAAACATTGGAATCAGTTTTTTTCATCTGAAACTGTTTTTACTAGCATTGTCTTTCTTTTCAGTTGCTTAAAGAATATCTAGGTTAAAACTTTAAAAAAAAAAATGTTTCCTTCCTAAAATAATTCAGTAAGTAACTGGTCATCAAGGCCTACAACTGTTTGGTGACATTTGTTGAGAGCAACTTCACAGGTGTTCTGTCCAATAGATTTTCTGTTCTGAGACATTTTGTTGACAGTGCTGTTGATCATCATGGCTGGGCTTCAGGAATGAAGATTTGGGAAGGGCTCTACCCACATTTGCTACAAGTGTGTGTTGATCAAGTGTTTACAGAAAAGAAGCGTGTACTTTGTTGAGAGATTTGGAGGGGTTTACCTGCCCTAATTGCAGAAGTCTGTAGCTTTAGTTCATGTAAAGATCCTATTGCAAATTTTGGGGAGGCCTAAGTGGTTGTAGAGCTTTGGTCCTGTGAATGGTGCCAGTGACTGTAGGGAGATATAAATTCGTATCAGCAAGGAGCATTTTTGTGGGGGGTAGAGTCCATATTTAGAAAATGTACTATTCCTACAGCAGCTTCTTCACTCTTTTATCCCAAATTTGGTAGTTCTGTGCTTTGGTTCTGAATTAAAAGTACTTCCAGAGGTGACTTTGTAGGCTGCTTCAATTTGTCTTCTTATTGATCATCTTTCCTCAGGAGGTCTACCTGTTTTAGATTAGTTTGCTGCTTGCATGGGAGGTAGCTATTTACTATTACATTAAGCTACAAGAAGCCAAATTGGAGAGTTAATGTTCCTGGAGCATAGCAATATTAGGGTAACTTCCTCCATGTAGTTTTTTTTTCCTTTAATATTTTATATTTTGTAGTATCTTTCATACTTCTATTATTGTTATATTTTACAGTAACTAAAGGAAAGGAGAAATAGTACTTTGCAAAATATTACTAAAGTTCACTTTTCCTACCTTACTAGAAATTAAGTAGAAATTGACCAAAACATTGGAAAACCAGGAGTGTTCTACCTAGAGATCCTAATACCTTGGAATTAGTTTTATTCTACATTTCTTCTTTGTTATTTCTGGTAATTGGTGACAGATTATCTGCCATCCCAAGTGTCTCTTAATACTTGCTCCTGGTATGTGCTGTGATGGTGCTTTTTCTTACCTCAAGGGCAGTGACATGGTGTGCACTGTTTTGCTGAAGTGGGTTGTACAGTAAACAAAAGTAGTTGAGAAAAACAGTTTTCTGTTTTTCTGTTCGTAATAGGAAAAAAAATGCATTTTTTCTAATTTATAAACTGTCTTACTTAAAAGAACTTTCTTGTGTTCTCTTGTTCTTTGTGACTTAAAGGCAGTGATAATCGTTGCATCAGAAGGAGTCCAAATGAGAATGCATTCTCTGAGACTTCAGACTTGAGCCTATTTCAAACTTGGGAAGTGTAATAAAACTACATTTTTATGAAAGTTTACTTTATATTAAGTAGAGCAAACTCATGAGATTAAGCTTAAGTATCCTTATGTACCACCACAGAAGACTTCCAGTGTGCTACTTTCAATAACCACTTCTGGTACTTTTAACACCTTCATAAAATATAGCTGTTCCATATCTAAGGTCTATCCAGAGAGCATTCAGGGTGGTGGTAAAGCAGGAGATGGAACAGTGTAAGAGGGCTTTTTAGTGACTGTAGGTTCCTTTTTTTTAAGCAGTGTTCAAACCCTGTTGTTTCAGATTCATAAACATGCAGCAGATATGAATACAGATGCTAAAAATAACAAAATAATTTCTGAAATGTTGAGTAATTGTCTGTGATGTGAGTTGACTATAATTAGTAAGTTGGGGTTTTTTTAATTATTTGGAAGAGTGCAGTAGTCTACTCAATACACAGTATGTGCATTACACAAAATGCAGGTTTGATATTCCTACAAAATATGAATTAATTGAACTTGTTTTGGAGAAGTGTAGGGGGTTGTTTTCTTCCCTGGTTTAGTTTAAAGTACTCTCAGGGTCTCAGATTGGCTCTCACTGCTTAACTCTCAGTGAGCCCATTACTACTGCCTAGAGGAATACCTTCAAAGCTCTCAAACAAGCTTGCTGCAAATCTAATTTTAAGGTGATATATTTGATCTGTGAGAAGTGTTGCCAGAGAATGCTAGATTTGCAGTTAAAACTTGGAGAGATATGATTTCTGTAAGGGAGATCTAACATGTATAAATTATGTTTCCTGCAAGTGTATTTGAGCTCTTTTGCTGTGACTGGTTAGCTAGTGGAAGATAGTAGCCTTAAATGTGCTTTAATGGAAAAGTTGTAGAAAGTAAAAAAAAATCCACATTTCTAACAGAAATAAACAGTATGTGAGAATTCAGAAAGCATTTGAGGAATTAATTTTCAAAATTTAAGTAACATTAAGCTGCATTGAATGAACTTTTTTTTGCAAGAACTCATTCTTCTCTCAATGCAGGTGTCACCATAAAATTGGTTGGACAGATCCTTCTGAAAACCAGCATGACCCAATGTAGGGTTTGATCATTATAGTTGGAGGGGGTTTTTTGAGTGCTTTCAATAATTTTGCTTTCCTGCAGAGCTGTCTTTCTTCTCTGGAGTACTACTACAAAGTAGTGTTTTGCCAGTCCTCAGAACTATTTTGGTGCCTCAGTGCTACATGGTTACAGTGTGAATTCTGGACATCATTTGGGGAGATTCTACACATGCACTTGTGATAGAAGGAGTCTTTATATATATATATATATATATATATATATATATAAGCTTATATATATATAAGCTTCATTGACTAATTTTATTTGAAATACTTGTGCCCAAGAAAATTCTCATTTTGTTGGATCTTGTGCAGAAAGACAGGCAGCCTTCCCTTTCCTTCAGTTCCGTTTATCAATTCATGTTCTTCCTCCAAGAAAGTTATGTAAACTTAGAAGTAAATAATTCCAGCTCTTCCATGAGGAAGTATTAAGACTCATATTTTCATTGCCAGTGTTCCTTTCTCCTGGGATCTAACAGCCACTTGTTCTAGGCTTTGTGTAGGCAGAAGGCTTTTTTTCTTCTCAGGGAGTGCTGGCTGCTGCCGTGGTTTGTTTTGAGTCTTGGGGAATTGGTGATGCAAGTTGAAGACGAGGTTTGTTAAATTTATGCTTCAACCTGTAGTGTGCAGATCTGTCAGTTCCAGAAGTTGATGTAAATTTTGTCCACCTTGAGCATCTTAGAGCAGATAGACCATAAAAAAAACATTGAACTGTGGTTAAATTTTTAAGCATTCGAGTTATGTAAGCAGTACGTGTATTTCTGCTTTGGCTTATAACCCCTAGAGCATTCATGCTGTGTTGGTGAGGGAATGGAGATGCATGGAGGGTGGGACAAGGATGGAATTAGGGGATGGTTTACTGCAGGCTTTTTCAGGTCTGAATAAAATAATATGAACCACCAAGTTCTGCAAGATCACTTAGTTAACTCCATGTTTTACGTGGTTGGCTTGTGAATCTTGATGGCTTTATATTATCAAATATATTTCTAAGAGCATGTTAGCTATTAACCCATGCAGTGTTCACAGTAATAATAAGTTAATATTCACAACTAAAATTTTAGTAGACTTAAAACCTAGAAATAAACAAAAAAACTAAAGCACTGCTTATCTTATTCAAAGGAAGAAAGTGTTGTTTTGGTGCAAATTAAGAAAAGTATAGAAATACTTGCTGTTTACTGGACAGTTAATCTTATTAAGTCCTTCCAGTTTTCACAGATTTCTTTTTCTTTAATGAAATGTGGTGAGCATGTCCTAATAATACATTTACAATTTTTAAGGGGTGATAGCACTAATTCCAACTATTCTTTGAGTAGTCGTAGGTAGGTTTTTGTTTGGTTGGGGGTTTTGTAACACTGTGCATATAACCTTTTAGTTTTTGTCTAACCTAATCTCAGAATTCCTGAGTTCTGTAGATGTTCAGGTTTCAGTTGCAATTTTTCTTGGTTTTCCGTGTTAACTGGGTCTGAAGTTCTGAGCAATGAGTGTTCCCGTTGGTCTAGAGTTTTGAGCAAGTGCCTCTGTGTGGTACTGGAAAGAGTACTGCCATTTATGGATCTTGCCTTTATTTGAAATTTGCTTGATTTTTGTGCAGGAGTATAAAGCTAATGCCAGTAGTGTTCTGTTGAGATTTTGTTGCTGGTTAATTCAATCTGAGCTTTTTCAAATGGCTTCATTAGGCATCTCCATCCCTTCACTCTTGTGTTGTATAGTAATGGATTATTAAACAGGAATTACTGTTTTTCCCTGGTAGTGGTAGGTAAAAGAACTTTGAGAGTTGCTGTAAAACTGATAAAGAATTTTCAATATTCTACATGAATAGTTATAATAATAGTATGTAACATAAAAACAGACTTTTTTCTATACAAGTTAATAATTTTTCCTTTAATCTGTTCTGGGCAGGTATACACAGCATAAGTGACCCCATTTTTCACAATTTCAAGCAGGTATTGTAAAGCCTTTGGCTTTGATCTGTAGGGCAGGTAGTCTTAGTGCAGGTGCTTTTAGACTTTCATCACCATGACTGATGTGCAGTGTCAGATAGTCTCTCTGTATGTGGTGAAAACATTTTGTGATAGACTGGGACAGATTTTTCTTAAGATAGTTTGATTGAGTCCATTCATAAAACTCACAGTGATTGTGTTACAGTCTAAAATAGGTTCTTGACCTTGTGCATATGATCACTGGATTTTATCTCTGATTTCCAGTAGCTGCACTAGCGGAAGAACAGCTCTAGAGAAGTAAGCTCGTGTTTTTCAGTCTGAGTCAGGTTTTGTGGAAACATAGAGCATGAAAGTGGTGTAGTAGAAAACTACACCATGGCCAAACTGTGCTTTTAATCACAGGGTTGTTTTATTTTTCTGAAGGTCAGTTAAAGCTAGCAGAATTTTTAAATCACTAATGTCTCCTTTGTAAAGGAGACAAGTACTGGCATCTCAGCATAAGTAAATACTGTTAGATGACTTAACAAAAGAACCTCCATATTGACATTTTTAATGTTTTAGGGAAGAAAAAAAGTGCATTTAGCACCTGAGTACAGCAAGGAGGACAAAACTGTAATAAACACTTACATTTGGATGGTGTTTGCAGTGGAGTGGCCTAAATTCTTTAATTAGCTGTGTGTAAAATTAGTGTTTGAGGGCTGAAACTGCTTTGCGTGTAGTTTAAATAAGGTATAATACTATGCAAAATGTGCACAAATAACTTGCTTTATTTGTTTATGGTTATGGATGAGATGCATTTGTGGAAATGCCAATTTTTGTTTAATGCTAATGGTAATAAACATAAATGAAGACAATAATTATACATGTGAATGCTATGAAATTGGGCAAAATTATACAATACAAAATTCATATGTTAATTTCTTAGACTGTGTAGTCTGAGTATAGATTGTGTGTCTTACATTTTGTATGTGAAGAATCTTTATTGAAATAAATACTTTTTACTTTTACACTACTTTTGTTTTTAAAGTGTTGGTAGCATCTGAGTGGGCCTTTTCTTTTTGGTTTTTTTTTTTATATTATATATATGGCTTTAATTTCCTATGTAGCTCTGAATTTTTTCTATTGCAGTCGTTTCAGTGTTAGTCTTAGTGTTCCAGGCACTGCTAATCTGTGCATCCAGTCATGGTGTTTGCACTGTGGTGCAAAAATCCCCCCGAGAGAGGTTATTGTCAGAATGCAGGGGTATTGATTATCTGTAAATCTGTAAGTGATTTATTAAGTGTATCTTCCTTCCCCTCACTGAAGTAAGCTGAAGGGGGAAAAAATTATCCTCTGTTGGCCTCTGACTACCATTAAATTTTATTTTTCTATTCCTGTGCAAGTTCTCAAATTGTTATGCTGTTGTTATTATGGAGGAGGAGTTGTCACAAACTCCCCAAAGCCTCTGAAGGTCCTTCAGCCCCACCATCCCCCTTTCTTCCTTCATCCCCCTCAAGTCGTTCATTGTGTTCCTTGTTTTGAAATGACTACAGGAAATGTGTTTATAGTCTGTATAAGTTCATGTGTATTTCACTGATTTCCTCTTTAGTGTTGATTTTTAAACAATTGTAAAATACTGAGCTAACTTGTAGGGTAATTGAAAAAACCCAGAAATAATTCTTGTGGGATTTGCATGGAGTGTTGGGTAAGCAAGGAATGGGCCATTTGTGGTTCAGGGAAGCTTTCTGAATTCAGGTCATCAAGGCTGGAAAGTTAATGAACTAATGGATTTTTTCACTTGGAGAGATGATACCCCTGAGGAGACTTTGTGCCATCCACAGAAGGCATGGATGTGCAGAGCAGCACTCTGGCAGTTCTTAGCTGGGATTGAGACGTGCAGCATCTCTCTTGTTCTTTAAGGTTATTATAATGTTAATATTGTACAAGTCATCAATAAAAAAGATTTGCTAAAAAAACCTCATGATTTTTTTCCTTATTAAATTAAGGCTTTTTAATTTTGCTTTGTAGTGTTTATTAGGTGATGGTCTTAAAACTAATAGACATATGATCACATACTGAATCAAAGTTTCAAGCTATTTTGACTGGGCTAAAAAAAAACCCAAAAAACAACAACAAAAGTAAATATTTCTCTTGGTTTACAGTTTGGAATGATATGAGTAGTTGTCTGGGGTGTAATGATGCTGCTTCTGCTGACAGTGACCCATTGTCAGTTATGGCACTTTCAAGACAACCTCCTGCACATCACCTGGAATGCTGAAGTCCCACACTGTTGTAAAAGGAAATTAAGAGAGTCAGGGACCTAAATCCCATTGAAATTTGAGATTTTCAGCAATTTTCAGCTAGTAAATCTTGTTAGGTTATAGATAAGCAAACAACTTCCCTTTCTGCTTTCAGTCTTTAGTAAATTGGAAGTAGTTCCAGTGGAAGAGGACTGAGCCACCTTCTTCCTGCAGCGTAAGAGCCGGCACATGGCCCGTGATCCCGAGTAAGCTGCTTTGAGGAAATTTGCAGTTGAATGTACTCTGTGGTAGTTTGCTTGTAGTCACATAGTCCTCAGATTTTGAAAAGCATGTCCTTGGCTGTTACAAGCTTTTATTGCAGTGGAATGCTAAATTACTTGAATGAAATGTTTAGGATTTGGCTCTGTTTGTAAAAGGGGAAAGGTATGCCGAGTAATTTATAAAATTTTGTGTCACTGTTCCCACTGTCTGTCATTTCACCTTTGATAAAAGCCTGTCTGACAGCCACAGACAAACAGCTGATCTGTTCAAGTGCAGAACTACCTGTCCCTCCCCATGCCTTCTAAACCTCCAGGATCCTACTGACATATGGGAGGGGTGATTCACTCCCAGAAATTCAGCTTTTCTTTGTTCCATATTCTGCTTTTCTAATTAGGTTCAAATATTTTCTTTTAATACCAACTTTGTTTAGGATAGAAACAAAGCTATGGTATTACTTTCAGGAACATATTTCCTGCTGTTACATTAGCCTTTTTTGGTGGTTTTCTTCTTTTTTTTTTTCTTTTTGTCCCATTGCTTTAATTTGAGGAAAGTTGATTTAGGATTACTACTTCTAAAGTGAATCAAGAAGACTGTGAAATTCTCATTAGTTTTCAAAATACTGATACTAATTTTTATTCTTTTGGGGCAGGAGAGAGGGAGTTGGTAGATTTTTGGTGTAAAATCCTTGTGTTTATTCCTCTGTGTCATTCAGAATAGGCTTTTCTTGAGTTAAGCAATCCTGGCCCAATACACTCTTTTTTCCCCCACACATGTAATTTGCACCGTAAGTGTTCAGTACATATACTGAAATAAACCAAGAACTAACTTCACGTCTGAAAATGACTTTGTTAATTTGCAAAGCTAAACGTGAAAGATCAGACTTTTTGAACTGTAAACTTAGATCTAGACTTCAGCTCTAACAGTTTCCAAATAAGTAAGAGAGGTTTCAGCAGTATAGACAGTTCTTCTTTACTATTGTTAGTTTGAAGTGTTCTCAGGAAATAAGTAGTTTCATTATGGGTGCTTTATAATCCTCCTCCATTTTCAGGTGCCATAGTAATGAACACTGTAGAAATGTCATTGAATGTTTTTAAAAGAACCTTGGTTAATAATACAGGCAATGTTGCTATTTTGGCTGTATAAGCACTTCCATTCTATGGCAGTGACAACTATCTTTTGAACTAGAACTTCCTATATTTAGCCTCTTACCAGTTCAGTTCTTCTAGAAGCTTGAACAAAACCAGTTAATTGTTGTCTGTTAAATACAACTTTTTTAAAAACAACTTTCATACTGTAATGTCAGAATGGGGAGAAGCTTGCATGATGGCAGGGGGGATTTGCTAATTTTACACCTGATGTCTTCTGATATTTGGAAAGGCATTTGGATTTGTCCACAGATGCTGGGGAAGAAGAGGTAATTTAAAAACTTGGATTTCTGTATTTTATTAAATCCTGTTTTGCAATCCTCTTTGGGCAAAGCTTGCAACTGTGGAATAAAGTCTCTAGTGTAATTAGTAGCACCTTAGAAAGTTTGTTGAGAAGAAGTTAATTTTGGTGTGTTTTCTTTGCTTTTCCTCAGTATCCAACCCTGTTGGAGGACAACATCCGTCAGTCCTTGCTGACTAAAGCACAGGTGTATTTCAAGGCACTTAGGTCCTGCGGAAAATAATTAGTAAGACAGATGAGTGTGTAAAAGACTGTTAAGCTTTGTATAAGTGATTGTAGATGCAGTGTTTACTGACTGAATATGCCATGTTGTTACTTAACTAGCTGATACAGTTTTTATACAGAAACTTAAAGACTCTGTAAATCCATATACAAACTGGATGAAAAATGAGATTAATGAGCTAGCATTCATTTTTCATTGACCCACTCAGACAAGTAATATTCTGCTTTTGTCTGTATTATTGAGAGTTCTTTATATCAATGACTGAAGGTGCATTTTGTAAATTGAGCATCATAAGTTGCAAATTAAACCCGTAAGTTGATTTTTGGATAGTGTAACTGAGTTTGTAGTTCCTCATTAGTAGTCACAAACACTTAGTATGAGTTAGTGTTGGGGAAGTGTGCGAAGGTCTGTAAGAGGAAAGTTGTTTATGTTCACAGAATCACCACTGTGTACCTTTATGTTTATTTGTTTGCCTCTTCAGACTGTTTTTTTTTTGTTTTTTAAAGAAATGAAACAAAAACCTTTAGATTATTTTTTTACCTTGTGTTTATCTGTAAGAGATGGCTGCTCAGATTTACATAGTTCATAGTCACAGTTCAGATGAAGCAGGTGTTTGGGAGGAGTTGTTTTTCTCATTTTTTCCCTTTTAGCAAATTATGTTCCACATATTTGCAAGACTGAAGTTGAGGAGGGGCATTTGGGAAAAGCGAAGAAACTGTATTAAACAGAAGTTGAAATCTAGAGTAAGAGAGGTGTGTTGACAGTTCAAGATGAGTTCAGGATCATTCTTCTGAATTGGTTCCTGTAATAGGAAAGATAAATTAATATCTGATCCTTAAATTTGTTCAGTTGTCATGTAAACATGTCAAAACTATTGCTGCAGTGTGACGTTTTCTATTAAAGACTTGTTTTAAACTTTTCGTATAGGCTGTTAAATTGCTGTTGTGTAGTGAAACTCCTGTCAGGCCTACCTATAATGCAGGCAAGTGTTACCTTTTGAGAGGAGGAACAAATCTTTTTTTTCTGGGATTTAAGTTTACTTGAAAAAGGAAGCTTTTGGAACATATTACAGTTTGCTATAAAGCTTTAGACCAACCAACCAATTCCATTCCTCTTCAAGCTTCCACCCAAAGCAGCACTTGTTTTGTGATGAGACCAGCATGCTCTGAGACAATGCCATGGAGGTAAACCAAATCTGTGAATCCTTGTGCAGGAGGTACAACTCTTTCTTTTAAGGAGCAATCACTTTTTAGTTCACTTAACCCATCCACCCCACCCCGTGCTAGCCCAGTAGCTTTTTGGTGCTGCAGAGCCCATTCAAGCAAAGTGGATAAGGAAAGTGTTTTACCTAAAATCCTACAGCTCTTAGATGTTTCAGTTGACAGAAAGAATTCCTTTTTGATTTAAATGCATGTTCTGCTTGCTTCTGCTGAGTAAACCTGGGAAGGAGAATTGGATATTACAATTCTTGTATTTCTGTTAGTGGTAGAGTATTGTCATAGAGCCCTCCCTGCAGAGACTCGAGCCTCTTTGAGGGTGAGACTAAACTTGATTCTTCCCTTGGCCTTTAGGGGATTACTCTCAGCACTGGTTGCTCAGCTCATCTTCTGAGCCTGGAAGGAACACGGTGCCATGAGTTTTCCTTGCAGGAGGAATTTGGAGAAGTTTAGTGTAGTGTTTGCCTACCCAAACACGGGTAAGGCTTGAATATCAAGGGATGAGTGAAGAAGAAAACACAGATCCTAAAAATGGTGCCAATATTTAATCTTGTAAATGATAACTGGCAGGTGTCAGGGGAATCTGTAGGTATAGATCCTCCCCCACTACACACCCTCTGAGGGACTGTAATAGTGTAATAGGCATTTCCTGACACTCCTTAGGAGATGTGGATAACACTGTATTGTCATCTTCGATTGCTTGCTGAAGGTCACCTAGGAGCAAAGCCTACTTAATAGGGCTAGTTTTGGTAGCACATTTCTCTGACTTCCCTGTGACTCTTTCAACAGATGTCCAAAGTGAAGTAATAGCCCAGATGCAGGAGAACAGCAGTGAGACAATGTGACCCTTACTTTCTTCATGCTCCTTCTCTTAGTTTCCAGTCATGTTTTGGTGTGTAACGGTCAACCTGTTCAGACAAGGCTATTGAGGAACTTTGTGCCTGATGTTTTTAGTTGTTCAGAGATGGGTTGTTTTTATTTGTGAGAAAGTGTGTGTAGCCAATGTGAGAGCAAGAGATTGTGAGCCAACATCTTCCAGATATGCTCGTTTTTACACAGTGATGAAAACTTCAGAAAAGTGTTAATATTGAGCTCTTCATTTGTCATTAATAGAAATACATTTTATCTGCCCTGTAGTTGAAGAATATGTAGTTCCATATCTTAATATGCCATTTTCAGAGATATTCTTGGAGCAAACGCTAGACAATATATCTCTGTCACTGTAAATTCTTGTCTTTTAAATTAACAATATTCAAAGGGTTTATAAAAATTCAAGTAGTGATTAGATTCTGAGGCAGGAAATGGGCTGCTCTTGCCCTTTTCTGGATAACCTCAGCCAAATCTCATTCAGAATGAAGGATACGGGCTAAGGATGCTGAGTTATTGTGTAACAGACTATTTAATACCATCTTGATGAATGCCCTGTCTTGCAGTGGAACTGAAGACCATTGGTGGGAGTCTTCCTTGCCTCTTGGACTGTGGGTCAGGACCTCGTGGTGGCAGCTTTAGATGACAATCAGACCCTGCTCATTTTGTCTGCTGAGGGATGGGAACAGGGGGAGTGAGAATAGGCTGCAATTATTAGGTGCAAATGTTTACTCCCAGCACTGCTGACTAACTATAATTGTTGGTATCTACTCACTTCCTTCAAGGTAGAGAGGGTAAACACCTGCATTCTGTAATTTCTGTTGGTTCTCATTCCAGTGCTCTGTGGTGTTAGACCTGTAAATGATGTCATGGAAAGGAATGAGGCAGATGGTTGCATTTTTTGAAAACTTTGAGAAACTTTGTTCTGTAAAAGTAATCCCTTTCGGATCGACATGTTTTACCTCGTAGTGTGTAGAATGGTGATAAACACTGCAGATACTCTGTAGAAAAAGTGAGTAGTGGTGTTTGTGACTTTTTTGAAAGTAAAAATGTCCTGCAAATGTGTTGACAGTCTGTTTAGAACCTCTGAGAATTAACAATGGCCTGTCTGGTCTGAGATCTTTGTGGGAACTTCATAGAATTTGTCTAGAAATTTCTTCTTCAAGAAGGGTAAGAAGCTGTCTGTGGTCACTAGTCTTGAGAGTACTAGTTCGTATGTCTCCTGTTTCTGCTGATGGGTAAACCTCTGTGGATACTCCTACAGGGATTCTGTGGGACATCTATTTACTTCTTCCTCACTTCTTTCTTAACCACCTCTTGGTAAGAAGACTAAATAGCTGCTTTCAGTAAAAGTAAGTTGGCGTAAACCTTCTAGCAGGCTCTTAGCAGTTTACCCCGTAACTCTTCCTTGCAGTTCACAGCACTTGGAGCATGGTTATATAAGTAAGAGGAGCAAGCTCTGTAGTGTTAAGGGTGAAATGATCAACTGACAAGAACATGAAATGAAGTTGCATCCAAACGGAACTGCTGTAAAAGTTAAAGTGTACAGAATGGAAATTACACTCCAAAGCATTTATTTCTATGCAAAGGATTTCTAGCAGTAGATCTGTTGGATTTTTGTGAGTCTGGGAGTTTTAGTGTTGTTCTTTGACTGTAGTTGGTATAAGCCAGGGAACAAATGCCTGGTTCCACTGGGGACCACAAGTATTTTGTTGCTCACCTTTGTTATCCCTCAATGCATTTCCTTTGGAAGACTGGTACTGGCAGTTTTTAAAGGTCAATTTACTCAAGGAGCCCTGGTTTTCCGGCTTCCTCAGTGTACAGCTGTAACGTGTATCACCAGATCACACAGGGATTGAGGTTGGAAGCCACTTCAGTCACCTTGTCCAGCCCCACAGCTTAAGCAGGGTCACCTAGACCTGGTTGCTCAGGACTGTATCCAGACGGCTTTTGAATCCATGTCCAAGGATGGAGACTCCACAGCCTCTCTGAGCTCTGTGCCAGTGCTTGGGTCACCCTCACAATAAAGTTTTCCTGATGTTCAGGGGGAATCTCCTGTTTCAGTTTGTTCCCTGGTCCTGTCACAGGGCACCTCTGCAAAAAGAGGCTGGTTCCCTCCCTCTTCAGTGCACCCTCCCACTGGCTTTTGTATGCACTGATTTGATCCCTGCAGGGTTTCCCTAGGCTGTCTTTCCCAGCCTTTCCTCATGTGAGAGGTACTCCAGAGGGTGGTTAGTGGCCCTTCACTGGACTCTCTCCAGCATGTTCATGTCTCTCTTGTACTGGGGAGGGAGCCTTGAACTGGACGCAGTACTCCACGTGTCTCTCCAGTGCTGCACAGAGCCCTTGACCTACTGGCAACACTCCTCCAAATGCAGCCCACAATACCATTAATCTTCTTTGCCTCAGAGGCCTATTGGTTCATCTTCAATTTGATGTCTGTCAAGTGCTCTGGATTCTTTTCTGCCAAATCTGCTTTCCAGCCAGTTGGCCTCAGCAGGTCTTAACACATGGGGTTGTTCCTGCTCCCTAGGGACAGGATGTTGCACTTCTCTTTGACCTACATGACTAGAAGGAGGGTGATAATATTTTGTATGAAGTTGTATGTTAATCAGAAAACTCCTAGAATTGAGTTGTTCTGTTGTGATTGATGCCAGTAAGTTACTCAAACAGGTGCCTGTAGTGTCAGCTTCTGGGAGGGAGACACTGAGAAGTCTATTCAGGACTGTTACCAGCTTTACCTGCCTTTTGGGTGATAATGGCAATAGAGTGCTGGCAGTGGTTGTTTATTTGGCCTTGGTGATTTTCAATATGATAGACAAACACTGTTAAAGGAAGGGGCTTGAAAGTGTCTGATCCTGCACTATGGCAGCACTGTGGAATAAAGGACCTTTTGAGTCCTTTGCAGACTTTTTTTTTTTGGTGAAATGATTGCACTTTCATGTACACTGACATTTTAGTCTAATTTCCTCAAGATGTACTTGTGCTGTGCTCTGAGTTCAGATGTTTGTGTTTGAGTTGCATCTTTGAATCATTAGCATTTGGGCAGCGGTTTGTGGAAGTTTTCCAACTAGCGGCTTCTTATAAACAGCTCTCTCTCCTGCCAATAACAGACTTGGTCTCTCTCCCATTCCCCAAGAAAGGTAATGTTCAGATAAGCAGGAGTACATTAACACATTTCCTCTATTTGGACACTGGCTTCTTACTATCTTGGTGAATCTGGGTGTAGACACTACTGAAGTTAATGGGATTTTGCTTCTGAAAGCCTTTCCAGACCTGTGTGTTTTTTTTCAAAGCACCAGCAGAAGCAGCAATCTGGGTTCTGCTAAATCTGCAACAATACATGACATGAGCAAGGCAACTGTATTAAAAATGTGGAGTTCACTTTTAAAATATAGACATTAAAAGAAATCTGGGAATGAACATGGAAAAACAGCAGGGCTCTGATTCTGTATTCATAGTTGTGGAAGTCTATCACTCATAGAGTAGGGATCCAGAGAGTTGCATAAATTTTCCCTGTTGAGTCACAGTTCTCTAATAGTGTTTTCAGAGATGCTTTTGTACAGAATTTTGAAAAATGGCAAAGTATTCGAGTAGTACCAAAAACGTATTTATTGGTTAGTTGTTTGGATTTTAAATCTCCATACAAGCCTGACTTAAGGAAAGGGAATGAAAAGAGGTGAACCTGTGACTTAAATAATCCAAGGGTAGATTTAGTCATTGCAAATCTTAGGTACCTTTGAGAATACAGGAAGACCTCTTCTGTTCAATTGCTACACAATTTTTCAGCAGTGGAGAGGAAATAATACATTTTTGCTCAAACTTTACTGCAGTGACTTACTGCCAAATAGAATGGAATTATTTAAAGTGTTAGGAGTCTTTGCTTTGTTAGAAAACACTGCTGCAAACAAGCCAGCTGTGCTAGAGCTTTTTTGGAAGACAGTGCTCTTCTAACTTGATATCCTAGAACTTGAGCAGACCTGTTCCCATAAAACCTCACATATGTTGATCTAAGTCATCAGCAGAATAGGAAGCTGCACTGAAAAGCAGAGTCCTTCATGCTTAATCCTGAAAGGTAATAAGTATATAATACTTTTTCAAATATTTCTGTATATTTATCCCCTGGAGGTGTGTACTCCTTAAAATTACCTTTTATGGACCTTTCTTGTGCTTCCAGAGCAGAGCAGCTTGTGGTGTGTCAGTTGTTAAGTGACAGAAAGCTCTATGTTCATGTTTGTATTCAGTGAGTTTGGAGCAAATAACATTACAGTCTTTCCTTTGTTTTTATAGCATTTGGATTAAAAGTAGAAGAATTAAACAGTTTACTTTTAGTTTTTTCCTGAACAGATCTGAGTTATCAAAAGTGCCGCTTTATCTTTTACACACAGATGTTCACTGTGACCAACCCAGAAGCAGCAGTGCTGTAACATCTCTGCGAAGGAGCACCCGGTGATTTGCCGGGTTTATACAGATCACACCTTTTTTAAAATACAGTGTGCAATTAAATTGCAGTCGAGATAAAAAGGTCGTGTTGGCTTGGAGATTCTTGATTAGCAAGGGGAGGAAAGGACATTGGGAGGTGTTGGTTTGAGTCTATGCTTTGTTTGAAAACAAAACCTCATTTTTTTTGAAAAGAAGGCTGAAAAGCTTTTACTTGGATTGCTGTCTGCAAATCTAAATGCTTGCCTTCATTATCAGTACTTGTAAAATTGATGGTTCAGGAAGGCTTTAGAAAATAATTTCCCTGAAGAGGCACCAATGTAGCAAATGCAAATTAAAAACAGAATTACTGACCTTTCAGTATTACACATAGCAGAATAAGCAAAAAGTGTGGAGGGACACATGGCATTCCATCCACCATTCCTCCGTTACTTTGAGGCTTTACTTTTGGGAGATGGGGAGCTAAGAATTTTTGGATATCTAACACCATATCTCAAGTTTTAGGTACATAGAGTTGAGTAGTCTAGTGGATCTGGTATCAGAGAAGTGGAAAAAGTAGTGATAGGATTATTTTTATCATTAAAATCTTTGTATTTAACCAAAAGTCCAGAAGACAAGCAGGATGGAAGGCTGTGTGTTGTGTGTCTTGTTTTGATTTTGTTCAGCAGCCCATTCCCTCCCAAGGCAATGAATGGCTTCTCTTTATTATGAGCTGTACTTTTATTTGTAATGCCTAGAGAAGTTGATATGATATTTTGAAAATACGTGTAAAAATATACTTGTTATGAAAAAAGTTCTGCTAATTGTGTTTGATTACAAATGCAGTCAAATCTAGTTTTCCATATTTTTCTTCTATTAGTGGTTCTTGAGTGGAAGGGGAAGGAGAGGTAGATTACAGCTGGTCATGATTTTCCTCTGTAATGTCATACCATTATTATTTACTCTTTCACTACTTTAGCTCTTATTTTAAAGGCTACTTTGACGTTATTGGTAGACTGGTATCTGGGATATTGGTAGATTGGTGTGGGGGATATTTTCTTTTTCCGCAGTAACTGTGGGAATAGCAGCTTTTTTTCTCATCACTCTTCATCCTTTTTCTTTAGATGTAAAATGCTAACTCAGTTCCTGTTTTTGTATAAACTAAACCAAACTGACTCAAAAACTTTAAGCAATACTGACATCTGATAATTTTTTGCTACACTTACTTGCAATCCCAGACACTGTTTTATCTATCATATTTTGAAGCACCTAGTTGGATCAAGCTGATGACTAAGTTTGCTAACTCTGTGTCAGATATTATCTGTTATCGTACAGGTTCATTTGGGGTCTGGTGAAGCAGATTAGTGTTGCAGTACAATTTAGGAGGCACCAAGTAACATGTAATATGGGATGAGAGTTAACCATCCATCATTGTTAGCACTGTGGAGGAAAAGTAGGGAAGAGACTCATGTCCATGAATACCTGCCTTTCCAGCTAAAAAGACTCTGGAGTTGGGTTCTGTGGATTTGCAGCTCTGAAAGAAAAAAGCATTAAACTTTAACAAATTACAATTTTCGTAACTATTTCTTTAAATCCTTGCTAGTTTCATAAACACTATTTTAATAAAGCTTGAGAAACCTTGTGATAATAAAATCAACAAGATGTGGCAGAACAATTACCTTCTATTATCTATATTCTTTTTTGATTCTAAACAATAACATATTGTTTTATTTTTACAGATGACTATGGATGAGAAATATGTGAACAGCATTTGGGATCTTCTGAAAAATGCAATCCAAGAGATCCAGCGTAAGAACAATAGCGGTCTCAGTTTTGAGGAGCTGTATAGGAATGCATATACAATGGTGTTACATAAACATGGTGAAAAACTCTACACTGGACTAAGAGAAGTGGTCACTGAGCATCTAATAAACAAGGTTTGTCATTTTATTAATTAAAATGAAGTATCTTATAGGAAAGAATTCTGAACAGTTATTTAAAGGACAAAAAAAATCTAACTGTTATGTTGCCTTGTGTTGCAATTGTGTAGCTTCTCTCAGAAACAGTAGCATAGAGCTAACACCCAGCTCAAATGACTTCATGTTCCAGGTACTGTTTTTTGTGAGTTACTAATGGAGGACAGACCATAGAAAGTGTGTGAAAGTGTATAACAGGAAACAACTTTTGTTGAAGAATAACTGTTGAGAGCTGGAGATCTTTTTTTTTTTTTTAAGGTTTGTGGCCTTTTTGGTGGCATTTTGTGATTTTCTTAGGCCAAATTTTGGGTTGGTTTTGAGTCAGTTTTTTCATTTGTGGAACAAAATAAATACCAGCGTAAGAACCTGTTTGTTATGGGCTAATGAACTAATTCACAAGTTAATGAGAGAGCTGTGCTAGGATTATGCTATTTAAAGAGGCAGTAGGCACTGTTCAAAAACATCAGCTCAGCAACAACAAAAGTCCTGAGTAGTCTGTATTCTATCATTTTGGCCCTTGCAAAACCATGTAATTCGGTCAAAATGACATGCAGAAACTTCTTGTTTCTGAAGAGGTATCGTCGGAGAAAAGGACTCTTTAGGTCTCCTGTTAAACCATGGAACCACCTCTCCTGTCTTTGAGAGAAGAGTTTAGAATTGATTTAATAAGTATGTAATTGAAAGAAGTTAAAACACACTTTTTAGGAGTCCATGTAATATTTAGGGATAATAGGAATTCCAAGTCTGGAGAGATGCCTGCCTTGCTCCATATCACTCTGATCTCATATACTGGCTGTTTTTACAACATCTGAAAAGCAAAGTCGTACACCATCATGTGTGTTGGATGATTATTTATGGCTGAATTACAGGGAATGGATGCGAGGTTTATGTCTAAATAATGCAGAATTCTTGGGAGTTTTTTGTACGTTCCAACTGGAGTTACTGAAATGTGTTATTTTCTTTCTAAAATCTTCGTTTCAAAGGTGTGCTCTGAACTAGTATACTCTAAAACTGCTTCTAACATGGACTTTTTTACTGTTGCACGAGAGGACACATCCTGTATGAAGTGGCTGGATAATTTATGGCTCTTTTCTATAATTGTAGCACATCTGTGACTCTCAAACTCTTCTTTTTTCATAATCTGTGCATGCATAATCTGTACTATTCATATAAAATGTGGCAAATGTCTGAGACTTTTTGTGCCTTTATATGCCTATGTTTACAGTCTGTATGTGATAATATGACACTAAATTTTTATTATTCCTAGGCTTTAGTTTATCCTGGTTTAATTTGAGGGGAGCTGCTTTGTTACTAGGTATTCTGCAACTTCTTGTCTTAGTTCCTAGCTATTTTGCATATTAAAAATTATCAATTTGCAAAATAAATTATTCTGAAGTGCTGATTGTGGAAAATTAACAAAAGAGCAGAAGATCCTGAGTTTGTACTTTCACTGCACTGGCTGAGAGGACTGCACAAATAGCAGTGTAGACCAGTGCCTTTCTGACACTTAATACTATCATATCTTATGCTTTAAAAAAAAGTCTTTTCCAATGACCTAGTATTCTGATCTTTAGTGTGATTCAGCAAATTATAACCGTGTGTATGGGTATCATAAACATAGATGACCATAGTTAGCCATGATAAAAAGGCTAACTACTGAGTTTTAGTAGTTAATTGTTGTAAAGTTTAAAAGGCTAAATTATTCTGATGATGCTGTCCTATAAATTAAATAATCCCAGGAACAGACTTTAAAAAAAAAAAAAGTGACTTTTGCCAAAAATTTCTGAACAATAAAGAAAACTTCTGTAGGCTCAAAGCTACTTCTTGTCCCTTTTGAGTATTTACTTAGGGATATTATGTTGAGGTAGTTATAGATGGAAGTATGGAAAAATAGTGCATTGTTTACTAAGAATAGGATCCGTTCTATAATGACATCTTATATTTGTGCCATTAGTACTTGTGGTAAGATAGATTAAAAAAAGTTTTGTTTAACCTCACACTTTGTCACAGAAAATTTAGAATAATCTTTTCTGTTCACTGTTTCTTCCCAAGGGCAATTCTCTGTTAAATTTTAAGTACCTAATAAACAATAAATCCTCTCATCACAAGTCTTTGTAAACTTCTATTCAGAGACTCAATGGTGAATGCTAGAATTTAGGAGAGGGAGATTTTGCCAACTGAAATGTTCATTAAATTTCATAACTTCTATAAAAATAAAAATGTGCAGAAGTGAGTCAGTTTTTACTGAAGAACTGCACTCAATTCAGGGAGCACTGCTGAGGAGCCAAACACAAATTTGAAATTGCTGGAATCCTTGAAACATTATTGTCCTTTGCTGTCGACATCTGCTGATTATCTTTTTACAAAAAAGCTACATTCCTGTGGTATTCCTGTCATGCTGGTTAATTTAGAATAGATGAAGAGACTGGGTAGAGGCAACATGTATGTTCAGATGTTTTTACAAATAGCTTTAAAGCTTGGAAAGCACAGGCTTGTATTGTTGGTGAGGCATGGTTAGGAGCTGTATTTACACTGTATGCTTATTTAACCATTAGTAGAAAGTTGTGCTTATTCAGCATTTTAATTAGAAACCAAATACTTTTCTTATAAGCATTTAACTTCTCAACAACAGGACGTAACACAGTGTACTGTCCTTACAGCCTGTTTAACTGTAAATAAAATGATAGGTGCAGATGGAATCAATACAAGGTACATTCCAGCAAGCAAGTTACTGTCAAGTGTACTTGGTTTTGAACTCGCACACCCTAATGGCTTGTAAGTACTAATCACCAGGTTCTGGCTTCATGATGAGGGCAATAGAAAGGCAGGTACTCTGCATCATTGAGAGGAGTCAGCTGTCCTGAACTACCCTGTTTTTACTACGAGGTAAGGACATGCTAAAACTTGTCTTTACCTGTGTATTGACATCATTATTTAAGTAGGGTACAAGTAGACCTATTTAAAAATACAGTTGAATTTTGAAAGTACTGAAGCCTTTCATCTTAATTCAAGTATTTAATTCCTGTTTATCAGGTACATCACTGATTTCTCCCTTTCTTGCCCATTGGTAGTCTTGTAACTTGATGTGGACGGTCTTCCTTCACAGCTCTCAAATCTAGTTTGTTTCTTCTTCATACAAATGTTAAATGTTTTTTTTTAAACAGAGCTTAATTTACAGTTCTCTAAACCATTTGACAATGAGCAACATCACTTGTGTTACAATAAACAAAAATCTCAATGTTAAAAAGTTTACAGGATAATATTCTTGAAGTTCCTTTTATACATAAGTCTATGGGACCTGATGAGATGCATCCTGAGTCCTGAGGGAAGTGGCTGATGTAGTTGTCAGGCCACTCTTCCTGATACTTGAGAAGTCATGGCAGTCAGGTGGAGTCCCAGGTGGCTGGAAAAGGGGAGACATTGTACCCATCTCTAAAAAGGGTATAAATGAGGACCCTGGGAACTACCAACCTGTCAGCCTCGCCTTTGTGTCCAGGAAGATCATAGAACAGGTCCTCCTAAGAGCTATGCTAAGGTACATGGATGACAGGGAGGTGATTTGGGACAACCAGCATGGCTTCACCAAGGGCAGGTCTTGCCTGGCCAACCCTGTGGCCTTCTATGATGGAGTGACTACCTTGGTGGACAAGGGAAGGGTTACAGATATAATTTCTCTGGACCTCTGTAAAGCCTTTGACATGATCTCCCACAACATCCTCTCTAAATTAGATAGAGATGGATTTGATGAGTGGACTGTTATATGGATAAGAAATTGGTTGGACAGTTGTATCCAGAGGGTTGCAGTCGCTGGCTCAGAGTGCTGATGGACATCAATGACAAGTGGTGTCCCTCAGGGTCCATATTGGGACCAGGGTTATTTAATATCTTCATTAATGACACAGACAAAGGAATTGTATGTACCCTCGAGAAGGCTTTGGGGTGACCTAATTGTGACCTTCAGTACCTGCAGAGGGCCTACAAGAAAGATGGAGAGGAACTTTTTACACTACAGGACATGTAGTGACAGGACAAGAGATAATGGCTTCAGACTGAAAGAGAGTAGGTTTAGATAAGATATTAGGAAGAAATTCTTTACTGTGAGGCTGGTGAGACACTGGCATAGGTTGCCCAGAGAAGCTGTGGATTCCCCATCCCTGGAAGTGTTCAAGGCCAGGTTAGATGGGGGTCTGAGCAACTTGGTCTAGTGAAAGGTGTCCCTGCCCATGGCAGAGGGTTTGGAACGAGATGGTCTTTAAGGTCCCTTCCAACCGAAGCCATTCTATGATTTTTATGCACACATCATAGTCTAGTGAAATCTAAACCCATGACATGCAACATACCATAAACATTCTATAAACTGTGTGTGTGTGACAAAGGAGTTCAGTGATTTGTTGGCCAAGCCCAGTACAGTCTTGTTGATTTTTCTGTGCAGTGTACATCAGATTCAGAGATGTAAAGGACTGTCCTAAACTTAAATGGACTGAAATATGCTCATTTGGGGAGACACTAGAGCATTTCTGAAAAGAAAGAGGTGCTTGGGGTATCCTCATGTCCTGCAATATGTCTTGCTCTTACCAAACATCTCTGCTGCTGTGCCAGAATTGATACAGCTGGTGGAGTTTGGTAGGGACAGTACCTGCTATTTCAGAATAATAATACAGGCAAGCATGCAAGAAAGCGTTTTTTGGGGAGGGCACAGAGCTGGTCTCTGTGGCAGTGTTAAATGCAGAAGGAATTGTGTGGGATGCTGGTGCAGAAGGAAACATGTCTGCTCTGGGACTCAAAGTTATGTCTGGGATCCTTTGCAAGCTTTAAAATTTGCTATTGTGGTGTCACAGAGAGAAGGGGAGAGATAAGAGAGGCATCTCCTACAGTGAATTTGAAATTATTTTCATAACATCAGTGAATAGGGAGGAATGACACAAGAAGTTGTGTAGGAGGTGAATTACCCATTGAGCATTAGGTTGTACTGTAAGCCTGACTGACAATGTATGAAGTGTTATCTGCCTTTATATTTTCTTAATGGTGTTTTCAGATGATCTTTTGCAAGTCTACTATTATATAGAGGGCAAAAGAATGTGAGGGAATTGCCAGAAAGTAAGTAGCAGTTCAGAATCATCAGTATTCTTCAGTGTTGGGTTGTTTTTTTTTCTTTCAGCAGTAGGATAGCAGCTGCAGGGATGAACAGACATTTCTGGTAAAGTCATAGTTAATCTGTTATCTTACTTGGGACTCTTAAGATTTTAGAATGGTCTTTTAGACTACTTGGATTTTTGTAGAAGGTAAAGAAACTCCATAATAAAAGTTTTGAAGGCTTGAGACCTTAGTTCAGAAAGTGCTGTTCTCTCCTGCTGCTCCCCATAGAAGGTTTTGGCTGTCCTTACAGTAGTGGAAATTACATAATTGAACTATTTGTGCTGCTGCATCAGGCCAGGCACTGTAAGAGAGAAAATACTAGGCCATAAGTCTGCTTTGTGTACACTTGATAAAGAGTTATTTAAAGGTATTGAAAGCTTCTGCCAACTATTCTTAAGAGAGTGGGGGGAGGGTTCTGTATTTCCTGAAGATCTGTATCAAAATGCAGTTGAGCCTGAAGTTGTACACTGAATTTCATCCTTGCAACTATAAGAAGACCTTACATAGATTATGAAGCGGCTAATTTATTTTCAAATAAGTCTTTATATGGACATTCCTATTTAAACTGACTTCCCTTGCCAATTTACTGTATAGCTGCAAATATTGTCATAGAAATCACTACAAGCTTCACTAATTCATAGTAACATTCTGCTGATAAAAATCTTTGAGACTGAGATTTTCCTAAGGCTTTGGAAGAGTAGCAGCTGTTTCTCTGAAGGGCTGTCTTCTCTTGTAGAAGAGTGTGGATATCCAGGTTTTTTTACTTCAAATCATTTATTCTATCGAGGTGGTTTGACTCTGCATCTTTGCATAGCTAAGATGTTATGTGTGTTATAGTAGTTTTCCTGTAACATTGTTGTATTCATGGGCTATACAAGGAATGTTTTGAGCACTTATTAACTAGACAGCTGCTGTAAGCAATAATTTGGGTGGTTTTCGTAGCAACTAAAAGAACAGCTTCCCAAACCTTTCTGCAGCTTAAAATAAACCTTGGAGGATGTCACTGAGAAGAGATACTCTTAAAGTAGTTCTGTTGTACAGCACCCATTCCTGACTTTAAAACACATTTCCAGAAAGCCACATAATATTCTGTATGGAGCAGAGGTGGCACTGCTGTTGAGTGTTCAGGTGTCTGCTTGGAAGCAATTCATCACTGCTACCTGGTGGCAAGAACCCCCTTTTGCTCCCAGTTGGTGCGGGATTTGGCACTGGCTGGCCCAGTAGCATTAGTGTGATGGATTTGTGCAATCACAAAGGCACACTGACTCTTTGTTGTTCGGAAAAAAGTGTCATAAAGGTAGTGTCCCTGGTTATCTGTGCTTAAAAGCCAGTCATGCTTTGGTAAATTTTAGCTGTGCGGGTGATCTACCAAACAATGTTTTCGATGTTATGACATACTGGCCAAAGAAGTGAAAGCAACCATGTCACATGTGTTTCTCTTGTTCTGATAGGTTCTGATACTCTTCACAAGTATGTCTGCTGAAGTTTTTAATGCATATTTATGTTCTGGCTAAAAACTACATAGATTGGATGTTAACAGAGCACACATCTGGGAGACCAAAGGGTAAATGATGATCGTGATCAGAAAGAATGAGGCAGCTAAGCAGTGCTTATAACTACATATCATGTTTTCCAAAAGTAAAAAGGAGAGGCCTTGCTCAGGTCTGCAGAGTGGGTGTTTGAAGATTTCAGAAAGCTTTGAACAACCTACAGATAAATATATTGCCTAGATTCAGGAACAAGGTCAATATTGTTGGGATAAGCTTCCAGAGGTTCTTGAGAAGAGACCATTGTGTCTGTGTGATGTGCCATGCTCTGTCTCTGGTTTGCTTATCTAAGTTTATGGAGTATATATATAGTAGTGTGGCAGACAGAATTCCTTGTTATGCTGGTTTGGCCTAATAACTTCATAAAACTTTAACAGAATGAAGTCTCTCAGGTGGTTGAATGTGATGTTGGTGCAGCTTGTGGCTGCTTGCTGTGTGTCTTTTATTTTTCTCTTTGAATTCTCTGTGCTGAAATTTGCACTCACCCAACCATAAGTGCAGATCTGTAAATGTGAGAATACATTCTGTCGGGTTACAACGAGGGCAGAATATATTCTTCATGTTATGTCAAAAATCAATTCCTGCATTTTGTTAACTCTGGAATAATTTTTTTACATTCCCATGGGTTTCTCCTTTACATGAGTTTAAAACTTGAGCACTGTAGTATATTTCTGCTGCATAAAATCAAAATATGAAACTGGATACTCTTTTTTTATTAGCAGGAGTAGTAGTGGCAAAGAGGCATAAAGTCTGAAGTTGAGACAGATGAATCAATGAGCAAATACATTTGTATAAACAAAGATGACTTTTTTTTCTCATTGTTGGAGAGTATGGACTGTCAGTGTAAGAATCTGGTCTTTACCAAGTGATGGTTGTTTGCTGTAACTTTATGCTATCTCAATTTGTCTCTCTGAATGTCATCATGGCCAATTTTCCACCTGTACTTGTTCCTGTTTGTAATATTGACTGCTACTACCCAGTATTCTGAAATTACTTGTGATAGTAAAGTTAGCATTACTTTAAACACTATAACATAGGAGATAAAACCTTTGAAGAGTTGTAAAAAAATACTTGTAACATTTGAGATTTCAGGAATTCCTTTGAAATTTAATACCCATGTTTATTTTGTTCTTCTTGGTTTTAGTCTGATTTTTCTTACATGTGTGAAGTCATATTTTTCCACAGAAAAGTGGAAGTACAAGATAGGAATGGTCAGGACCCAGGGAAAGCAAGAAGTTGTTCACAGTATTCAAGTTCATAGAGGAGCAAGGAAATTTGTGCTGAAGCTAAATTTGTTAAGATTTAAATGCTGCAGGAGAAACTGACTTGAGTTTATGGCAATGTATTATTTTTTTTGCTTCAGGTGCGAGAAGATGTGTTAAACTCCTTGAATAACAACTTTCTACAAACACTAAACCAAGCGTGGAATGATCATCAAACGGCAATGGTGATGATTAGAGACATTCTGATGTACATGGTGGGTATTCTGCTATTTCACACATTTAGCTGTGCAGTAAATTGTCTTTTGACAAATCCAAACAAATAAAATGGAGAGATGAAAAGCAAGGCTTGTTTACCACTTTTCCCAAGACTGTGCTCTGTCCCTTGTTTTGAAATTCCCATGCAAATACTCTTGTATGCACAGGTGTTTGACAAAATGTAATTGGTTTCTTCTTTTAGATTATCTCATTATCACTTGAAAAATTAATCTCAAAAATGGTTGAACTTTGCAGTTCCTAAAAACTAAGCTGGTCAGACCCATTCTGGCAGATTATAGAAGTGACTTGCATGTTGTAGTTCACACAGCAGTGTTTTCTTACTGTGGAAAGCATGATGGTGTAAAGTCTCCTCAGACTTCCAGTGTAGTTGTTCTTTAAGGTTAAGGATTTGAAGAGGATAACTTTGGTACAGTGTGTGTCCTTGAATGTTAAATTCTAACTGAATCCTTTCCTGTTCATATAGAGCTTGGGTACAAGATTGGGGTGTACATAGATGAGAATGTGATCTCTGGTTGCAGGCTTGCAATTTCTTACCTATAGTAAACAAAAAAGGCTTTTTTTTGGAGAGAAGGCCTGACATTATTGTCTCTGGATTGTGTTATGCTTTAGGTAGTTGGTATGTATTTAAATTCCCATAATGGTGGGCATGCTCTAGGATGCAGGAGAGTATTTTTGCTTAGCTTCTAACCAAAGGCTTTGACTTGACAAAGAAGAGAAAAACTTGTTGAGATGCTGTGGTTTTTTATATAAAATAATTTTTTGCCAAAATATCATACTAAAGATAGTACTTTATGCAGTATTAGACAGTGAAGGACAGACGATGATGGTAATTTTTTGGTCAAAAATGGTAATTAACTGGAATTGTGCTCTATCTGCTGAAAAACTGGAGTTAAGAGCTCATCTTGTAGCTGTTAAAGATCTCACCCTGTCACACTGACCATGTTTTTATTGGCTGTGAAGTCCTCTTTGGTTAATAAGCTGCTAAAAGTTAAAGAATTTGGAGTAATTAATAACGTGATTATTTTTTAATGGATTTAGTGGCCTTCATGTTGAGGGTTGGTTTTGTTTTATTTCAGTTGGGAAAAGACCAAAATCTAGAGGGCTGGATAAAATGCCTTCAAGTGACACTGAACGACTTGTGTATTTTTATCTTGCCGAAAGGAAGATGGAGAGATTATTTTCAAGATGTGCTGTCTTTGCTGTGAGAAATCCTGGAATCTCTAATCTGTTTGTGAAGGACAAATACAAATCAATTGCTGCAAGATGCAACTAGGCAAGTTCAAGAATAGTTAAGGATTAGATTAATCTACCAAAGCTAGTGGTGAATTTTTAGAAACGTTAGAAGATGGAATCCAGAGCTTTCCAGGGGAGTAGCTGTTGTGTCTTAGCCAAATATTATTTCAATTATTTCAAATATTATATTATTTCAATACAGAAGGTTGCTTGATACTCCAAGGTAATGGGTAATGCAATGTTATCTCCTACTCTTAAAATCAATAAATTTTTGATCCTTCAAACAGTGGCAGAGAAAACTGGCTTATCAGCTTTTCCTGTTTCAGTGTGTTGACCAGTATATTAAGGACCAAAGGGTTCCCTCTTTGAGGAAGGGATACATACTGCAGTTACCACTTCTGGGGGAAAAGGAGAACTGTTTACCAGTTTACCAAGTATTTTTTGCACTCAGAGAGCAATGCCTTGACTTTGGTTTAAAGCTTGTGAGTGCTGTTCAAACATCCAGACAGCCTTTTGTTTTCCACCGAAATTTCAGGAGATGGAAACCTGCAGCATTCCTACGAGTGCAAATTGAACTTCATGGGTTATCTTTTAGATTCAGAACAGAATAATAAATAAACTTTCATACCTCTGGACTATATACCCTTCCTTGTGCTGTTTGACAGTTCCTAATTATTTCAAGTGGGTGTTCAGTTGAGCCCTCTGCTTGACTAATTATTTGCCTTCCATTGATTTTTTTTTTTACTTGTACCAAAATACAACAAAATTTTCTTCCAAAATGCTTATATAAACTTGTCAAACTTTAGGAGTGGTGATGTCTGTTAAACCTCTGTAACGAGGAGCTGATGCAATGGGCAGACTCCCTTCTTTTCTTTGACTTGGAGGGGCATAAGACAGATTGTCAATCGAAAATACATTGAAGTATAAGCTGTGGTTTAAAATAGGATTATTTTCAAAGATTTGCAGTTTCATCTTTGTCACTGGGATGTCATCTTGAGTCAAACACAATTCTCTTCATTCAAAAGAGACTTTAGAGCAGGAAAACTCCAGTCTTGAGTATGTGTTCATCCCAAAAGTTTGGTATTTTGGAAGTTAGTTTTGTGGCTGCTAGTGCCACAAAATCATACAGTGACAGAACACCTGTGAAAGATGAGACCTGACTGCTCTTCAAAGAAACTATTTGGAAGAATTTTATAAAATAAGGAATGATTTGTTCTTTTATTATGTTGAGTCTGAGTGACGTGTAAGATTATAGTGATTTGCTTATGTCAGAAGTTGTTTGTACGCTTTTATTCAAGCGCAGCTACTATAACTGACATGAAAAATATTTTATCTAAAAAAACCAAATACTGTATAAACTCAGTCACCAGGCACTGTTAATTGATATGCTTGTGTTCTACCAGGAGAAGTAGATGCAATTATCATATATTTGTAAGTAAAGCATAACCCAATCCTTCTCTTATTTTGTAGGCCATCTCAATTACCCATCAGTTTCAGGAAATGTACCTATTGCCCAACAGACCATGTGACATCAGTGAAAGTAAAACATTTAACATCCTCTTGAATTCTGGTCTTACTCTCTTAAATTCTTACCTCAGCCTAGTGATTGTACATCTTGAACTAAACTCTATCTGTTTTAATGCCACATGTGTTTTCCAGCTTTGTTTCACCCATTGGCTATCATACGATTTAAGTCAAAACAAACACCTCTCCAACCCACCTTAATCTCTTTCCCCTATTTAATTTTGCTACTTTTGAAATAAAAATAAATTCAACTAGATCTTTTTTAGAAAGGCATGAGTTTTGCACATTGGGGTTTCTGCATTATGATACTTAATGACTAGAATACTTGCTGTTTGAGGTTTATGGCAGGATTTCATTGTATATACAGAACCTCTTCAACAAGCACTAAATTAGCTTGTCTCTTGTGATACTCTCTGGTGAAAGTCTGTTGGTTTCAGGTCTGTTGCAGGTGTAGTGTGTGCTTTTGTAACCTTTTGCATAGTAAAGATTTGTCGTGACTTTATTGAGACATTCCAGTTTCCACAACTGAATTTCAAGTCTATGCAGTTCCAGTGTATGTTGTAGGATACAGCACTAGCTCTCTTCCTTTTGCTTTGCATGTTTAGGCTACAATAATCAGTGCCAGAGTAGATGTAATACTCTCCATAACTTCATGGCACCGTCTGCAGCGAGCAGTGAGGCACCAAAGCACCCAAGTCATGTTCTAAGTAGCATCTTTGCTGAGTCAGGTCACGTACGTGTTGAAGCAGTGAAATGATGCACTACAGTTGGGCATATCTGAAATTCAGCCTCACAGCAGCAGTGTACATAAGCATGTCCACAATGGGTTTATTTAACTGCTGTATGTAATGGTAGCAGTGGAGGTGCAGTTGTTGGGTCTTCAAGCAACACTGAGTGTGAGAATTCTTAGAATGTGTAATGGAAACTGGGTTAAACTGGATTCTGTGGTGTTCCTTCTCTATTACTTGTACTTGCTGAATTTAAAGCAATTTCAGGTATGTGAGTGCAGCAGTCACACCCCTGGCTGTGTTATAGGCATATGGGCAGTGCCAGTTACACACCATGAGAAATGAACAATTGCTCCTGCAAATACAGCTGTGTATTTTTCAGGGGGCAGAGAATTCCATTCTCATCCGTACTGTGCACAAAGATAGTGTCTTTTTTTTTAAGCCAGCACTGACAGATTGGATATGCGAGTTTTGACCTCAGGGCATGTGACTCTTACTGTCCATACCTTACACACAAGTTATTAAAAGGGAGAAAGTGTTGTTTTTATTTCCAGAATCAAAGACACTTACTATATATACATACTCAAGGGTGTCTGAAGGCTGCACCATCCAGGTAATGCATCTGTGCAGAGATGGGCAAAATGTGGCTGGTGATATTTTACAGCAGGTAACTTTAGTTCAGATCAGAATTATTCTGCAGTATAAGCAGGACTGTAGTTTATGAATAATTGCTGTCTGAAACTCCACCCTTGTCTTCTGAAAGTTACTTTTACCTTTAATAACCCGCTGCTTCTCCCTGTGGGAGGTGATTGCTGTGCAGTAGTGTGTAGCCTCATCAGTCAAACCTGTTCCCCACTGGGCCTTTCTCTCTATGATTCCTTTTTTTGGACTGGGAGAGCTTCCAGTAAACAGTAAATGTGATCTGTTACCAAGGGTGAGCAAATCAGCAGTATCAGAAATGTTAATGTTGCTGCTCTGATTTGGGTATTGTAGAGTGCTCTGGCTTACTACAGAGGCGTGCTGATACACTGAGAGGAGTTTCTAGTGCAGTTACTATTTTGTGATGGCACTGTTTAGCACTGCCACAACAGAAGCTATGCAGATGAGTCATGGCTTTAATCCTTTTAGATAGCCTGCTGCCTGTGCTTTAGAGGCCTGAATATTTTTTGGGAATGATATATTCTTTTTTTCTCAAGTCACATAGTATATTAGACGTTACTTTTTAATTTGCTCTTTCATCTCTTTGAAAATATATTTTGTCTTACTTGAGAATCCCATTTACTTCTGTTCTTGATGCAAGTGTGTAAATAAGGAAGTGAAATAAACAACCCTGTTTGTAAATAATAAAAATGAAGTACATATTCCAAAGACCTAGACCACCATGTATCGCTAACTTCATGAGACCAACTAGTAAACATTTTGGTTTGAGGCAGGATTGAGCTTCCTTCACAAGCCACAGAGAAGGCATATCTGACCTGTTCCCAGCTTGTTTTTTTATTTAAATGAAGTGCTGCCTGTCTGAAGGGAGAGAGTGGGAAATCATTCATTAGTAGCAGAACCCAGTGTTTTGCTTTCCTCTGGTCACCATGTGGCAATCTGGCACATAATTAATATATGAAAACTTCACCATGTAAGTTCAGCTGCTAAATTGTGTGCTGTCTTTTCCTTCTGATTTTTTGTAATTGTGGAATTTATATAAACTTGTGATTTTGTAATCTTTTTTCCATAGTCTGAAGCATAAAATTTGTTCTTTTAATGGTTTCATTTTCTAGGTGTTTGAGTAGCTTTACTCTGCAATACTGAGTTCACACTTAAGATAGTTGACAGAACCAGTGGAGAAGCTGATCTTTATACGCAATTTCAAACATTGACCTTCATTCTTTATAGAATTTGATTTTTTATTATTATTTTGTTATAGCTATGTACATTCTCAGAAAACCATATCCCAGTGAGATTTTTGAGTGGGTACAAAACTCTTTAACTTTTTCTAATATCATTGTCCTGATGCTTAAATGGTAGCAAAGCAGTATTTTTAGTAATTAATCAAGCTATGATTTTAGAGGAATGGATTATTCCCTGTCAGAAATGAAGAAAAATAACTATTGCTCATCTCAGAAAAAGGTTGTAAAAGCTCACTATTTTTCTACTCTTAATGTTATTTTGAAGGGTCTTACCTGGTACAGCACTAGTGACTATTAAGCAAATACATGCATTTTCTGTCTACTAGTAACTTTATTAATAGCCTTCCTTTTCTAGAGAGTTGATGAGTTGGGAGAGAGGAATAGGAAAGAGGAGACAAATTTCTGGAGCCCTTCTGTGGGTGGCAATAAAAAATTCAGGGTCTGCTCAGTAGTGTCTCAGTCAACTC
The DNA here is from genome assembly GCF_003984885.1 of Neopelma chrysocephalum. Taxonomy (NCBI): domain Eukaryota; kingdom Metazoa; phylum Chordata; class Aves; order Passeriformes; family Pipridae; genus Neopelma; species Neopelma chrysocephalum. Next base: position 5,245,483 of record NW_020897730.1, read on the forward strand.
CATACGATGTATTTTGGGCAATGAGGTCTTGGAATGCTGATCTGAGGATCAGTGTCAGTTTGTAAATGTAGGTGCATAAAAAAGTAGATAGTTGAGGAACTTGATCATTCCTATAGACTGAGATTATGTAGGGAGATGGAATTTAAACCCATATTGAAACAAAAAATATTCTTCTTTTCCCATTCTTTTCTTTTTTGAGTGTTTGTGCACGTGTGCAATTATAATGAAACATAACATTTCCTCAAGTTGAATGACAGTGAATTTTTTTTCATGGGAGGGGAAGGGTGTCAACAGAAGTCCTTCTGTACAATTTTGCAGTACCAATCCATAAAGATTGTGACTGCAACTCTTCTCATTTTGGCTTTACTTTTTCTTCTGTTCATCTAATGATGCTCTTTCAGGAAATGTCACTGAATATTGCATTTTGTTTGCCTAAAAGGAGTGCTAGGAAGATGCATGGGGAGTTGGGGAAAAGTTTTAGGAGAATGAATTAAGATCAGAAAGGGGTGGATGGAAGGGGTTTGAGTAGGTAAGTAAAACCTCTTTCAGATTGTGCCCTGAATTTTGCCAGTAGTTGGAGGTTCCTCTGCACCCAGACTAAAAAGTGTCAAGGCTGTAGATTTGTTCTGCCATGCTTTAGCAGTAGACTTCCAGTGTAAATGAAGTTTTGGAAAATGGGGGACTGATTTTGAATTTTGAGGGTATTCATCATTTTTTTCTACAAAGAAAGGCACTGTACAGAAATAATTGATCTCTTTTATTTTTGCATAGCACAGATGCACTGAATTTACAGTTTTATTGCTGTGTGTGCCTTTGTAGGACCGTGTGTATGTGCAACAAAATAATGTGGAGAATGTCTACAATTTGGGCTTGATTATTTTTCGAGATCAAGTAGTTCGCTACGGCTGCATTAGGGATCACCTGCGGCAAACTCTGCTGGATATGATTGCAAGAGAAAGGAAAGGAGAAGTTGTAGACAGGTAAGATGTTTGTAAGTGACTGTCTTTAGTTATAAATAATAAGTGACTCAAGAACATACACAAACAATTAATTAGGCTTAAGGCTGCACAACTCAGATTTCTCCATAATCTAAAATATTTCTCGTGCATTAAGTTTTAGCATAGTGGTAAATGGGGAAGCTTGTTAATACATTTTTTTAATATTTATCATGTGGTTTTTATTTAAACTTTTGTTAAATGTCTCCATTACCACAATGTGCTGGAGCATTTGGTTATAAAGCGAAGTTTTGACAATTCTCTGCCTCTTGTTTGCTATCGTGTGTTTTCTCTGTATTGAGAGGTTGTTTAATTTTTTTGTACCTATTTATTTATTACATTTCCCCTTTTAATTCCAATTCCTTTTCCTTTCAATCCATTTGTTTCTTGGTAGGTGAGTTGCATCTCTAAACTTTTAAATCTGTTTCACAGCTTCTCTGGCAAATTTGGATGTGGAGTTTTGTGCCACACACTGCAGATACTGCAGCTGAGGGGACTTCAAATTTGCAAGTTTTCTTGTGCTTCTCCAGTTTCAGAACAGCTGTTGGGTGTGGGGATATGTAAAATCCTTGCTACTTTGGCTGCAGTTCTGTGACTGAGATTGCCCAACATGCAATTTATGAAGAGAAAGAATACTCCCTGGCTACAGCTGTGTATTGTCCCCTACTGCCAGGAAGTGGAATTTTTTTTCTGGATGCAGTTCCTTTGTTTTCATTAACTTGCTGATACATTTTTATTTTGGTGGGGTTTATTTTGTGTTTGGTTGGGGCTGTTTTGGTTTTTTTTAAACAGCCAACCAACAAAAAATACTTAAATTTTACACAGCAAATTCCATGTGTGCAATTATTTTAAATTGCTCAATTCTGACCTACACGTGCAGTTTTCTTTGAAGTAGTATTTTGGTTTATTTTCTTGTATATTGAAATATATTCCTCATAGTCTTGCAAGCTAGTAGAACTTGAGACCTGCTCCCTATCACTGCATTTAAAATATTTAATAAACATTGTCAGCTCTTTAGTTTTGAACAAAACCAAACAATGTTTCTGGTATAATTTTCTTGAAAATGTGTCACGTATCAAAACAGATTTAGAATGGACTTTCTATTACTATATTTTATTTAATATCATGTTACAAGTTGTTATTCTGCTGTGTACTCTGTTTTACAAGCATGTTGATTTCTCAAGTTGTTAACAACTTGCTTTTTGGCAGAGGCGCAATAAGAAATGCTTGCCAGATGTTAATGATTCTAGGTCTTGAAGGAAGGTCAGTCTATGAAGAAGACTTTGAGGCTCCATTTTTGGAGATGTCTGCAGAATTTTTTCAGGTATGGCAGTGTTCTAATCTCATGTTTGGAATGTTGTTGTAATTCCCTGGGATTGTGAGAATTGATGGTCCTTTAAATACTTGTTGCTTATTTGATGAGTATGTCCATATCCATTAAATGAAATAAGAAAAATAAGGGCTAACTTTGCGGGGGAAAAAGTAACACAGATTCTACAGGATTAGCATCATTTGAATGTAATTTTGAGCTGTGGGTGCCAATAACATGTGAAGTAATCATTATGCTAATCTTGTGCCTGCTGCTTTAGGCTATTTCATGCAACGGAGTCTACCCCTGCATTGCCCCCACAGTCTTTTTGAAATACCGGTAGCATGAAAGGTTCAAACTATTTCAGGCTGGGAAACCCGTCAAACTGCCTTGGAGGAAGCTTTTTCCTTCATAGTATCTGCATTTGTGAACCATTTTTTGTAATAAAATGAACTGAGTCAAGGAATTAAGCGTAAGCAAGTGGCTCTCCAGTTGTTGATCAGCCACCAAATAACACATTTTAAATATTCCCTGAGGCTTTTTTGTGAGATACTTTGAGGAGGAAAGCCAGTTGATTGCTTTTTGAGTGTCATCATGTTCATCTTGCTGGAAATTGTTATAAATTTTAAGAGCATGTTAAAAGATATCTAGATAAGATAATTTGTCAGTCTCCCAATTCTTATGCAGGATCAACTGGCTGACTGTTGTATGCTCTGATCTCCAAATTTTTTTGAAAAGCTGAATCATATGTTGTACAACCATTTAAATGTCATTGTGTACTGATTTTCTTTGGTGCTACATAAATTTAAGAAAACTAATTACTTTCATTTAAGTTCCATTTCTTAGCTCTGCCTTAAAAATAAAAAAATAAAACATTTTTTCACCAAAAGACTATGCTGACCAGTAAGGATAAAAACAGTTTGGCATGAAATAATGTGCTCAGCATTGTCACTAATGAGAATGATGACAACTGACATAAACTGGTATTTGAAAGGAATTTTTGCCTCTTCTCTCTCCCCATCATTCTGTTTTCTTTGGACCTGTGGCTAAAACTCTGGTTGGTAACTGGAAACTAGGCTGGCTTAGTATGAAAAATATAGACCTTGTTTATATTGCATGTACCCCCTTATGTAACACATTTAGCATAATAGAACCTTCATTTTGTGTTAAGTGTGTATGTAAATCTTGGGTGTATAATGTGTTGGACATGCTGTGTTTGATTTGAACTTGCTTATAAATGCTGATCTGACATAACTAGTATGTTTTCTTTTTCTCCTTTAAAAAAAAAGTCTAAAGTATTAATTTGTGTTAATCACAGATGGAAAGTCAAAAATTTTTAGCTGAAAACAGTGCTTCTGTATATATAAAGAAAGTAGAAGCTAGAATTAACGAAGAAATAGAACGGGTGATGCATTGTCTGGATAAATCAACAGAAGAACCTATTGTGAAAGTTGTTGAGAGGGAGCTTATTTCCAAGCATATGAAAACTATAGTGGAAATGGAGAACTCTGGGCTAGTTCATATGCTGAAAAATGGGAAGACAGAAGGTAAGACTGGGTCATGTGGGAGACAGAAATGTTTATGATACTGCTTATTGTTTTTAAACATTGGATAAGTCAAGCTTAATGATTGTGTTCCTGTGTAATTGTGAAAACACTTTGGTGGCTCTGTTCTGCAAACATCTGAGAATTACTTCAGCCTTTTAGAGGGCTCTTAAAACAGAGACTGTATGCTTAACTTAATTCTGTTTAGTACCAGTCACATGTACTTTTTTTGGTTAAACCAGGTATCTCGTAAAAAAAGTACAAATCTATTGCAGTGGTCTTTATTACCAGTTTTCCATGAGCCATTTTATTACTTCCATTCCTCTAGTATATAGCTGTCAAAATACATGAATTTTTTTTGGCAGTTATTCTAAAAAGTACTTGTGTAAAAGACAAACAGAAGCATTGCAGGACCAATTCTTGTGGAGAGAACATTGTTGCAGGAAGGAGTTGGCTGTTTTTAAAGGATAAGAAGCAGCTTATTGAACTGGTTGAAAAAAAAAGGCTTGGCTTGATTTGGTTTTCCCTAATAGAGGTTTATGTGGGACAGAGTGACTGAATGAAAGTTACTATGGAAAGAAATAGAACATAAGTTTCTAAAGCAGCATAATGAAGAGAGGGATTGTAGTATCTGTATTTAGAAAGTGGTGCTCACACTGAAGCCATGAGAATGGGGAACAGACTTGCTGCTTAGATTAATGGCCTTTGTTCATTAAAGCAGCTTCACAATTACTAGGTGATAGAGTGACAGAGTGAGCACATTTCCTATCTGTAAGAAAAGATAGTTACTGTATTGAAAAGGAAAGTGATGATACATTTTTTTTTCTTTAATATCCAGTTTAGATAGCCTTCAGGCTGAGGGTGCAAGGATATTGAAGGGTGTTCATAAGCTATAAGAATTAGTTTAACTTTTATAGGCCTTAATTTGATTGAGTTAAATAGTAGAGTGGAAATACTTGCTGCATTATGATAAGATTTTTGCATAAATGTGCAAGGATGGATTGCTCTTTTGGAAAGCCATGTTTAGCCTAAGCCACTTCTCATCATTTTAGGTGAATCTTTTATTGTCATCTTTTGCTCTGAGATGAATGAGTTACAGACATGTAACACAGAGGTGTCCTGCATAATCTCTCATTCTTGATTCCAGACCTTGCTTGCATGTACAAGTTGTTCAGCCGTGTGCCAAATGGTCTGAAGACAATGTGCGAGTGCATGAGCTCATACCTGCGAGAGCAGGGCAAGGCACTAGTTTCTGAAGAGGGAGAAGGAAAGAATCCAGTTGACTATATTCAGGTAGTTAAATATTTTAACTTTTTCTTTCATCTTTCCCACATTCCTCACAGTAGCAGTTCACCACAAACACGATTTATAAGGTAAACCTTAATATCAATTCAAAAGGCATTGTTATTAATAAGCTAAATTTAAAATTTTTTTTAAGTGTACGTTCTCTGAATTTTCAGACATGTTTAGAACTCTGGCTGAAGTTGCTTGGAAAGTACATGCTCAGTTTTTGGTACCTGCTTGTATTAAACAACATATTCAGGCTAATTATCTAACTGCTGGGACCTTCTTAGATTACCCTAAATGATATGTCTCCAGAGTGGATTGTGTGTGTGCTGGCAAGTAGCTTTATAGTGTCCATTTTGATTAATTTTATGTAACACTAGCTATCAGTGTTTGTTGAGACAAAAATCACATGGCAATATTTCATGGCAAGATTAGCTGTGATTGAGAGGTAAATGTGTTTATCAATCATAACAAATTACTTGCTTTGTTCTCAGTCTCTCTGAGACTCTCAGAACACATCTGCATTTTAAAATATGTGTTCTTTCTTGTTCTCCATCTCTCACTAAGTGATGTGTACCATTCATTCATCAAGATCACAAAATATGCTTCAGGAATATTTGTCATCTTTTCCATTGTTTCTGGGAAGATGGATTTAAATTTGCACATAAAATCCTAAGAGTTCATTGAACTTTAAAGATATGTTTCTGTAGCTGGAAGATGTCTTATATTTAATCTGAACATGTATATTCATTAAACATTAAGTTTGTGGGGGTTTAAAATGTCTAGTTGAAGTCCTTGTGTCTGTTCTTTATGAGAAACATTTAATGTATGTCTGTTGATCTCTGCTGTTTTGTTTGACAGCAATAACTGTGCTAGAACTGGTTACTATTTGAAGAAGCCATTTGAGTATAAAAACATTTTTTGATTGGATTAATAATTTTCTGGCAATGCTGAAGCAAACTTCTTACCAGGTTTGAACAAGAATTACTTCTTCAAGGACTGTTAAAAAGCAGAGAGAATATCCTTTGAAATTTATTTGGGTAAATGATTAAGGGCTGTTATGTTTGTGGTGGTATGATTTAAAAAAGAGAGGAGGGGGTCAAATGATGTGGAAAATAAGTAGTTTTCACTCCTGATGGGCCTAAAGAGGTATCATAAAAAATTTAACAGAGAAAGATTTGTAAACTTAATTATAAAGATGGTGTTGAGGTTGCCTGCTACAGAGGCAAACAGCATAATGAAGCTGAGGAGGACTTGCAGCTGTGTCCCACATGCTTTGGCAGAGCTCAGCCCTTAGTATGTACCTTGGGAAGATGTCCTGATAAACCCCCAGAAAGGTTTATCACTTCCACTGAGGTGATGGAAGAAGAGAGAAACACCTGTGAATTGAGAAACCACCTTGTACTTCTCATCTTGGCCATGTTCAGCTGAATCTTTCGAGGACGATAGCAATAAGAAGACAGACATGGAAGCTGCATTATACCATCAAGCAAAAAACATTAATCATAGCTCAGCACTGCTTCTGCAACATGACATCACTAAACCCTGAGCAGAATTGGCGAGATGGTTGCAAAAGCATTGCCAGAGGATTAGGTTTAAACTTCGTATAATAGTTTGAAGGGATGTTGAAATGCTGTTTTAATTTAAGGTACTAACAGTTTCTCCTGTTTAACACCAGGTTGTTCAGATGGTGTAACTCCTGGAGAGGAGACATAAGCTAACCTTGGTAAACAGAGAGATAGTGGGATTTACTTTGAATTTAAAATTTCTAATACATATTAATTAGCCTGTCTAAAGGCCATTCCTTTAAGTGAGATGGTGAGTTCCTAAGAAACGTTACTACTTCTTTGAGTAATTCTTGAATGGCTTCTTTAAGTAACCACATATGAATAATTTCTTAAGAAACTGAGAACTTTAGTGCCATTTAACCTGGACAGTTTTTGTGGGCAATTGTTATTCGTGACAAATCTAAATTTCAAGTGAAATTTTCTCTCCCTGCCAAGTGCTGTCTTAGTTATGTCTAAACCCTGTGTGTGTCATATACACTTAGTGCTCAGATGATTTTAAGATGCTTCCCCCTTCTACACTCCATTGCTTTAACTCTGGGTGAAGATGATACAAACTCTAAAAATGGTGTTAAGAGTCCGATGATTTAGCTCAGAGGAAGTTGTTCAGTCCAGGCCTGTGTACTTCACACTGTGATAACTGGAGAGCTATTGCTTATATCTACCTTTCATATGCTCACAGTGACTCTTAAAGGTCAGAATAACGCAAAACACGTCCCTGGATTAAATTAGAGAGGGGAAAAAGCCCTGACAAGTTTAGGCCTGTTGTTGCAGTGCGTTTTCTCCTCAGACTTGTTCAGTAGCTCTAGGGATGCAGCTGATGGGTGCTTAGCCTCAGCTTTCACATATCCTGTATTTATGGTAGTGACTTTGTCAATGTTGCTTGAAGTAGACAAGGCTTAACAAGTGCAACAAATACCTCCTTTAAGTTTTAGATTTAAAAATGCAGTACATCAACCTGTTTAACAAGGATGTTTAAAAACCTTCCTTAGTCTGAGAAGTGTATTATAGCAAACTGCACCAGTATTTGATACCAATATTTTAGCAAATTTATCTGAAAATTGCCTCTCTAAGATATTTGTGGCAGCAACAGAAATTTAAAAATGGAAATGAAATTTCAGATACTTTCTAACAATGCCAAACACAGAGCGTTGCAGAATCTCTGACTGTAGATCTGGTCTTCTCTATCTGTTGTTACTGTTTTCCAGCTTACAACTTCATATCAGTGAAAATGTTTTTTGTTTTGTTTTGTTTTTTTTTAAGGGTTTACTGGATTTGAAGAGTAGGTTTGATCGCTTCCTTCAAGAATCTTTCAATAACGATCGACTCTTCAAACAGACTATTGCGGGTGACTTTGAGTACTTCCTCAACCTCAACTCCAGGTCTCCAGAGTACCTCTCATTATTTATTGATGATAAGCTGAAAAAGGGAGTCAAGGGAGTAAGTATAAATGAACTTGTAATACCATGCCCTTTGCTGTGTAAACTTGGATGAAATTAAACTAAGCTACATTTCTATGAATTCTTTTTATATTAAGAGAAATGGCAATACTAGCTAAAAAAAAGTATATGTAACACATCTGAGCTCATAACACTTTAGATCTAAACAGAAAAATCAGACACAAGGAGATCTGTGTGGCATATCACCTGCCTCTGAAGCAACATATGTGAATTACTTCTGGCAGATACTCCCTCAAAAATCTTAGGTTGTAGTAGATTCTGCAGCTCCCTTCTTTTGAAACCTTAAGTATCATTTCCTTAAATATATTGATATTTTGGCAGCTATTCCCAATATCTAGTAATTTCTTTTGAAAATAACTTACTTGGTATAGGGAAACGGTTTGTCTTTGCTTCTTCTTACTGTTTTTATATATCAGAGGACTATTATCTATCTGTCTCTTCTAGTTTAAGTAGAACTGTGTCCTTCAGACTTAGCTTCTTTCATGAGATTTTTTGAGGTACAGAACCCAGAACTGGACAGGATGGTTCATCTGAAGCTTCAGTGGCTCTGAATAAAGCTGAATATTAGTGCATGCAAGTTATGCTTTGGGAATCAAATGGTAAATTCTATTCATTTATAAAATAAGTAATAATTCTATTTGTTCTGGCACTAGGTGGACTTCACAAAACAAGTCTTAAAAGGTTTCATTCCAAGCTAACCTTTCATACTCCTAATAGTGATTTCCTTCGGTACTTTTTAAAACTTACCCAGGAACTTTTACTGTGTTTATCAAGGCATTCTACCCACTTATTATTTCCCTTCTCTCTTGATATTGCCTTTCCCTTTATTTTAAGTCTATTTCTTACTCCACTTCATTGAGTTTGGGCACCATTCTTTTGGCTGTCGATCTCATGTTGGACCGGGTTTGTTGGCTTCTGTGTAGGCTACTGTTAGACCATCTGCTGCTGTGAATTACTGTAAGTGTTTGGGTTGTGTAAGACACTTGTGCTGGAAGATTAAAACCAGCAAATTATTTGTTTTACAGCTAACAGAGCAAGAAGTAGAAACTATATTGGATAAGGCAATGGTTTTATTCAGGTTTATGCAAGAGAAAGATGTTTTTGAACGCTATTACAAGCAGCACTTGGCAAGAAGACTTCTCACAAACAAGAGTGTTTCAGATGACTCTGAGAAAAACATGATATCCAAATTAAAGGTAAGACAGTACCTGCATACTTTTTAGGGTTTTTTTCTCTTTCTTTTTTATTAGTCATAGATATGGTTTCTTCTGTTTTTACATAAGAGATTTTTAGCTAACGTTAATCTTGATTGCTGTTAGATACAGAGTTGATTTTTAAAGCCCCAGTAGAAAATACAAAAGGTTTTTCTGACCAATTTCGTGGAAATAAAAGGCAGTAAGTAGTGGCGAACACTCGTGATGAGAGCGCAGTCTAGAAAACAAAATAATTTTTTTCGAAACTTGTTAAGACTTTCCAAATAAGAGGACAACTCCAGTGACTGAATTTGAAGATAATGCTATGCTTTATCCTAGATTTTTTGTTATTCACAGCAGAATTTTGTTGCTGCTTGTGTTGTTGTTTTTTAGTTGCTTCCATCAGCAGACTGGTGTTAATGCTTAATTCGTCTTTGATTAAGTAGTTTGAGATAGATTGAAAAAGAAGTCTTCATATCAGTTGGTTAAATGTACTGATTAAATAGGCCAAGAGATGGAGAAGAAGGTAAAGCCTCAAGCTGAAAAGTCCTTGAAGCAAGTTCTAATGCAGCTTCTTCTTAAGTTGCATGATAAATGGCTAGAGAACTTCTGAACCAGAGGGATCTGATCCCAAAATCAAAAATCACTGATCCTCATTTTTGGCATATATATTCTATCAGTGAGCAAAGTCTGTTTGCATCAGATTTCTCCAAATTGTCAGTGTTAATTCCTTTCTGATTACCTCTGCACCACTTTTATCCTGGTGATTTAGAGGGCACAGGGCATACATTTGCCAGATGAGTCTGTGAACCTGAACTGCCCTCTTTTCTTATGGAATTGCAGAGTGATCAGGATGCTGTGTCTGTGTGCGTGTCCCTGATCCTCAAAAGGCCTGGTAATCTCACTGGGTGTTCTGCAGCCAGCCTTTAAAACAAAACACTCCTAGAACAGCAGGAGTTTGCTTCTGATATAAATAAAGTTCATTTCCCTATACAGTATAATGCTAAAAGGCAGGTGGAAGTGTATATCTTAATTTGATAAGCTTTCACAGATTTTTAAATATGAGATGGAAAGCAAAAATGAAATAAAAAATATGATAATGGAGAAAAGAGAAGGAAAACAGGTTTTGATCTGTGTAGGTTAGATTCTTAGATGTGAAACTTTTCTAAAAGATACTAATATAATGCAAATGGAAATCCCAGTAACAAAATGTACAGAAATACAATTTTTGAGATTTATAAACTTACTCTTAGTCTTGCAGTTTGCATATCAGAAGCTTTGTGTTCATAGTGCTGGTACAACAAGTTATTTTGTGTATTTTCAGACTGAATGTGGATGTCAGTTCACATCTAAACTGGAAGGAATGTTCAGGGACATGAGCATCTCAAACACAACGATGGATGAGTTCAGGCAACATCTTCAGGCGACAGGGGTAAGAGGGTGGGGGTCTGTGTGCTTGTCCTTTTACTTCAGTACAAACCCTGAACTTCTGTCGAGGTTTGTGGTTTTTCATTTGTTATTCCATGCATCTGCAGAGAAGGTTTTTGTCCGCTTGTGGAAATTACGTTCCTTTTACTGTGTCTCTTCCATATAAACTACAATAGCATTTCCCAAAATGCTAAAGCCTGCTCAAAGCTTGATGCGCAGCTCGAGCAGTGGCCTAAAGCCCTGTTTGAGCTGCTGTTGTCCCCGCGCTGCAGGGGCGGTGGGTGCGCGGCTCGGCGGCTCTGCCCTGCGGCGACCGCCAGGGGGAGCGCGGGGGCCGCCTCTGCCCCAGCGGTGCCGGCCCTGCCCCAGCGGTGCCCGCCCTGCGGGGCCACCTGCCCGCTCCCAGCTGCGCTGCCCAGCTGCTGTGTCACCAGCAAAGCCTTCCCATTCTCCTTCTTCAAATCTGATCTCCACTGTGACCTGTATTTTTTTCTAACAGCAAGAAAAATATCGCATGCTGATGGCATTTGCAAAGCGCACCGTCTGATGTTTAACTTCCCTGGTGCAATGAATGCCTTTGCTAAAAGCAAAGCTGCTGTTTTATTCAAATTGCAAATATGGGCTTAGTTGTTCGTTCAGAAAAAATTTCACCTTATAGTTAAAGTGGGCCTCTGGAATACTGCATAAAGGAGAGATTGTTTCTATTGGGATGTCAGTTCAGTTGCTCTAAAACACTTTTTTTTATACTGATACACAGTAGAGCTTAATAATATATAATAAACAGGCCTGTCTGCAGGTAAGTAGGTCTATAGATCAAGCATGCTTGAATCAGTTTCAGAAGTGAATGCCAGGAATGTGTTTGTGGCTGTACTCTGTCCAATGTCCCTGGCTGTGCAAGGTGATATGAAATCTTTGCCTTCTTGAAGCCCTCAGTGGAAATCTTCCTCATCAGCATACTGTGAATCATCCTGAGTGAGGGAACAGCATGTTCTCAAAGTGGCTTCAGAAAAGGTTGTAGAGAATTTGCATAGTTATAAAAGTGTTTGTGGACAGGCAGTCTTACTACTGCCTTTTTTTTTTTCTTTAGAGGCTAGTCATGTTTTCCTTCTAGAATGCTTGAAATACAAATTTGAAGGAAAAAATTGTAAGAGCATTCCCACTTTTTAGGTAGCATGCCAGACTTGGACATGGGGCGGGGGTTGTGTTAAAGATTTATGTACTTTACATGACAGTCTTAGATTAAGTGAGTTAATAAATGATATCTGTATCTTCTTTTTAGCTGCATACAGCTAATAAGATGAATTTAAAACGTTAACAGATGTCCTGCTAGGCCTTACTTGAAACTTTGTCTTTTTCTTGGCAAGAGACCAGGAGTTGATGTGCTGGTTGCCTTTTGGTCAGCCTAATCATGGCCTTTTAATGAAATTTCTGGCGTACTTATTTATGACAGAAGAATATGTATTTCTTTGTATGGCAGTAATATTTGAGAGGAAATACAAACAGGAAGATGGGGGGTATATTACTGTTAACTTGCTGTTGATACTGTGTTTTATATGCAATAGTCTGTTCTACTTCTTTTTAAACAATTTGTGTACTTGAATGTGTACGGTGTCTCTTAGAGGACTCAGGCAGCTGCTTTTCTCTAAATAATCCTACCTGCAAAGTTTCCTGCTGGATCCTATTTCCTGAGATACAGGCAATGCCAAGGTCTGTGTAGATGATTGGTTTGCCATCAGTAAGTGGAAAGCTCAGCATTAGGGAAGGTCCAGGCTCGTAGACTATGAGTAATTTCTACAACTGTGATCCTGAAACATTTCTTGGAGTCCTGTAAAGATTAGATCCCTTCAGGGCGCTTTCCACTAGTTTGTACCGTTTTTATGCTGAAAAGACATGTTGTAAAATATAGTGCTTCTAAAACTTTTTCAGTGCTCTGTACAATGTATGATGTGAGGCATTCTAAACTATTGCTGTCTTCAGTCTGGCTAAGGCCAAAAGAATTTGGGAAACAGTTTGCCATCTCAGCTAAGATGCTTCAGTTCCAGATAAATATATTTTCTGTATCCTGTCTGCACTGATGGCCTTTCCCTGTGCTTTGGCTAGAGGAAAACTGTTGAGGCTCCTTTTTATTATTAACTAGTTTTCTGTGTCTAAATGGCTGTTTGAACTTCTCTTGTGAGCCTCATAAACATTGGTGATATGAAATTAGAAGGATGGCAGTAGTGTTGGCTACAGAAGAACCCTTATCTGGATCTTTACATACTTCTGCAAATTGTTCCTTTCAGTCCCAGGGGTATCTGTAGGAGTAGCCTGTCATTGGTTTGTTTAGGTTTTTCAGAAGTTTCCTGTGCTCAAGGTGGTTGAGGCACACAGGCATTCAACATGCACAATACAAAAACTCTTCCATAGTGCATGGAAATGCTTCTCTGCTGTTGGATAAGGGAAGTTTCTGAGTTCAGGTTTTGACCTTCTAAAATATAATGTGCTCTGTTTCTGTGTAGTAAGTTTATATAAGTTGGATATTGTATGCTTTGTTTTTTCTTGTCCTTAATGTGTGTTCTTTGAAGGTATTGGTTATACCTCCTAGAACTGAAAATAAACAGTTTAAATAATGCTCAACTTAGTTGAGATACCTAGTGAGGGTTATGCCTCACTGGTAGCTGGATCTTTATTACCTGCTAATGCATCTAGTTTATAGGTAAAATAAAGCACTTCACTTGTGGAATGTTTGCTCACCAGTGCTGACTATTTATAGTAATAAATGTCTTTATGGAAAGAGGATAGGTGGTGTGTGTAGAAGTGAGTAACTGTTTGTATTGCAGTCCAGGGGTGTGATTTAACACCAGATATTCAGTAGTTACTCTCTACTTCCACAGAGTAAGTTTAGAAAGAATTATTTTGAAACTGCCACATTTCATGCAACCTGGCTTTATTGCATGTCATCCAAAAGCTATTCAGAGAGATTTGTTACACATATCATGAATTCTGTTTATGATCACAGACATTTTGTTGTCGCTTAAGAATTTATTTTGTTGTATTCTGTGTGCTCTTAACTGCCAGAGGGGAACGATGTGGAGGAATTTTGCTGTACCATCTACTCTTACAGTGATAAATTAATTTATTTGTCTGGCTTCCTAAAAATAATGTTTCTAGATATATGTCTAATTCTTTCATAGTCTATGAAAATTCTGTGCCAAAACAGAAAAAGTGAGGAAACATGGTCCTATTTTAAAATGGTGTATGTTTTCTTCCAATTGTCCTTAGGTCTCATTAGGTGGTGTTGATCTTACAGTGCGTGTCCTCACAACAGGTTACTGGCCTACCCAGTCAGCCACACCAAAGTGTAACATCCCTCCAGCTCCCAGACATGCTTTTGAAATATTTAGAAGGTATGTGTTAAAACAGATTTTTAAGTAGAGGTTTTAAGAAGAAACCTTCTAGATTTAACTTCACAGATATGTTGTACTGTTGGCAGTATGCTGGCAACATGCTGGCATACTCTTTTTTTCAGTTCATGTGAAAACTGGAGAATACAACAGTCACATTATGATGCTCAAGTTTTTGGGAGATTTAAGTAAAATTCTAACAAGAGTTAATGTTTTGAAAAAACAAGAAGAAATTTCTTAAGCGTGTCCTTAGTGGATATGAAAAGTCTGTGTAACTTTTTAAAGCTTTCAGTACCAAATGTGAATTACATATTGTTTTCAATTATATTACAGATTTTATTTAGCCAAACATAGTGGGCGACAGCTGACACTCCAGCATCATATGGGGTCTGCAGATCTCAATGCCACTTTCTATGGGCCTGTCAAAAAGGTAAGGTATCAAGATTGTGTAAATATTGTATCTATGTAAGCAAATGCACATTTTTAGTAACTTCAGAATTTTGTAAAATAAAAGCTTACCCATTAACAATATAAGAAGAAGATGCCTTCTGTCAGCCTTATACTCTGATTCTTCCTTTGTAGCAGTTATGGTTTGACTTTTTCTTTTCCCCCTCTGAATCTCATTTGAATGCATCACTCAGGGTCACCTTTTACCTTGTAGAAAAATAGTAAATTTGGTCTTGAAGGGACCTCAGTCGTTTCAGTGTTTGGAGTTTTTTGACTGTAAATAACTCAAAAGTGAAAAGAAACTTGTTTCTTTATAGAGTTATTTTTGTTAAGCCAAGTTTAGCCTGCTTTTCATATGCAGAGTGCTAGCAATGTAGGCATCATTTTTTTAAAAACAAGAATCTGAGCAGAGTTTATTGAAATACAATACTTGATTTGTATGTATGCAAGAAAATAATTTTCTGGTGATTCATACCAGTTC
This sequence comes from Neopelma chrysocephalum, assembly GCF_003984885.1. NCBI lineage: Eukaryota > Metazoa > Chordata > Aves > Passeriformes > Pipridae > Neopelma > Neopelma chrysocephalum. Next base: position 5,260,575 of record NW_020897730.1, read on the forward strand.
TGAAGTGCTAAGCTCGAGGTAGCAGTGGCATGATAATTGGCAATGTAGAAGGCAGTGCAAAACAAAAACAAAATTCTTATAACAAAGTATTAATAATGCACATTTGTGAGAATGCTAAAATTGTGTTACTGTAAGATAAATATTTTGATAATTTTGAAGATAAGAGTAAGAAAACTTGGAGGGTGGGCAAGTATTGAAACAGAGGCCAGAGAGGTGGTAGAGACTCTGTCCTTGGCAATTCTCAGTATGTGACTGAGGGCTCTACATGGCCTGGCTTGGAGTGATGGCTGGACCACAGGACCTACAGAGGTGCCTCTGACTTCAATCCCCCTGATGTTCTAAGACAGCTACTGGAGGAACATTCTGCTTATGCCCCCAGGCACATGCTGTTCTATTTCTTGTGTAGACTGATCTCCTGGATAAATTTTTCATCATGTAACTTTTCATCTTATCAAGGTAAAATGTTTTTCAGTGGAGAATAATCTAATAGTAGTTTTGGAATTTTAAAATAGGAAGATGGCTCAGAAGTTGGCGTAGGAGGTGCCCAAGTAACTGGCTCAAATACACGGAAGCACATATTGCAAGTCTCCACTTTCCAGATGACGATATTAATGCTCTTTAACAACAGAGAAAAATACACATTTGAGGTAAGTGTTGTGGTTGTCTTACCTCATTTTAAATGACTGTTTTAGGCACTTTCTTGTTCTCTTGAATACACTGTTGAAGATCAGATGCCTCTCGTTCTATTTGAGTGTGGATCAGGCCAATAAATGCAGGAAGCAGATCATTAGCAGTGCACCTATTTGGGAACGCAAGTTTTCAGAAATGTTTGAGTGTTGTGAGTGTGGTTATTTCTAGGCCATCGAGCTGTAGAAAAGCTGAGGTTGGAATGCAGCAGGTGGCTCCATTTCCTCATTTTATCTTTGATAAACTGGATTTAGAAGCCAAAGGGTGGAAAAGGATTTGTATCCTGGCTTCTTGAATACCAAAGTGCTAAAACTGGCAGGCTGGAGTGAGCTATAGGGTGGTTCAAAGAACTTTCATCCCTTCTCTGAGCTGGTTAGCCAGAGAGGACAATGAAGAAGGTCCAGATGGATTCTCAACAAGGAAACTAAAGGGGTGTTGCTGGGAAAGGTTGAGGTGTCAGCTAATGGGGGATGATGAAGGCGACTTTAGGAGCGGAGGAGGATCCTGTGCTATGAGATCTGAGCATTGTATTGGCAATGTCAATTAATAGTTTCACTTCAGACATTATCTTCCCTTTGAGAGAGCACTGGCAGCCTTGAAAAGCAGCATGAGTGCAGTTTGAAACAGAGTGGATTTCCAGGTTTTCTCATCTACTTTTGACTGTGCAGTGCATAGTAATCATTTGCCTTTTGTTTGGATTTTGTTTTCAGCTTATTTGGCATACTTCTAGCCTCTTAATAAAGAAAGTTTCTTTGAAATAGTCTCAGTTGGGATTAAGGAAGGCAGGATTTGATAAGAGGCTCTTAAGAAACTACTCATAAATTTAAAAAACCATCATTTTAGAGCAGAAAGTCCTGTGTATTGTGAAATCTACTTCAGGAGCATTACAGCTTTGAGTACTTTCTCTGCAGAATATATAAGGGAGCAAAAACAAGGAGGGGGACTTAACAGCTCTTTTTTATTTCCTTGAAGCTGGTTTTGAAATTGAGCTGAAGGCTGCCTTACTCCATCAAATTGTAGGCTTTATGAGTAGGAGAGCCTCACCCATATATGAATAAATAATACTCGGTAGAGCAGTGAAAAAATTTTAATACATGCTCTAAGTTATAGTTTATTTTATTAAGACCAGATGATAGAGAAATATGTCCACCTGCTTTTAAGTTGTGTGTGTTTTGTTTATTTCTGGTTTGGGAGTTCTTAAACTCTTACTTTGTGTCCCACTGTAACTAAAACATTAAGGAGGCATATTTGTTTGGTTTGGTTTCTTTGGTGAA